>NC_051157.2:165283834-165482428 GCF_013339745.2 Dermacentor silvarum
CCATTCGAAGAATCGGGGGGGGGGGGGGTCTGTAGTTAAAGTAGAAATTTTCGTTTTATTATTTTTTTTTTCAGATTTATTTTTTTACAGTGTACGTCTTTTGCATTAGAGTGCTCAACTTGTCCCTCTCGCTGTTCTTGAGACCCTATCACGGGGTACCGCACGTGACTGTAATGACGATCAGGCCTTGTATTATTTTTAGCGTGTCCTGTTCCTTCAAGCCGTGCTTTCGGTTGGTCACCCTTCGCACCAGGTTCACCACTCGGATAACTGTCTCTTGCAACTTTCAACGGTGCCGAGACTGGCACCGTCCTTCTGTAAAGGGAGGCCCCGGATACGAAGTTCGTCCCCCTCAGGTATGGTGACTCCGTGCAGGGTCAATGTTGAGTCCGGTATCTCCTGGGGCCTCTCGTTCTCTTTGTCAGGATTAGAAGCTCCGACTTTTCCGCGGCCCATGAGAGACCGCCGCGGTGTAGGCGAGACTCGGTCCTGTTGATAGCTTCTGTAAGTGCGCCTGGTTGTTTGCCTGCCGATCCCGTGCACGTCCCACACGGTCAGGTCATCCACTTATATAGCGTGGTGAATACCCCTGATGTTCTCCAAGATGTTCGATAGTCCTCTCATCACTATATAGAACAGTAACGGAGAGATCTCCGAGCCTGCCCCCCCCCTCCCGGGGGGGGGGGGGGGAGGAGGAGGGTTCCTTTTTTCGGTATTTGAATCTTTTTGGTCCTGAGGTTCTCCCGGCCTATGTCGCCGTTAGATCCTTCAGGAACTCCCCGACGTAGCTGTAGGTCCTGCGTCCGCAGTTGGGATGTTATAGGCTGTTCAGTACCGTTTCCTGGGCGTTGTCGAATGCCAGGATGGCACTCTTGTGGCGGGTGCTGAGGCCGTCGATGACTTATTCTTTCCGCTGAAGTAGAATGTCCTGGGTGGAGAGCTGACGCCGGAGAACGAACATAGTGTTCGGCAGGTGGCCCCCTTCTTCCAGGTAGGAAATATAGTCGATTGTGGACCATGTGCTCGAAGAGTCCCCCCCCCCCCCCCCTTGCACGAAGTTAGGGATATCGTGCGCAGGTTCTGTAGCTTGATGGGCTTGCTGGGTTTCGGGATCATCGTTAAGTCTGAGTGCTTAAGGCGGTGATATGCTGCTGGTCTCCCAAGTTTATTGATGTACGGGGGCGAATCAGAAAGTCTTTGCCCCTATTTTTTAATGCCAAATTACGGCTGTAAATACGACGTAAACTATATATTTCCAGCGGTGGGCCTTTCTTGGACCGGCCAGGCATTATCTGCTGGTAGCTCCCCGGCACGGCGCTGCTGTCATTTGTTGAAGATGGCGGTTGTGTTTCACACGTCCACGGCGTACGAGCAACGAAGTGTGATTCGTTTTCTATGGAGCAAGGGACGAGCGCCCATTGAAATCCACAGGGAAAGCAGTCCACGTATGTGGAAAGGTGTCTCGCTTTGAGAAGTGTGAGGTGGGGGTGTGGTGAGTTCAAGTTCAACGATGAAGACATGACAGCAGTCCGACGGTGGTTCCCAGTCAGCCGGACGAATTCTCCCACAGGGGCAGCTCAAATATAGTGCTGTGATGAGAAAAATGTCTGAACCGGTGTGGGGACTAACATGGAAAAATTGTGTAACGTACGTAGAATAGTGCGTATATTTGTAATTACCGGTGTGTACCCTTATTTTGGATAACAAAAAAATAGGGGCAAAGACTTTCTGATTCGCCCTCGTATTTTATAAACTTGTACCTTATTTTGGATAACAAAAAATAGGGGCAAAGACTTTCTGATTCGCCCTCGTATTTATAAACTATCTGTTGCTCCCATCCAGGTTACGGTGAGTCTTGTTGCTCATTTTGTCCCGTCCGGGCGTCGGTGTTTATCATGAGGTTTCTTAAGGCTGTCACGATTGACGCCTTGGTAAAAAGGTTGGTAGATCCGGGTTTAGACCCTATCTGGATCATTACAGGGAGGGTTACAATCGCAGTAAATCATGATATTTTGGATGTATACTCAGGTAAAGAGGCATATAAAGTCTAAAATGCATATCTAATGCACATTCAAATTTATGAATATCTCTATCGGCAATAGAGTTGGATTCTACAATTCTATTACGTCCAGGAAAAAAAATTAGTAATGGAACCAATCGGCCCGCGATAAATAAGGCTCAATGGCTCACTCTTATACTCTTATTGTTCGCACACTCTTCATGGATGTCGAATACCTGCTTTATGTATCCCTCTTTTTTGCTGCAAAATCTCTCAAAGAAACTTTAATCGATTGTGATGATGATGTGGGCCCAGGCTTGAAGGCACAACAAGCACAGGTATACGCTCTAATGACACGGGGACGGAACCGGGCAACGTACACGATGACACACACGATTCACTTCATGGTGTCTGTCGCTTAGATAGCCATGCACATCGTCACTGTAGGATGACGTCTGATTGCGTGTCGGTGCCACACAACTCACGGCACGAGGAGTCGCACGAGTGATCTGTAGCAGCGGGTGGCGCAGGGATGGAGACCGGGGCCGAGGCCCGGCCCATGACGAGCCACTTGCGTGACAGCTGGTCGGGACGTCTGGCCACTAGAGATGGGTCGCTCAGGAGCGAGCCGTATCTTGTGAGCGGCTCTTTTTAAGAGCGAGTGAGCCGTGGTTCAGTAAAAGTGAGCGGCGGTTCTTTTGGAGAAAGGGAGCGGTTCTCTCTCGTTCAGTGAGCCGTGCCGAACCGTTCCGTCAGAGCGGGTCTTCTGCTGGGCGGGTTAGGGTGCCTCGATGTCAAGGCCGCCTTCCGCCACCGTACAGGGTGGTGAAACCTTTTGATAGGCCGCGCCGCACCTCCGCCATATTGTGTCGGAGCTGTCGAAGCGGCCGTACATGTGCGTGCTTTCCGTGCAGCGTGGTCGTGTTGCCTGGTGTTTGTTATTCCAACGATGCTGCGCACGTGTTGACTAAATTGACTTTTCGGGCTCGCGACGTAAGATTAAAGGTGCTTGACAATTTTATCGCTATAAATACTCCGCCATGCGCGTTTGCTGCGCCCTTTGAGCCCAGCTCCACGGAAAACGACACCCATGCGTGATATTTCTCCGCCACCCAGAACGCAGCACCAAGTCCACAAGAACTTGTCATCTAAGCCATGATGTCAATTTGTCTTCGCGTGAAAGTCTTCAGGAAAATTTTCTGATGCACTGCGCGTTTGCCGTGACTAAATCATTCGATCAAGTGATGAGACGCCTGCTCATAGGCACCGGGCGCCGTTGTAAGGCGCCAGCGCGCGCCGGCGATCTGCGGGAACACGCCGCGAACGGCAGCTGTCGGAGCACTGGCATGTGAAGCAGACGACGGGACGAAGGCGCTCGGTGCTCCTGTGATTTGGCACTGCGGTTTAAGGGCTGACGCACCGGAAAACGCATTTTCGTGTGTCTGCTTTTGAGAAAGGTCGTCACCTGTACGAGGCAGATCACATTCGTGGCATCAAGTAGTATTATAAAGCAGAAAACGAGCGCAAATTGCGATGCAATGCACCACGCGAACGGAGCTCGCGGCAAGCTAAGACATGGAACTCCAGCAGTTATATTCCAGCTGTATTTTGCTGTGCGCATTAACATTCTCGCGTATTTATCATGCAATAGGCGAAGAACACAAAAAATTATGGACAGAAAAAAAAATAGGAGACGTAGGTCTTCTTATTATGTTTTTGACCTGCTTCGCCGATCGTAAATGTGTCAGAAGTTCCCGTTCTCTGTCCGTTGTAGTTCTTTATCTTGCAATGCTTCCCCTTCAATTGCTTATAAACTAGCCCAGTCACGGTTCATTTTATATAGCTTAGCGCGACGGGAGACGTCGATGGCGGCGAGGTGAACACACAGCCATGCGGGGCCTCCTCGTCGATGCACGCACAGTCATGTGGCCGGACGCAACCAGAGTTGGGAATTACTAGGAAGGCAAATTACATTAAAAGGAAACACTGATACACTGTAAGACGGCAAAATGACTACAAATCTGAGTGTTCGCCTTCGGTCCCAAGCTCCGGAGCCGTTACACTGCGGAGGCGAAGACAGGCAAATGGGACCCGAAGCTTGCGTATGAGCGAAGCTCTTGCGTATGAAAGGCTCTTTTATTAACGTTAGAACAACTAGAACTATACCAAATCAGCGTCAGAAATGTACAGTGCTCAGCGATTGAAGCGCTGCAGCGCGCGGCTGCCGCCGTTTTTTTTCTTCTTCTCTTTCGAGCCACAGGTGCGCGCCGTGGGACCAAATCAGTCATAATGCGTTACGAAGGTTCTCGCTTTCACTCTATCCCACAATGCATCAGTTGGCGTCCCCAGCGCTTACAGTCAGTGCAAAAAGCGGTGGCGACCATGCGATTCGAGTATCGCGTTTCAATTGTGAGCACTGAACGCGCTGTTGCCTATATGAAGACCGCACATATACAGACTTTCCGCCTGAAAACGCGATGCGCGATGAACAACGATTGAATGAATCCAGACCAAGATTCACCATGTTTCAGTAACTGTTGGTGCACCCAAAAACGCAACATGTTTGACAGACGTGGTTTCACGGCAGCTCCAGCTGCGCGCGGCCCGGCCGCCACATGCCTTACTTTCGCGGCGCCGCCGCATGAAGGCGCCACCAGTCCAAATTCATCCCGCGCCCGGTGCCTATTCTCAATGTGTCATTTCGAACAATCCTATGCACTGAGCATCCAAGTGTCAGGAAAATGTTCTTAAGAAGTTTTGTCTTGTTGCGGCTCAGCATTTATACTTGCACTGATTGTATCAGCCAGATATAACGATGGAGATGGAATATGGAAGTAAAACCACCGCAGCTGTAAACTTGAACTGATCTGTTTTGATTGTAGCGATTTGGGCCTGTTGGTTGTACATCGGAAATAGTTTGAAGCGCAAATACACAGACACAAAAGAGCACATGAGACACAGACGAGCGCAATCTTGCAAACACGAATGCCATGGCAAACGAAGGAACGAAGCCTCCAAACATTAGGCTAACGTCATGCGGCTTAGCATTCTGCATAAGGGAAAGGCACCTGCAGCATGACGTTAGTCTAACGTTTGGAGGCTTCGTTACTTCATTTGGCCATGGCATTCGTGTTTGCAAGATTTCGCTCGTCGGTGTCTGATGTGCTCTTTTGTGTCTGTGTATTTGCGCTTCAAACTATTTCTGTTTTGATGCTTGTAATAAGCATATTAACTTGAGCTTTGCTTTGTCAATGCTCTCGAGTTTGTGTGCATGGCCTCCTGTGGCTTCAGGCAGCCTGAACGTGTTGGTGAGCAACCTTGAACTACATTTGGGTTTTCGGTCTGGTTTTACTCAAGTAACAGCATTTCTAAGTATTCCGGAATTTTTTTAAATCCGCTAAGGCCGATAGCGTACTTGTTGTCTTTCAGCTGAATAATTCGAATAGGTGGACAATAATATCACGAGAAATCAAAACTCCTATTCAAAAATGAAACATTTGCTAATTAACTTCATGATTAGTTACTTTATGGCACATATTGCAATTTACGAATTGTAGCCGGTGGGTGTCAAAACTGATCAACAAGAAGAAAGTAAAGTACATACGAAATTATAACGTTGAAAACATTGAGAAAGCAGTAAAATATGGACGCAGCATCAAATCAGCGAGAAGAAAACTTAGCATAGGGCTAGGCAAGGTGTATGCACTGAAAGATGAAGTGTCATACGAAGCTTCATCGGCTAGTTGCTTGCTTGCTAAGCTCACGTACTACAAGACGCCCGCTGCTAAAAGGATGTTCCACATCCGGCGCCATGGCGATGAGTGGTGCCGCGGTTGCACGCGTAATGCGGAATGTGTGGGCTCTGAAGATCGAATTGAACATCTTCTCATTTCTGGCACAGGGAAACATATAGTTTGCACGGAGTCCGTGTGCTAAAGAAATTAAGTTTACACGCATTATTTGACGCATATAATATAATACCGTCCGCAACCGAGCTCCGGACAAGTGAGGAGCTTAAAAATGAGAAAACAACATTTTTATTTTTGGAGGGCACCACGACAATGGCAGTAATGTAACAAGGAAAAAGCACGTCACCAGAGGGACGTACAGTGTTTTGTTCGTTAAAGGGGATGAGTGCGGTACTGAAACACCGCACAATGTTTTAAAGGATTGCAAACATTGGTGAGACTGGCCAAATAATAACCGGAGACAGCAAAATCGTACGGTATAGGCTGCATAACAGCGAGCCGTTCGCATTGATTGACTGGTAACTATTGATCAAATTATCTGCCCCGTGTGTTCGCTGAGCCACTAGTGCCCCTGCGCCGTAACCGCAGTCAGCTAGCTCACCTGCATCGCTCCCTTTAGACTTGAATAAATGTTGTTATCCTTTACTTTCGAAAGAAGCGAACATTTTGCAAGAATATTCGCCAATTTCTAATAGCGAATTGTCAAATCGCATACGAATCGAGTAGTACATACTATTCGATTCGTATTCGAAATTTCGTATATTCTGGCACCCTTTCATTTGTAACTATCATTGAGTGCATGCAGAACATGCAAGTTCCGATAACAGTGGATGCATTAGATATCAGTGGTGATTACACACCCCGGACCACCGCAGTTAGCTGCACCGACTGAGCTTATCAAGTGGATAGCATGTAGTTCCAGATGAATGGAATTTGTGTTGTCGGCCCATTAAAAAAAATCAAAATTCGGCGGAACCCATCTAACGCGATGACTGTTGCTGGCAATGTGCTTAGCAAGGAACCAATACAGCGACACTAATTATTGCCACCGTCGAAGAGAGTTACGTATGATGCATGTGTACTGCAGCGGGTCTCCTTTTTCGCGCTTCCCTAAGAACACTCGGCGTCATCTAGCGTCGCCGCCACGAAGCCTGCGCGTGGCCTCCGAAATGCGTGGCGCGCAGGTGTGTGCGACCGCTGAGAAACGCGTCATGCGACAACCAAGCTCCTCTCTCACGCATCTTTCCGCTGCGCCATCTAGTGGCCCTGCCCAGAAGTCCGCGCATGGCCTCTGAGATGAGAAGCGCGCCGGTGCCTGCGAATGCTGAGAATTGTTACGTCGCTTGCCGTACACTCAGTGGCATATGCTCAGTGACCCAAGTCGGCGAGAGGTTCGTTGGAAAGCGACACAAACCGAGTGCATTTCTGGCACAGACTGCTAATGCGTCGGGTTGCTGTCCTTGAGGAACCCTTGTGACGTGGCTTCGATTCCGCTCAGCATCTGAGAAATCAAAGGGATCTTTTTCGTCATTGTAGAGGCGGCACATTCCGAGTGGCACACACACCTAGTTACCCATGTCCATTGACGTTCATTGAAGAGAGGCAAACACTTAATGGCACATAGCCAGTGCTCCAAGTCGGCGTCAAAGAATTTCTTAGAACAGTGGTGCCTACCCAGTCCCACATCTAGAGTGACCCACGTCGGCGTGAAAGAGGTTCGTTGAAGAGCGGCCGGTATATGCACATGAATGAATAAACTTTATTGTGCGAAGAGTGGCTGGTGTGGTTATTCTCGGGTGGAGCCCTCTTGTAGAGCCCCACTGGCCGCGGCGGCTCGCCGTAGGCCTGGTCCAGGGCGACGGTCGCCAGTTGGCTTCCCAGTGCCAGCTCGGAAAGCCGTGCCTCCCAAGACCCCGTTGTGAGTGTCTGTGATGAGCTCACCAGCCTGGATACTGCCTCCGCTGGGCGTTCCGTACACTGGTATGTAACGTGTGTCAGTGTGGCGGTGTGGTCGTTGCACCAGGGGCATACACTGGTTGTGTATACCTCTGGAAACATTGCGTGCAACCTTGATATATGCGGGTAAGTGTTGGTTTGAAGGCGGCGCCAGTCCCTGGCTTGTTGGCTGCTTAACTTGGGATGTGGAGGCGCGTACTTGCGCCTGGTTAGGCGCTGGTCCTCCAAAATCTGCCTGATCGTGATGGGATCTCCATGGTGGTTCCATATACTCATTTCCACATGCTCAGTGACCCAAGTTAGTCCGATGGTTGGTCTCGAACCCTGTTCCCTCAGCATAGCAGCCCGATGCGCTACCCATTCGACCACGGACTAGCCAGTGACAGAGGCCCTAGGGGGGAAAACGGTTATATTCAGGCATACATAGATACAAACATAGATAGTTGGCCCCCGGAAAGAGCGCGAAGTACCGTAAGAATGCCAACGCATTAAAAACATTCCCAATACCCAAAATTCTCTTGCACCACTCCCCTAGTGAAAGACACAAATGCAAGAGAGAGGAAGCGAGAAAGAAAGAAAAGAGGGAGGGGGAGATAACAGCAACATGTTGCAGCTGTATGAATTCTTTCTTCACCATAACGTGAGACAACTTCCGTAAGCACAACTTCCTCATTCCAGTACCCAAGAAGAAACTGCACATACTCATAATTAGAGACATAACTCTCCATTTCTAATAACGAAATACGGCAAACTCATATTACAGGTGCTTCAGGTGGGGATGTGCTCAGCCTGGTGCCCAGCTTCTTGTGGAAGTTGTCATATGGGATTCGTCTTGTGTGGATTCTTCATATGTCTTCTTGTGGGTGTCACATGGGAAATTGCCCCAATTTGCACCAAATGTGTTTATGCTAACAGTGTTTCGACAGTGTTTTGCATGGTGCAGGCTCCTTTCGCCAATCTTTTCTCCCCTAAAGAAAGTCCAGTGTCGGGCTGGGAGAAGACTGCACATAAAAATTATTAAATTGTGGGGTTTTACGTGCCAAAACCACGATCTGATTATGAGGCACGCGTATTTTACCCCTGGGTACCAGTGGTCAGCGGCAGTGAGTTTCGAACGAACGTACACCCTCCTGCCCACTCTACCACGAAGCCACGGCGGCGGACTACGGCTGCGGAGTATGCGTGTACAGGGATGCATGGCTCTGTAAGTGTTGAGTGTGCGCACGCGCGTTTGTTTATTTGTGTGTATGCGTGTGCGTGCGTGTGTGTTTGTTTGTGTTCTTCTGTGGCGCGTTTCGTGGTTAAATATATACTGTACTTAGTCCAAGATAGAGAGATAAGGTCGTGTGACTTGTATATTCCAACTCGGCGTGGCCCTGGACGACGAAGCGTCACACAACCAACCGGTGTATGCTGAAGGCCACAAAGGCGCCTGGTTGCGTTCGATCGAATGCTGAATAAAAATACGCATCCCCTAATTAATATATCAGGGTTAACTTTTGCACGAAAGAAATGCAGGCAGCAAGAAAACACACACACAAACCCACAGCGGATACCGCTATCTTCTGAAGAACAACATAGTTGCCCAAGAGTGTGAACGGAGGTTCATCCGTCTAGCTGAGTTTGTGGGCCTGGCACGCGAATAATGTGGAAACTGTGGGTTTGGCTCCCACCGGCGACAAGTTGTCGTTTCGTCCGCTTTCATTTCCCTTTTCATTACTCTTTCTGCATTTCCATTAAAAACCACAGTTGCTTTCCTTGGCTTCATTGTGCGCTGTATTTATATGGTTGTGACTAACAAGAAAATCGAGTGTCTCATTTCCCCTTCTTCAAACGACTTGATGCAATCAACGTCAAAGTGTGCCGGCTAAACTATACGTGGTGATCATTTTTATGTTTCCCGGAATTTTTATAAATCACCTGGGGGCAGACAGCGCAGTTCTTGTCCTTGAGCTGAATTGTTCGAACAAGCGGACATTGCTTGCACGAGAAATCAAAACACGTGTTACACTAATTAACAAGGATACACTAATTAATTAATTAATTTACGGGATGTATTGCAATTTACGAATTGTGGCCGGTGAAATTGAAAGACGTATCTACTTGAATTAAGTCTTCAGGATGACACTAGTTTCTAGATATATACATAATCGTTCCAGTTACTTGTGTGCTTCAGTGCATGCAAGAGCGTTTTGTTAAAAAAAGATTCCCGCGCTACTGGCCGCTCGAGGAATTTGGCGTGTATTCGTGGGCTTCTTTCAAGCTCGGAAACACCCGTTTATGTAGCACGCATTGAGCAGCAGAAAGCGGCATAAAAAAAATCTATCTCGAAGCGACGGTAAACAACATTACCTTGGTTCTGTCCAGCTATGTGGCATTTGCATATTTTTAAATCTTGGTGTCCGATAGTTGGGACACCCTGTATATTTGATACCAAGTGGAGTGTCTTGCTCCATGTACTTCCTCAAGAAACGGGGTGTGTCGCCGTTTTCTTTTTCTTCTTTGTCCCTTGCCATTCATTCATTTCTGAAAGTGCTCATGAACAGCTGGAGTCCTTGGTGATGGTGCACTTGTGTAATACAAAAACTGAAAGGAATCAGGAAAACAAGAAAAATGAATGAACATCAAAACGGGCAGGCTGTCTTGTTGGGTTAAACGCGGGTTATACGGCTAGAGTTAAATTGAAAGCACAAAATATAGACAACTGTGGGATTACTTAAACACAGCGGGGCACAGCGAATACTAGAGCCGATGTTAGCTCTTAACAGGAAAAGTGATTATGGGCCAATTTATACGTAGGGTTAAACCAAAAGAACAAAATGCGCTAATTATTATTATTACTTATTTTTCTTCAGAAGTCGGTTTTGACTGAAAAGTGTCAGTGAAAGCAAACTTACCGGAAAGCTAAGACGGCGATCTGGGCGCAGTTGCGAGCCTATACATGCTCTCCGATGCAACGAGCCTGGTGGGGGGTCAATGTCACGCATCAGCCGACCACCTTGGCAATGTTTTTTGTTTTTTTTCTTATTAGTGACCATTTTTCCTGCCTCTGCGACAAAAGCAAAAATTAGGGGAAGGAGGTGGGATGCAGAGAGGTCGGGGGGGCCCTTGACCTTGCAGTCTTGGTGCTGCGTCCACTGCTGTGAATGATGCTGCTGGGAGAGACTGCCCTGATTGGCCATGGTGAAAGATGACACGGAAAGAGATGCTCAGGCGGAGAAGTCGCCGGCCTGGCCTGCCAGGCTAACCCCGCTTGTAGGGACATCATCACCACCCACCACCACCTTGCCCTTTTTTCGAGAAGACATGTGGGGCCCCACTGCAGAGAGAGAGAAAGAAAGAAAAAAATGTAGGGAGGTTAACCAGGTTGCACCTCGTTTGCTACCCTACACCAGGGGAGGGGGTAAGCGGGAAGAAAAGGAAGAGCGAAAGGGACAAGGAACGGGATAAGAATAAGTTATGCGCGTACACACACCCCATCGTTCCCAGCTTTTCAATGGGGGTCGCCGTTATGACAAAAGCAAAGGCAGTAATGACGTAAGCTTTGTGGGCCGATTTTGTATTCCAATGAGCGTAGTGACGTAACAATGAAGTAATCCTGACTCTTGCACGGCTGGAGCCCGCCCACTGATGTATGTGTGTGGCGCGCCTTTCTCCACCTGCCTCACTGACCTGACAGTCACGCGATCTTGGGCCAGCGGTGGCTCGATAGGACGAGACGACGAGGCGCAGTGCACCTTGATCGGTCTTGCCTCAAGTACGTTTCAGATTTCATTTACTAGGAAGTATGTTAATAGAGCGCTCCTATCACAGCCGTTGGGTGCTTGGTTCGAACCCAACTGATGACGTTTGTCTTTTTTTTTTTTTCTTATGTTGTCCAGACGTTCAAGCGTGACGTTGCAAAGATAGCCCGATTCCTAGCTTATAACTGCTGAGCGCAAGAAAACTTTCAAGTTTACGTAAGGTTCAAGTCTATATAACACTTCAAGAATAGGCTTCGATATACGTCAAAGAATGCATTCAAGATTGGGTGGACGTACGTACATGGTTCGTATGTACGTGTACACCAAGAAAACTTGTTAGTTTGAATTGAGAGCAAAAATCATCAAACGAATTATTTCGCAGAATAGAATAAAAGAAGAAAAGATTGCTTGGTAAACAAGAGAGAAGGAGCAGCTGATGCCGTATTAGTGCGCCAACATCTCCTTCTATCATGTCAATAAAAAAATCGTGACGTTCAAGAAAAGACTGGTTATTGCCGTTCCCTTCCCCTCCACCCTTCTCAGACTCATGGTTAAATTCGACCCTTATTCTACGCTCTCCTATCATTGTTGGTGGGATGTTCGTCCCTTGTTACTTTTGTGGACCAATCGATAAGTTCCCTCAGAAATCTTCTCGGCGAAGCTCCCACGACAATAGTCCGTTTCTCGAGCGTGGTTGTCCCTTTCAATAAAATTTCGTGAATTTGAATTCTTAGCAGCTTAAACTCGTGGCAGCTGTACCTGATATCGCAAAACATCATATCGGCTTCGTGAAGGCGAAAGCTGACAGCGCTCGTGGTCTTGATGCGTTTCTCTCGAGTCATCACCGTAAGCACTGCTACAAGCTCCTCATCGGAGTCACGGGAAGAATATATAGGCAAAGCCGTATAGACGACGGCTGACTCTGCAGACATTACGGCCTTGAAGTCTCGGGGACAGAGAAGGAACACTGACCTCGCGCTCTCCATCTGCTAAGCAGGTTACGACGTATCGTGAATATCACAGCAAGCCGCGAAGCAACCCCGTACAGATGGAACCATTTTCGGTGTATACCTCCGTGATCCAGGCACTGCCCCCCCCCCCCCCGATGAAGGAAGCGGCGCATGTGTAGAAGGGAGAGGGCATTGTTTACACCTGTCCCGCTAAACACGTTCACGCTGCACGATTTAGCGACGGTGGTATCGCGAGTTCGTGGTGAGGAAGCCCCCTTGGTGTGTGTATACATGGGCTGCCGCTACACTAAGCGCCCGTGCCGACGCTTCCGCTTCGCGTCGTGCTGGAAAGACAGCCGTTTGTCGGGCCGCTGCCGTGCCGCCACCCTCGGGGTGTCCGAGCGGTGGGCTTCTCGGGCATCCATCCCTTCGCCCCTCGGACACGAGGGGCCATGCCGTCCCGGTCGGCCGTGAGCAGGCCGTGTGCGGTGGTGGGCTCGCGGGGCTTCATCGCGGACGCAGCTCCGCGATGCCCGCCAGCCGCTGCACCAGCGGTCGCGCAACAAACCGGTTCTCGTGGCGCTCTTTCCCCCCCCCTACGATTGACTAGCAAAAAAACCACGGTTAGACCGAGGGCAGCGGCGGCGAGAGGGGTGAACAAAGTAAAGGATGCCCGGAGTGGCGAGGGTTGGGCGAGAAAAAAAAAAGGGTCAGAAGAGTCGGGCAGCGCGCGCGAGCCGTTCTTCGTCGGGTCGGCTTTGGTCGAGCCGCCGCGCTCCTGGTAGGTCCTCGCGTTCCGTTGTCCCGACCGAGATCGTCCCAGCTGTCGTTGCGTCGTCAGCGCGCGCTCTCCAGAACGGCGCCGGTCCGTTTGGTGCGGGTAGTGCGACTCGTGCCGGAAGGAACCGGGTGTGCACGGCGGGCCCCCCCTCCGTGGCGACGTGTGGTGTTGCCGTGACGCGCTCGCTCGCAGCTGACCGTGCGCTCCCCAGCCTAGGGACTCACTGGGGCTGCGGCAAAACGAAAAGGATACGCGCTGCTGCTCCGGAGACCTCGCGACCTCTGTGCAACACGCTGCCCCCTGCGGTGAGTACATTCATTTTCGCCGAGTGCCCAATTTGCGCTCGCCCCGCGCGCTGTTGTCCCCTTTGTTTTTTATTCGACGGCGTACTCAGTAATGAGATAGTGATTGCTTGTATGTAGGCTGCGACTGAAAGTTTTACTTCCCGAAACGGACAGTTTATATCCTAGGTGGTGTATAGCGTGAACTCCTTTCCTCTCTTGTACCGTGCGCTCAGACTTTGATGTTTCCAAGTCTAAACGCACGACTGCGATTTCTACGAGAAGGGGGGGGGGGGGAAAAAAAGCACCACTGACTGAGTAATTTACTTTCTGTCTTGTTTGCATCGCGGTTTGCATGCACTGTCGAGCAGAATCACTAGAAACTCAATGCCAGCCCCCATTTTTTTTTAAAATTCATTCTTCACGTTGACGGGTGACGACGAATGGCCGTTGTTGTGCGGGTGCTATACAGTTTAGGAACGCGACCGAATCCGTTCACTTGCCTTGCGCCGGTGTGGATCGCTGGCCGAGGTTACGCTTCGCGCCCATGCTACGTGTGCGGTCAGCGGCCGGGTTGTCACGAGCGAAAAGGGATCTTTCCCGCTTTCAGAGCATTTTTGTTTCCCACGTGCCGAAGTTTTATAGTAGGAATAATTCACTCGGACTGATCATTTTGTGACCAAAATGTAGCAAGTAATAATAACAACAACAGTAATAATAATAAAAAGAAAACTAGAGCTATATACCTGTCAATACCGAGTCCTCCTTCGCGTGGATACGTGTGCTGGATTCCCAACGCGTACCGTCTGCTCAGTACAGGGAAGACGAAAGTAAAGGTTGACTAGTTTAGTTCACGGCTGAAAGGATGGTGTCGTGGCATAGTTTTCTGCAGTCTACGCACGTATCTCTTTGCCTTTCCCCGTACAGACGCCTCGTTTTGTAGCTTAGCATACGGGCCTTGGAAAGTCGATTTTCTGGTTATTAGGGCAGCTGGGCCTCCCTTCGTCAAACAAGGTCCAGACCTACTCTTCTACTGCTTAAACTCGTTAAATTAGCCCTCCTTTTTATTTCGATTCGTACAAGGTGTGGGCTGGCATACATTTGCACACGTTTACCGGAAACTACAGATGTCTATTAGTGGATGATGTTAACCGTTGAGTGGGGAAGTGAGTGGTTGGAAACTGCGCACTTATTGCTTTAAACATTATCAGTTCAATAATCGTTTTAGTGTTTTGCTTAGCTTTTATAATGCAAATTGGAATAAGATCTTTAAAAAATAATCTTGTCTGTTTTCTTTTTTCTTTTATATTGACACTTCATGGAAATTAAGAAAAACGAAAACAGAATAAACGCGCAGCAACCTGCAGATTCGTTCCTGCGATCACAATGATGGAAATGGCAGCAAGCTGCTATATAGAGCGCATATATGTTAATAATCAATGCATAATTTGACTGCGATTGTTATCATGTGCAGTTCATTTCAATATCAACGGGGAGCATCAAAGGTATATAACATACACACTAGTGGAAAGTTGGGCGAGTTGGTTGTTTTTATTCATTTTGTTTTTTTGAGCGCGAGAAAATGAGGCGGCTGGAGAAGTGATACGCGAGATGCGCTGTCTTGTATCCACCCCGCTTTTTTTTTTTTTCCGTGCCCCGTTTGTAAAGTCGTTTGTAAGTGGATTGTCTGTTTACCATAGTACACGTGTCTTTGAGCTCACGGCTTCAATAGATTTCACCGCTTCATCACGCGGAGACGTTGAAGAAGAAAAGAAAACGTGATAGAAAAGCGGTTACGCCACGCCTCTTAGTACATAGAGACGGACGAGATAACGCAATGTAGCGAGTGCCACAGAAGGGGGGCTGCAAATGCATTGGACAAGCAACGCGCGTAATGTCATCTCTAATTACAAACGAAACTGAAATCGTTCAACGCGGAAAATAAATTAACTTAGTATATTTATTATCAAATGGCTCGAGACCCCATGGTTGTTTCCCGGGTAGCCAACGCAATACCCATCTAGCGAAATACCAAGCAAGCCGAACTGACTTCTCTTGACCGGCTGTAGTGCTGTTGTTGTGTTTTTTTTTTTTTTTTTAAGATAAAAGAAAGAAGGCTGTTACGACTGCACAAACCCCAAAATGCGCGCCTTATAACTTTCTCCTAAGACGACCCAAGTTATTATGTAAAACATACCTGTGTGTGAGCTTCGTGAATCGCTCACGTGACTGTGACAAGGTCACATGCCAAGTTGTGCAGTTTGCAGGATGCCCGCGTAAGGCTATTTGTGCACGTTTACCTCAAAGCAAACTGACGTCGCTTGAGGCTAAATATAACATAATTTGCGTTGTGGAGTTTACTCGGCTCAGAACAACGTGACGCGCAGTCACGTGCTTGTTTTGGAGGAAGCAGGCAAAAAAAATACAACTAGAAAAAGTTTACCAGGAAAGAAGCTCTGCCGAGCTCCGCTTCTATAATGGGAGGCGACGGCACTGAATATATTGCATAGCCGCGTCGTAAAAGGCATGGTCGTTCCCACATGCTTTAGTTTCGCGGCCAAGGCATTCCGTTGCTGAATGCTATATGTCTCGGGTTCGATTCCCTATAGCGCGGCAGCCGCAGTTACATGGGATGGGTGCAAAAACTTGCACGCGTTTAGAATCGCTTCGCGCTAAAAAGTTTTGATCAGGCTGTCTAAAAGTAATCTGCCACCCTAAACTGCGATGTTTCTCTTATTTCAGTGTGTAGCTTAGGGGTGATGATTTAGAAAGACAGTGACTTAAAAATCAGACTTAAAACCCTAGCCGTCCAGAGTGCCCGCGATCGGGCCGTCAAGCTCGGCTTGGCGGTCCCTACGTGGGACTAGCCGAATGGCGCGGGTCTCCCGTGCGTCTTCTCTGGACCAAAATAAAGTTATTTCACTCACTCACTTAAAAACAAAGCCCTGCGTCAGGCTTAGCTGTTAAAAGAGGCCGGGAACGTGTGGCGCCAATTTGAAACACCACTTCATGCAAAAACAAACAAACAAGGAAAGTGCGTATGTATGTATGTGTGTGATTCCGTGGCAAAAGAGTGCTCATTCTATGTCCATCAATAGTTAGAGCTCAAAATCCCCCATGTGCTGAACAGTATTGACCCTTTTCGCGGAACAGTTTGTTTTAGTTAAACGAGATGGCGCTTACGCCGGCGCGCCATACGTCTCCTCAGCGACCGCGCACGAATACGAAACCATTACCGCTTCTACCTTGCTTATGTGCGATCAGCTGTCGGAAATGCAACTGAGTTTCGCTAACGCACTGTGCTCCATTCACTCTGGTTTTAATCCTGTGGATTGAACACGTGTGCAGTAGTTGGCTGCAAAAATAGTGACTGGCATATTAAGAAATGTAATGAATATGTGGGGCCAAGTTCGCGGACCGCTGCTGCCATTGTCCGTACGTGTTTTCGGCACTTTGAGATGTACGGCTCTCCTCGAGGATACAGAAATTTGCTCATCCGCCTGCGTTGTATTGCTAACCTTCAAAGAAAGGGCTTCAGCCTGGTTCGTCGGCAAGAGTGACTACTTCTCGGTAAACAATGATAACGGGAGTAGCTCCGCCTCCCGTCATAGTAAGTTTCGCGCATAGTATTTACACACATCTATCCCAACCAGCACGGAAACTTACACCCACTCTTTCGCCAACGTGTCAAGAATAAGTGAATGGGCGCACACTTGAATATATGCGCTCTATATACACACAGTAGGTGATGGCACTACATCGATAGCGCACGAATGGTCGAAGCTGAATGTTTCGTGACGGTCCACAAGAGTAAGCAAGTTACTCGCGGTAATACGCATTTGCTACAAGGTATTGCAATGTACAAAACTACGTTTCAAGCCTTGTGCGCAGCAAGAACAAATCTATCGGAACTGAGCACACCCGCGAGCGATTAGGCAGAAAATAATCAGATAGTGGCTCCACCGAGGAACTTCACTGAGTCAGGAACTGACAAGCCACTGCTTCAAAATATTTGCCAAATAAAGTACAAAGATCAAAACACACTAATCCCGATTCAATTCATGAGCGGAATGTTTGGATAGCTTGAAATAAATATTTAGCCCCGCTTTTAGAACAAGCACAATATACGCTGCTTGCGCCGTTTGGACATAGGTTAATCAGCTCCGAAAGCGCTTTTGCATGTTCTCTGAAGCTGTGATCAAAGCTTCGATCGTGTTCACCCAGTCACCGTTTACGATATCTCCCAAAACAGAGGTTTTCTAAGCCGCGCCGGCGTCATACACTTCCATTGTAAACAAGGAGGCAACGGAGGCAGTTGAGACAAGCAATGGACGCGTAACCACGTGATCAAACATGGCAGCGCCCACGGGATCGCCGCGAAAAGGGTCAATAGTGGTCGAGGAAATTCAGTGTTGCGTGTAACTGTATACTACATGCCTGTGTGCTGGGTGCACAGTACATATGGTGTATTCTGTCAACATACATAGCAATTACATAACTTGGTGTATACATAACGAGCATAGTGCGCACGTAACATTTAGTGTATAATTTGTCGTCTGGGAATGGTGTTGTGGGTGGACACTTATTTTGCGATTTTTTTTTTCATGTAAGCTGTACGTTTCTTCTCTGTCCACAACTACCTTGCTGATATATAGATGTAAGAGCCCGCGATTGAAGGCACCCATCGCTACCCAATGTCCATGGAATTCACGCGATGACACGGATTTCCGATTCGGCCAGCCGATGAGCATGACGTAACTCAGAGCACCGAATCACGCCACGCACAAAAAACGGTGCAGACGAGCTGCTATAGCGGCGCGATTCGTTGCCACTCAAAACCGTCACGGTCGTCTGCAAACGAAATCGGCGATCCGCTCTGTCGTGTGAATCCAGCTTAACGGATAGGTTGTTCTTTTGAAAAAAAAAAAAAAGGCTTCGTGGTGGTAAAGCCACATTCATTACTTAATGCTTAAACATCTATCTCATTCTTTACAGAGTGTTCCTTCCGTTTTAACTCTTCCATCTTAATCTTGAAGGCTGCGGCTTTCGTCGCCATAGACGAAGCTCATTCGAGCCACGATTTGCTCACGTAACTGCCGTGGGAATCGTGCTTTCCACGGCAGTTTCCTCAGTCACGCTCCCGCGCGCTCCTCGGGCGCGAAGGCAAGGCGGACTCGCTGTGGCATGCGTCCAGCCGAGGCAGCGTGAGCTGCAGTAATACGCGACGGTGACGCGCTGCAGTCGCTTGTCCACACCCTCGGTGTATACACACGGAGAGCCCGCGAGAGGAGGAGATGGGCGTTCGAGAAGAGTGGGCGCGAACCCAAGTTTTCTTTTAAACTGGGTGTGTCTGTGCCCATGTATACGGAGGCGGCGCGCCGGACGTCTGGGAATCATTCCACGTGGGTGTTCGCAGTGAATACGAAACGCCATTTTGTGACCACGATTTCGGCTGTGCCGCCAAGTGTGTCGCCGTTATTATTTATATCAAATACCCGTCCTCAGTGGTGGTTCAGTGGCATGGGACGTTCTGCAACTGATGATCACGAGGTGTCGGGTTGTGGCTATGCTAACAATGCAGGACGTTGCAGACCAACTTGCAAAGAAAGAAAGAAAGAAAGAAAGAAAGAAAGAAAGAAAGAAAGAAAGAAAGAAAGAAAGAAAGAAAGAGAGCGGTTGTCAGCTCTCCGCCGCAGTGTTGTGACAGCGTCAGCAGAGGCCATGTACAGTTCAAAGTGAGACGGGCTGCCGATCTCCACCACATCTGCAACACCCGTCGTGCTTCAGCAGTCCAGTAACGAACCTGGTGCCGTGTCTCAAACCTTGCTTGAAGAACGGGTATACCGGCAACTTCTCGCCGAAAATCGAACCGTAAAAACGTGTGTTTCTCTTTCTTTTTAAGACCGTGCCGGCATTATTACACCGGGGGATTCGGGGCTATATACCGTGACGCGAAGGCCGGGAACCAGGGGCATGCAATGCGTTCACGTGGAAGAGCGTGACCGCGGGCCGACCGTGGCACGTCGTGCATGCATGATTCCCGCACCTCTCGCAAGAAAGGCTCGCACTTTCGCCCGAAGTCGCCGAACAGCCGAAGACAGCTCGTGTTTGCCGCCAGGCCGTCGTTCATATTGCCGCGAGCCTCTTTATGAACAGTTCCTGCGGTGAGCGCTGCAACCGAGATATTTTGTGCGGCATATATAGCGTTTCCTGCAAAAGTTATTGGTGCTACCAATGGTGTCTACGAGAGCTGCAAGTATATGGCGTATACCAGTCAACATGTGAATGATGGGTACATAGTAGATGGTTTTGTTTAAACTTCGTCATTTTGTCTTCGAACGGTTTTGCTATTTTGAAGAGTGATGACTTTCAACGAAATATGTGCCTTATTATGAATGCAACGATTCGCAATGATTACGCATGTGCGCGGAAACTTAGTGCCTTCGTGCATTAAAAAAAATTGCGATGGGGATGGAATGGCAAAATGCTCGTGTACCTAAATTTAGGTGCACGTTAAATAACTCCAGGTGGTCAGAGTTAATCCGGAGTGCCCCACTACGCCGTACCTCGTAATCAGGTCGTTGTTTTAGCACGTAAAGCCCCAGAATATTAATTTAAAAAACTAAGATTGCTTGCAAATTCAGGCCAATAAATCTGTGATGTTTTTTGTTGTCACTGATCTCGGGGGCGTGCGGGTGTTATGAGAGATGGAGAAGGAAGACGGATGGCGACACAGCAAACAGATTTTTTAATAACACGCACACTCAAAACCAAAAAGCCTCAAACCGAAAATCAAGCTACACACTGAACTAAGAGACAATGAATAAATAAATGCCAACAAATGTACAACCTAATGAATCAATAAATATCCTTAACTTCGTCTCAGTTAGTCCTAGGCCCTTCCTACCCCAAAGTCTGGCATCACTGGCCTACTGTTGTGGCGATGCAAGAAAGTCGTTCTTACGGAGTTCGTCCTCGTTGCTTGTCTTCT
Organism: Dermacentor silvarum; assembly: GCF_013339745.2. NCBI lineage: Eukaryota > Metazoa > Arthropoda > Arachnida > Ixodida > Ixodidae > Dermacentor > Dermacentor silvarum. Next base: position 165,304,285 of record NC_051157.2, read on the forward strand.
CCCGGCGGGGATCTCGTTGGGCCTTTCTTAATGTCGGTGCCTCCGTCGACCGTCGTATATTCGTTGCTGCCTTTCGGTCGGTCCTTCAACTCGCTCTTCTCGGGAGCCTGGATAACCCGGTCGCTGCTGCTGACGTGGCCGGGAGAGGTGACGGTTAGGCCTAGCGACGTGCTCGGTCGCCGCTTCCGTCTCGGTCCTTTCCCGAGAGCCGACGTGGCGTTCCGGGGATCATCGCACGTGCCGGTCTGCCGTAGAAGGGGGAGCCTCTCTGGGGTGCCTGGTCCTTGCCGTGAGAGCTGCAGCTCGTCCAGGAGCCTCGCCCGAACTTGCCGAGGTCGACGGCCACACCGTGGACGGCCAACGTCACGGACTCGGCCAGACCCCCAAGTCTCCCGTCGCCAGAGCGGTGCTGGCGATGCGACCTTCCTGGCCCGGAACCACGTCGATAATAGCTCAGACAACGCCGTTTCTCCTTCGATCACGCCTCGGGTCACGCGCCTCGCGCGCTCGCGCCGTTCAGAACGCTCCGCTCACATCGTCCTCTGTCTTCTTTTATTGCGCCTCCGGCGTCTTACTCATGACATGGCTCCCGTCTTCAAGAGTTTTTTCTAAAAAACTGCTTCCTCTTGAACTTCTTTTTGGCGGCGAACTTGACTTTCGTTGTGGCTTGAGTGCTCTTCTGTGCGTCGTCTTCGCTTGCCACTCATCATCCACACTTCACTGCACTGTCGCGCACGTTTCACCATTTGTTTCTGTTCACACAACACTGCACTCAATTGCTTCGTAATGCTTCATCGTCCCAAACACTCTATAGAATAAACTTGCTATATACACACATTTGTAAGAGCTGACTATTCCAGTGTCCGAGGGCATTCCTAAATAATATTCCTTTAGTACCCTACCGGTTCATACCTGATCATTTTTTCCGCCTTTTCCTAAGCTCCCACGCTTCTCTACGCCCAGCCTGCCTCCTTCCCTTTCTTGCTCTGGCACATTTCTCGTGCAGCTTGGAATGCCTGTGCTTTAGCTCTAGCTTCCTTTTCTTTCTTACACCTGCATATCGCTCGTACTGCTTGGAATGGCTCTGCCTTAACTCTGGCCTCTTAATCCTTTTCCTTGACGTCCGCCTCTTCTCATGCATCTGCGTTTTAACACGCCGTTTTCTTTTCCATCTACTGGGAGTTTTCCTCCTACCTTCACGCTTTGCACTTTTTAGGTGACTAGGGCCTCTATCCTCTTTCTCGTTTCTCTCGGAGTTTGACTGGCTCGTCATTTCTGGTGCCTGGCGATTCTTGGAATCATTTTCCATTACAAACCCCATGTCGTTACGAGGTGAAGCTACTTCTTTCGTTACCGCTCTCTGCTCCTCGCTTACGCCAATCTCTATCGGAATCTCGCCCATCCTCATATCACTGTCTTTCTTAATCAAGGGTTCTGTAGTCGAGGGCTTCTCCTCTGGGTCGTCACGGGCGCTATCTACTCTGCCAACGTCTTCTGACAAATTTCTGCTGTCCGCCAGCTCTGCTACACTAGCGGGCCTACTCTCAATCTTAAGCTCAGCCTCACGCTCTCTCCTTTCCGATGCCTGAGCTTTCTCTTGTAGCATCTTTATCTCTTTCATTTGTATTGCCTGTAGCTCCTCTCGCAGCTTCTTGAGCTGTTTCTCTTGGAGCTGCCTCCTCTCCTCGTAAGCTTTTTCGGCTGCCGCCTCGACGCTTTTCCTTGCATCCTCAATTAATTTGAGGCCTTGCTCCTTGCTGAGCTTCTGTTCGCGAATAGTGGCCGATATCGCCTCCCAATCCATCTCTGCAACTTCCGAGAATCAGTGACTGGGCTGGATAGAATCCGGGAACGGATCCTGGCAGGCTCGCCAATTGTGATGTGTTTTGTGTGTCACTGATCTCGGAGGCGTGCGGGTGTTATGAGAGATGGAGAGGGAAGAGGCATGGCAACACAGCAAACAGATTTTTTAATTCTCACACGAAAGCCAAAAAACCTCAAACTAAAACTAAAGTGCACACAGAACTAAAAGACAATGAATAAATAAAGGTTAACAAAAACAACCTAATGAATCTCTAAATATCCTTAACTTCGCCTCCGTTAGTCCTAGGCCTTTCCTACCCCAAAGTCTGGCATCACTGGCCTACTGTTGTGGCGATGCAAGAAAGTCGTTCTTACGGAGTTCGTCCTCGTTGCTCGTCTTCTCCCGGCGGGGATCTCGTTGGGCCTTTCTTAATGTCGGTGCCTCCGTCGACCGTCGTATATTCGTTGCTGCCTTTCGGTCGGTCCTTCAACTCGCTCTTCTCGGGAGCCTGGATAACCCGGTCGCTGCTGCTGACGTGGCCGGGAGAGGTGACGGGTTAGGCCTAGCGACGTCCTCGGCCGCTGCTTCCGTCTCGCTCCTTTCCCGAGAGCCGACGTGGCGTTCCGGGGATCATCGAGCGTGCCGGTCTGCCGTAGAAGGGGGAGCCTCTCTGGGGTGCCTGGTCTTGTCGTGAGGAGCTGCAGCTCGTCCAGGAGCCTCGCCCGAACTTGCCGAGGTCGACGGCCACACCGTGGACGGCCAACGTCACGGACTCGGCCAGACCCCCAAGTCTCCCGTCGCCAGTGCGGTGCTGGCGATGCGACCTTCCTGGCCCGGAACCACGTCGATAATACCCAGACAACGCCGTTTCTCCTTCGATCACGCCTCGGGTCACGCGCCTCGCGCGCTCGCGCCGTTCAGAACGCTCCGCTCACATCGTCCTTGTCTTCTTTTATGGCGCCGCCGGCGTCTTACTCATGACAGCGTCTCAACTCTGAAAAGCATGTATCTTTCGGTCTCGCGCCGGATTCGGCCCCGTTTCGAGCCGGGCTCGGGCCTAAGGTAAAGGGGTGGTGGGCCGAGCCGGGCGGGTAACGTATATTATTACCAGGCCTAGGTCTCGCCTTAAAAGTTTTGATCGGGATTGGGTGGGCAGCCAACGTAAAAACGGGCCCGGGCCGGGCTGAAAAAAATTCGTCCGTGCAGTGCTCTATTCGGAACTTCCGAGAAGCAATGCGCCTACGAAGAGCGACAGCAGGAACAGAGACGAGAGTGCAACCGTCGCTGGGAGTGCGCGCTACACGCAGATTCTCCATTACGACGAGATAAGTGAAATTCAAAAAGGAGAACGGCACCTTGTTTTTTATACAGATGCGACGGTGCCGCCGCCTCGGGAGAGTAGCAGGAACTTAGGCACGTATGCATTTGGAAGGTCGACAAAGAAAGGGCGGTGCGAACAAAGAAATGGTCGACGCGGGTCGGCCTTTTATGCTGCTATAGGATCATAGTATCTGTCGTCACCCTTGTTCCTGGAACCTTTTTGGTAGTTTTTGGTGGGGTAGTCAAGGGAGCGTTGCAGGTCCCGGGTCGCACCACCCGGAGTTCACAGGGTATGTGACATTCCGCCTGGACCTTTTCTGTACTATCACCAGCATCGGTCAACAATTTTTCACACGCACACAAGAAATGCGTGGAAGGCTACCCATATAAAGCTTCGCTGTAAATAAAAAAATCTTAGTCTATAGTCAGCACTGTATGTCTTCCCTTCCAACATATTCATGTAATGTATCTGTGAAGTCCACTCAATGCTAAAAGCCGCTCATTAGCAGAAAGTCTAGACATCTAGTGTAATTCTCGGGCACGCACACCCAGGTGTAAGGAACTCACACTTGTATATGCCTCGTAGCTGGTGGGATCTGGCACTTCTAACGCATCCTTGAACTACTCTTGTCACACCAGGAACCCAAACAGGTCCCAGGAACAATGGTGACAACTGATACTACGATCACATCATAGCCCAAAAGGCCGACCCGTGTTGGCCATGTCTACGTTCGCGCCACCCTCTCTTTGTCGGCGTTCCAACAGCTTACGCGCCTCGGCTCCTGCCGCTATCACTTAATGTTTCTAAGCCATTAATCTGACGAACACAGATTACAGACGTAAGTGTCGACCATGCCTGTAAGAAATACAGTAAGGATTTTAGTTTTTTCACTTAGGGATTCATGGCGCAAATTGCCCATCTTATGTATGACTTCAACAATTTCAGCTATGACTACATAGACGTTTGAGCTCCCAACTCCATAGAGATATTGTACCGTGTAGCAAAGTTACTATATTTAAAGCCGATAAATAATTACGGGTAATGCATCTGGAGCGTTCGCTAAAATTTCAGCAATGTAGTAGTCATTTTATTGTATTGCCATCTGCAGCACTCCAGAGATCAATTCGAACAATTTAGCGTGTACTTATGTACCAGCACCGTGTATATGCATTATATTTGGGACCAGCAGATACCAGCTTTTCTAAGGACTATTTAAATGTAACCTAGAGAGGTGGTAGAATGAAACAAAATATAGGCTTCATAGCTGACATATCGCGCCGCGGAATAAATTGTCCATGTGTCTCATCTCTTGATCTCTTGACGAATTCGTATCAATAGGAGGGCTGGGGGCAAATTTTGCCGTGCCAGCCAGCCAGTCAACTACGCGCTATGAAGTACGATCACTAGTATCGGCTTAAATTATGAACTTTTCTTTCTTTTTTTTCCGCCAACAGAATTACTGACAAATGTACACCCAGGAGGAGACACAGACGCTACAGTACCGATAACCGCCACACCCCTGACTGTCACTGGAATACCAGCGATCACAACACGTCCGCCCACCGCGACAACTGCAACGACTACCCCGATTTCAACAACTAAACCTTCAGCTACTACGAAAGCCACAACAACTTCCAAATCGACTTCTACTAGTACTTCAGCAAGTACAAGCCGGGCTATACCAATGCCGATCGATGCAAACACAAGTGAGTTGTGCTTGAAACCTAAGCGACTTGCGTCTCTTTAGCTGCATTATAGTGAAAAGCAATATTTTCCAGAGTGAAGAGTTGTTAGCCCTCTTCGCGTACTGCTCAATCGCGTTAGGTAATCCAAGGAATGTTATGAGGCGAAAGTATTTAACATTTTTGCCATCGCGACATCGTGCCCTATATCTCATCGGTTTAATACCTTAATCGGGTCGCGTGCATTCATGCTCTGCCCGGGAAAGCAACTTGTCCCGAAAACATGTTGTCTAAAGTTCATTCCAGGCATGTCAAAATATCCGAGACCCTCGAAAACTTGCTTTCTTGAAAGTACATTGTAAGTGTGAGAAATCTGAAACTTTCAAATATTGAATTTAATGTTGCCCAATTCGATTCGGTCTTAGAATCGAATAGTGCGTATTCGTAAGGAGAAATATTTTCTGCGCAGTTTTCCGCAGTTTCATAGTGCGAACTGTGCGTGGTCAAATGTTATATTGGATCAAAAATGCGATAGATTCATTCTCCACGACCATAGTACACATAAAACACGAGAAGTTACGCGGAAGATACGGACAAGGTAAGGGATACATTGAATGCAACAGTGCCGGAAACAGCGCGATAAGGCACATATCAGAGCAAGCGATGCCACTAAACCGATTGAGCTTTTCCGGCTAAATCGCCATCGTTCACGTTTACCAATACTCTCCGAGTGTGCAAGTGAACTGTTTATTTGCTCTTCATGTGAAATTTTGTGCTTTTTAAATAAGCAACGCTTTATACTGTGTAATATAACGAAACAAATTACTAACCCTGTGCATATACTAGGATGCTCGCATAGGTTTATGTAACATAGAAAACAGCTGCCTTTGAAGCAAACCGTATCAATATTCGACTTTCAATTCAATGCATAATTCGATTTGTATTAGATTCGATCTCAAAAATTACCATTCACATATTCCTACGCTGCTAAATTACTCAATGTTTGAGAGAATGAGCAAATCGAGAACAATATGAAAGCAGGTGCCAACGTTTCGACAAGTGGGCCTGTCTTATTCAAGGCGACATCTGCTCTCCTCAGCACAGTAGATATAGGTACGTTTATTCTAAAGGCGAGAGAGGGTAAGTCGGGTGGGCAAGGTAACCATCGAACGGTGTGTTAGCGGCGAATGTGTAACATTGAAAAGAAAGGGTGCTACTCATGTGAGGTAGCGCCATGTGTCAGTCCGTTGACGTGTCACTGTAGTTTCCTGTTTTCATGGAAGGGGCCTGGGCAACCCGGGGGGGGGGGGAGGTGTTATCGGCTCCACTTGAGGTCAGCGAAAAAAAAACTAAGCAACCCAAATAAAAATAGATAACTGCTTTTGCTGATAGTTTGCAATTAAAGCGAATAGATTCTAAAGCTCCCTTTGATATGTTTATGCCTACTGTTTGCAATGTCTTGCACTTATGAATGAGGTATGATTCCCTGGAATTTCTTTCTCGCGCAGCATAGAAATTTGACTGGATGATGCAGCGTGTAAGTTCATCAAAGTTATGACCTGGTTGGTTTAAATGTTCGGCGACGGGTTTGGGAAGCTTTATTAGCTATGTCCGCAGGAGGTCCATTTAACCTGACGTTCATTGATTGTCCTATTTTACCGATATATTGTTTTTACCGAAGAAACTTTTCGAGAACTCCAGGCATGTGACAACTATGCCCGGAATGCATAGGCAACCCAATGGAGGCTGAGCCGTCGTTCGCGCATGGGTTGAGCGTAGCCCATCATACCGCTGTTATAGAAAGGGGCACGTTGTGGAAATAATCAAGTTTATGAACCATTTGCAAGTTAGAACTGCCGCCCATGGCTACGCGTAGCTACTTGAAAGACAGCGCAGGAATAGACAGAAGAGTGTTGTACCCTAGAATTGCTGCGTAATGTACAAACAGGTTCAATTTTCAACCTTGCGGCTATCTATACTTGACATCACCTTACGGAATACTGCCTTTATTAGCTTAAAACACTTCATAAGTGCTGCAATCCTCTGGAGTGGTGAAAGCAGTGCACATGAAAATTTAGGCCGTGGCATATTGCTCTGATTCCGCGGATGTTCTGGCATGTAACTGTACCCCCTGTGACTACAGTGAATTAACAATACAACACCCTCCTCCAGCGCGACCTTTTAGAGGAACAGCCGCGAGTATTAATATTGTAAAGAAAATACGTGCGAAATTTCAGGAATACCTGGGACCCGAAACTCAGCCAATCTCTTTTTTCGTACTTCCTTCGTTGCGCGCACGCTCGGCTTCCATCGTTTCCAATCAATTGACAATTTTGATATGACACGTACTAGCTTACTGCCACACTTTCCTACAATGGCGCTAGAGCTCTCTGTAAGATACTGAGACGAGAACGCTCCATTTTTTTACAGCAGCAACCTCGATTAGCCTGAAACGTGATGTATATTTTGTGTATTTTGACGGCAACCGCATGCACTGCTCGGTGTATCGTCCGCGTGCTTTATGCGGTGATACGTGATTGCACGTCATTCAATCTAAGACAACAAGAGATGTTTTATACAAAAAATGGCTGTGGTTTAGCTCTGGTTAAACCTAGTCGAGTACCGATAGCTGCAGACCCCCGTGTGCGCTTAGGCGTCGCTTGTAGTTAGACATGTTGTTATTAACTGTTCCGCACGCTCCTCTTGAGTCTCTTCAGCACGCTGTCTACTCTTCACTTCATTTCTACCGCGCTCCCTGGCCACCTTTAGGCTGCCGACTTCTCACCATCCACACTACGGCCTCGACTATGGCTGCGGCGACGCGAGCTCTCCCCTTCTATACTCCTATGGAGGTAAAAAATACTAGGAGGGAGCGTCACGTGATTCCGCTAGCCTCGGCAAACCAACCTCCTCTGAAGCCACCCCTCCCTCTCTCAGGGGACCCGTGCCCGGTGCCTTCTGGGGCGGAATAGGCCCACAAGGTTGCCGGAACATTCGTGATTGTTTGATACGTGGTAACTTTAGTGGCGCCTGCCGTCACAGGCTTGGAGGCCCGTATGCGGGTGGTGGTTTTCTGCTACTGCGCGCGTCGTTCTTCGCTTCAAATGCGATGCCTTGAAACGTGGAGCAAGACTGGGGCGTCTGACTCATGAAGACAGAAAATTTTCAAGGCGTCACTTGCGCTTACCACCGCGGTTAGTGCAGTTGCCAGCGCTCGCGGCTCTAAACCCGTCCAGACGCCCGAGTGTGGTCTATTTTTCCTAAGTACTCAAGTTTCGTCAAATCAGCCGTTGCGCACCTTAAGCTGTGGTGCGTATTATCTCGCTAATTTTTCGTCCCGCTGTCTTGCACCTAGAAAGAAACGGGATGTTTTGAGGGACACTTTTTTGTCGCATTTTCGCTTAATAAAAGGCTGGTGTGCGTGTTTTATTTTGAGAGAAATAATTTTTGTCACGTTGTCTTGCACCTAGGAAGAAACGAGATGTTTAGAAGCTCACTTTTTTTCGCATTTTCGCTTAATAATATGATCTGATGGGCGTGTTTCATTTTGAGAGAAATAAATACCATTAGCCTGCATTCTAAACGCCGAAGTGATCGCCGTTTATTCAGATTTACGTGTACTATTTTGCAAGATTGTGTGGTGCGACGACGCTGTTGATACGCGCCTCAGGGATCCATTTTCGTTATATAATAAAGCAAATGGAGGGAATTTGTGCATTATCTAGAGTTTATTCAGCTGTTTCCGAATGCGCGTATAGCCCCACAGCATAATTATGTCCTAGAATCAAACACTGCCAGGGGGACCCTTCTTCCTCTGCTAGTGTGAATTAAACGGCATGAAAACTGAATACATAGCGGGAAGGGAATAATGGCAGCATTCATTTGCACTTGTGGATTTATTGTGTTGCTGGTGTACTTGTACTATGGAAAGCACATTTTTATGGCAACAGTAATTGTTTCATTCTTTATTCAGTGCTTATTGCAACTATAGAAGCCAGATGATTTCACACAAATACAGAAGGAAGCCACATTTATAATTTAAATGAAGTACATTGCAAAGATAATACACAAAAGAAAATTATAAACAGCAAGAAGTAAAACTTATTGTGCCACTTGTCTTCGGTATCAGTATTAGCATATTTGTATGCCATAGGGCATTAGTATAATAATGTTATACAAATTAAACTATATCACACGTAGTATTGATACCTTTAATAAAACTGGTCAATGGGATCAGCTGTCCTTGACTGTAGCTGCAGTTTTGCTTACAATGCCTTGTATGCAACGCCTTCAATACAGTGCTATAATTGTATAATATTTATATCTGCGCTGTCCTCACAAATATCGAAAGGCTTCGGTGATTGTGCTTGTCAGAAAAGTAAGCAATGCAGATGCAGAAATTAAAAAAGAGTGGTAGTTCACAAAGTCAAAGTTGAAACAATTGATGTGAGGTCATACCCACAAAGTAAGTATGTCAACATTAAAATACAATGCATTTTGCTGCAAGTAAAATGTACAACAAAGCTTATGTTGTATCACATACCTACAAAAGAGTTAGCACCGTCGAAGCTGAGCGAACACACCGCAAAATTAGGACGCGACGGCTCTATTACGTTGTGAACCTCAAATGAATGAATATTTCACGGTATTTAAAACACTCATTGAGTGGTATATACCAAATGTTTGTGGTTACAGTGAATCTGGCATCATAAAAGGCTATTGTAAAGCAAGTGAACAGAGTGAGGACATTAAATTATTTAAAAAATAGTAACACCAACGGTATTCCAGGTGGCAGTGGCAAATTTCCACAAAGGTCATGTAAAAGACATACAGGATAAACATTAAAAAAACATTGTCATCCTCAAGCGTATACCTAGCTCACACATAATCCATTGAGAGCATTCACAGCATGTCCATGTCATCACACAGTTTGCTCTAGTGAAAGGTAGGCCAGCTAACCTACCGTCATTGTCCACACTGTTAGCTTGGGCTGAACAGAACAATTGTTTAAGCATAATTTGCATGCAGGTGATTCAAGCTACAGCATTCAGCAAGACAACAAACAGGTACTTGCAGAATTTACAATAAGGTATCACATTTTCCCTCTATAAAAGTTTGACATCTGCATACAATGCTCTTGAACAATATATGCACTTTACAAGGTAACTCAAAAAACAAGTACCTTAAGATAAAACCTGGTGGGACAGCTGAAGTTGATGGATAAAGGAAATAATTGTGTGGGCCATCATGAACATAATTCACCCACGAGAGAACTTGTGTAGCAATTCTTCCAGTACTGCGAGCCGCAGGCACCCAAGCTCAGACACCCTGCCTGGGTCAGCAGAGTAACCATGATCCTGTAAAATTGCTTCTTTGAGTGGTTCACTGGCTGCAGGGCTTCTCTGAGGGGCAGTGAGGTTAATTACATCGATGGAGTATGGTTTTTTCAGAGGAGCGTACAAAGAGGATTTCGATGTGTTACAATAGAAAGCAATTTCCGCCATGAATGTCCTTGACCTCATTACGAACTATCAGACGCTTCAATGCTGCTGCAAACTGCTTTGCTGCTGGGTTGTCATTGCAGCCCCCAAATGATTTTATTGCAGCAAAAAAGTAACTCAAGGTGGTCCTGACTGAGCTTGGAAGTCGGAAGATATTCCAATAGGCCATTTTCTGTAACCAAGTGGTTGTATAGACGGTTGTCTAAGCACACCACAAAGCAAATGAAGCCTGTCTTTTGGTTGGTCCCTGTCATTAGTTTACCAGCTGCAGACTCCCTAAGCGAGCAAAAGTAGGCCATAAGTTCTTTGACATACGCAGTGACAGGAGCCACATTTTCAGGACACAGCGGTCCTTTCTATTCTTCTTGCCTTGGATGTCTTGAATTTAAAATGTCAAATGCGTTGTTGACATGTCTGATAAACTCTTCTGTTGGCAAGGAATTTGAAAATTTTGAATTTTTTTGAGCTGTGCAGTCGCTAAGAGCATCTGCTACCGATTGACTAAACGTTTGAGCATACAATGAGACTTTCATGGGCTGGTTTTTCCAGGTAATATGTGCTTGTCTATATTTGTTTGCCAAGTGTAGGCCCTCTGTGTACTGGATTTCATGCCACTCATCAATGTGTTTCAACAATATGAACTGTTTGTTCGTATCACATTAGCCTTTTTATCAAACAGGGTGTGCCGCAGTAGCTTCAACATGTGACAGGGATCCAACATGGCAAAGAAAAGCTTTTTTTGTCACTGGATTTGGAAAAGAAGCATCCAGCTCAGTCAGGTCCATCTTGCAGCCAAGGCTGTGCAGCAATGACAAATTCGCTGCAGCGCCATCGCAGGTCAAACTCACAATGTGTGCACCTTTTTCGTGAGTGAAGCTAGGAGCTTGCAGCACCAAATTGCACCTCTGCTCACTACCAAGGCCATGCACTAGAAAGTAGCCAATCGGCAGCTTCCATCTGCCACTGATTGCAACAAGCATTAAAACAAATGCATCTTTGGCAACTGGAAAGCTGTCATCATTGACATCAATGCCCATGTCAACATATCCATGGAAGCTTTTCCCATCCCCACACTACTTCTCTGAATGGCCATCTCGTCCACAACCAGATTGCATAATGTGAAGAGCCGTGCTTTACCTTGATAGCCAATGCAGTCATTGCCTCTTTTGAAAAGTCAGCAGCCGTATCAATGGGTTGATATCATTTACACAGTGTCTTTGGATGCGGGAGGCTGTGCTGAAAACAGCTCGTACATATCTGTATGCTCTATGGGAATAAAAATGCAAAGTCAGTGCAAATGGCCTGAGCTCTGGCGAGTAAGCGGGTGACATTGCTGGCACCAGACTTATGTGGCAGTTGACGCATGAGCAAGTCTTTTTTTGCTCCGCCAAGACTCTGAAATATGGCGACATCCTCATTTCCTAGAATGCGATTGTCAGATAAATCTTCTATGACATTTTCTAGATGAGCAACTTTTTGAAAAAGCTGTTGATGGGATTGTCGTAGAGTCTTCATCTTCTTCTTCGTCGCAGTTTGTAATTGTGTAACGCCATACTGCATGCCTCAGGCCTTTTTAGGTGCGTCTTCTGCTGGCTGTGGCTGCAAAATATCACGCGCTGTAACAGGTGCATGAGCGACCAACATGACACAAAGCACGTACACAGAACAAATTAATTGTTGTGCCATACACTCTTGTGCAAGCTATGACGAATATAATGCTTAATTTTAGGTCATTACATTGCTCACGACGGTTTCCGTTTACACTTTTGTGAACTTAAAAACTGTGGGGGCATAAAACTGCCCTCCACACGAGCTTTCTAGTGCCGCTTAATTTTGTTTGTTTATTTATTTGCTAAATACTGCAGGCCCATCTGGGCCCAGGCAGGAAAGGTAGAAGTATAAAACAACTAACACAGAAGAGGCCAATGTAGCATAGTTCAATGAGAGATGTTTTACAGAAGCTTTTTAGTTTGAGTGGGCAAAATATACTGAGCTCATATATCACGGCTCATTGTGACCGATCGAACATTTGAAGAGCATAGAAAATTGTGAAAAACCTGTTGGTCTTCTAGTTATCGTGTCATTTGAATGGAAAAGAAAAATTGAAAAAGGATTATTGGCCGATAATTGGTGTTTAATGCAAACCCTGAAGAAACTCATACCGCTGCGGACGAATATGAATGTTTCAATATTTAATTAGATGGTTGCCATGATCATAAATGTTAGTGTCCAAGTGCAGTTCACTGAGTGACATTTATTATGCTTGAGCTATTAAACAGCTGCCACGAAAATATATGCCACTTCACTTGCAGCTACCTAAGGAAACAAGTATGTAAAAATTGTAGTGGTCGAGTATTATCCTCACCATAGTATGCCTTGCTGTTCGAGGTGTCGCTGGGTTGTCTGTAGGCAGTGCTGCCGAAGCTTCACCCTTGAGCGTCCTGGAGGGCCTTGGACTGGGAGACTGGACAAAATACACCAAGTGCAATAAGGAGGGACTGCTTACTGCAACATAACTTGAAATTGCTGACCGTGTAAACGAAACACCAGATGCACAGTTGAATCTAAAAACCGGGACTAATAGCTCACACCATTGGCTTCATTTAAAATTTAAGGACAATAATGACCAGCAAGCAGGACATTGTTAGGGAGATCAGTGGCTGTGGCTATATACTGTATTTTTTTATCTACTGTCCCAAAAAATGTTGATAAAGCTTACCAGCACAGTTGGCATGTTATAAATTTTATTACTGTTGTAAATGTTGGAGCGTAGCAAAGGTGTTAATTATGTGTGTAATGAGAGAACATGGCTGAAGTATAATTCAGAGAAGGAGTGTGTTTTCCTTATTCCAACTTTACTGAAAAAAAGTGGTTTTTCATCTTACATAACACTGCTTTGCTGCAGTTTGTTTTATTTTCCTTGTCTTGTACTTATCCTAGATTGACTAAAATGAGGTTATGATGTAGCATATATGGCTTTCATTCATTAGCAATTGCTTTTGCCAGTGTTAGCAATGAAATTTGAACGCAGTGTGCTTGTCACCTGTGTCAAAAAAGGGCTGTAATGTAGCCAATGATTGGTTGAACAGTTCTATCTTTCTCTTCATTCTGAGCATTACTAATAGATCTTTTAAATCTGTCGAAAACATCTTACAAAAAGCTGTATGACAGTCTCATATGCATTTTTAAACTTATATAATTACTTTAAAGGTGAAATCCAAAATATATATTAAAGGGAAACACCAGATTTTTGCAAAGCAGATCAGAACTTGAATTAACCAAGGCACACATGTGAGAAAATGTCTTAAGCAAGCTCTGTGATCATTACGACAATCAAACATGCCAGGACATGTTGGATTTCGGAAGGCTCATCAGCGATGTCTGAATCAGTCAAGGACGCGCTAGCAGAGGTAGCCGTACCCTCTGCTGGCACATCAATCAGACAAGCCCTCAGAGATGTCCATATCCATTGTGGCTTGAGAGAGACCTGCCTGAATAGAAGAAAAGCATATTTCACTTCAGGAATGGTGGGGGACATCTACCACAGTCATGAAAAAGGTATGATCAAACTGGAAACATGCATTATGGCTGCATTCAGCTGTGCATCAACTTACTGGCTCAACTTGATGCTGTTATGTTCCCGTGGATGTAGCTACTTCACCTTAAGGTTGACTCATTGCTATGGCATCGTCCTTTGCAAGCGTCTGCAGTTAAAAAATAACCCACCAGATATTTTTAAGGTCCAACAATAACATTTGCTGTGGAATGCATTTACACAACCTTTGCAGAGTCGTGCAAAAGACCTCGCATGATCTGTGCATGCTTTCCCTACACACCGCATCCCCTTGTGTAGAAAACTATCTTTTATCTAGGTGTGCTTGTAAAATACACATACAGCTAATTGAATCTCGGGGAAAATGGAGCTGTAGTAACCTTGCCAGTGCACGATTCACACAAAAATATCAAAGATATAGCTGTAACACATATATAATGTAATATAATGCCGGCTCTGTAATGCCTCCAGGCCTTCAGGGTACTACTAATAAATGAATGAAAATGATGTTCACTCCTGTAATTTAAAGTAAAACTGTGTTATTTCATCTCAACTGTCATTTACCTGTTGTTTAAAATATGTCAACCAACATCATATCTTCTGAAAAAAAAGAAAATAATATTTAGCCTCAACATGGGGAGTGATTGAACTTTGCAACATGATGTTGAACTTTGCGCTCACAAGCCGAGTTACAAAATATTCTCTACAAAATTATTGTTCTTGGCGACTATTGCAAAACTTGTTATGTTATGTGAAGACTAATCTTTCATGGTTTCTTCAATTAATTAGTTTTATTGCAATTTTGATTGTTTTCAGCCACAAGAAATACCTACAAAATTCAGTCAATAATAATTTTTATAGCAGGAAATGTAATTCTTCGACAATGAATAGTTTCACATCATACATTTTTAGGAGTGTACGCTAGCTGATAAAAGTACTTTAAAGAGAAATACATGTTTAACACTTAGTGGGAATTATGACAAAGTTGGAAAATAAAATGTCTTGAATAGTATTGCACCAGTATTTCGTCAGTTATAATTTACACAAGCACGTAGTCACTAACGATCGCTAATATTGCAGTTCCATTTTCATAAATAAAAGAAACGTTCATTGTGCTTACCTATGGAAGGACAGGCCATCGCGCCGATTTTCTGTTCGATTAGGGCATCCTGGCACAAAACACTTCATCACGCAGGTGCGCCTACTGCTGACGGGAGTTCTCGCCGGTCTGCTAAGAGGCCGATGACTTCGAGCAGATCTCGAGCAACAGTGTCGACTGCGCTACCTTAACTACGGGCCGGCACGGCCCTAAATATGTTCGGAGTCTCCGGCTCGCCAGTCCATCCTTGGACACAAGACGGGACGCATTTTTTTCTCGTAGGGAAACAGTCGCTTCGGCCCCTGTACGCTCGCTTAATCGCGTGCACATTTTGCGGGGGCGAAATGCATCATTGTTTCCCAGAAGACGTCGTCAAACGCAACGAATCGTCGTCGGAAGGGCGGCTTGGTTGCCTTAACACGTTTGCAGGGCGAAAGGTTCCCTCGTTTCCCTGAAACCACACCGAAACGCAACCAGTCGTCCTTGAGGTGGTCCTCCCGGGTTGTTGGGCGCAATGCCGGTTAACCGACGCCTTCGTTCGCAACAGCCTTGGCGCCTGTCTGCTAATTAAGCGGCGAGACTCAACTGCTTCACACAGTCGAATTTCTTCACTAACCTCGACGCGCGTTTGCCACGCCGAGTATGTGCGCATATTCCGAAACCCCCGCAGCAGACGAAACCGAAGCCACCGAGGCGAGCCGAGTAAAATCTACCGCTTGCCTATCACGTGAGGGCCTATTTCCCATTATCACATTCCTCTAAATTTTTGTGACTAGGCTTCAAGATTGTCACGTGACGCTCCTCCTAGTTTTTTCCTTCCTCCATGTATACTCCCACGGCCGTGGCGACAAACTAGGCATAATCAAAAGTTGCAGAAGTAATGAAATTCCTTGTCATGAAGAGCGATCGATGGTTCACTGATGCATCCCATGCCTCTAATCGTTATATTGTATGCCTGAGCGATTTCTCTTGTCAACTGGTTAGTGTGTTTAAAGATGATAGAAGTCTTGTCAAAAAGGGGGCGACACCCGCATGAGTTACAATGTACCGGAAGATGACGTGGTTCAACCCCTTGAAGAGAGAGCTCATGCTCCCTAAGTCGTACGTTTATTAAGCTTCGCCTTTAAGAGTGGAACGCGACAGCGTTATCGGGACCCGTTCGCATCGCAAGTTTCTTTCAGTAGGCTTCACTGCTACACAGAACGTGGGATTATAAAGACCAAGCTACGCCGATCCTCTTGAAGTCGGCGTCACTTTTAAACAGAAATGCATTTCTGGGAAGGTTTTTTTCCAGGGGCAGTATAAGTCCCCTTATATTAAAATGTGAAGGCCCTGGGACCCTATTTTATTATTTTAATAATTGTTTGCTTTTGCGCTGACGCGCGCGCGAGTCCAAAACGCATTAGGCAGGCCAAGTCCCAATTTGACCTACCGAGGATTCCAGCGCCATCTGGATACGGTTTTTGGAAGCAGCCTACCCGAGCGGCGCTGTTCGTATGGTAGAAATGCTGACAAAGTGGTTTGTGTTTGAGTTTCCACGTAACAGGATTATGTTTTCTCGTACATTCAAATAACTGTCCGACGCCACCTCGTCCATAGGTTGTGGTAAAGTTATACTTTACCATTTGTCTCACGGATCTCACTGTGAGAAATTGAATTTGTGTTCACAAACACCTTGCACCACTAGGAGGCCTGCGCGGTCAGTTCGGGAAGATTTTCTCCGCCACAGACGCCGGCATCCACGCCCACACCGGCGACGACGCCGCATTTCCTGCGACACGGAGCCTTTGATGCTGTCGCATTAAAGCTCGGTCGTACGCGCCATACGTGGAGCTCGCAACTTCAGTTTGCCGCTTAAATTTTAAGACTAATTACGAAGATGCCGCAAGCCAACATACTGTGGAAGGTCTTTGATGCCGTTCTAAGCAATCTTACTTGTAGCCGTGAGGCTTTTTGGCGACTTCAAGGCTCCTGCTCGTTTCGATGTGTTCCGAGATATGTATAGAAATCTAGAAAACTGTTAAGAGAAAATTTTGCAACGAATCAAACAGTAGTGTGATCTGCCCCAAAAAACTAAGCGTTTCGAACCACTCAGTGCCGCAATGCAGGTTTCCACATGAATCAGAGGTAGAGTGTTTAAATATTTCCACCGAACCAAGGTAATCTGGGTCGTGACTACACGTTCTATTTTTTCAGTAACTTTCAGTAATTTTTATCGAGGGACGCCGCACCTCCGGAGGAGATGAGCGTCATCCTTGCCGCACGTTCTGCAGGCACTGACTCTTCATTGAGCATACGCCAGGCTTCTTCTAGTGTCCAGTGTGTGATCGTTTGAATTTCGAGATGAAGCTGTGCCCTCAAATTATTCAGGCAGAATCAAAATTACCTAGTGTTATTTGATTATTCTTTTCATTGTTGGGGTGTGAAACGCACTGAATAATAAGCGCCATGTGAAAAACACGTTAGTGGCGGGCTGTATGGGCTGACGATGATGATAATGATGAATTATTGGTATTCCCTTTGAAAAGGGGCGGTGACAAATAGCCACCTAGCCTGCTTGATTTCATCAGGTATGCTGTGGATGTTCTTTACTAGCATTTTTGTATACCTTCCATTAACCTTCTATTTTTTTTTCTCAAAATCCATCTTGCGCTGCTGTACCTATGACTAAGAGATGAAATCAGGTCGTATCAATCTCTTCCCTGTTTTTTCCGCCAATACTCTAAACGTCTCTTGCTTATCGCAACTGCTGGCCGGTTGATGCTTCCGTCCAATTTAAACCCAAGCGCTTCAGGAAAGTGTACGCTACCTACGGTTCTCTCTGGGTGACTCCGTTCGCATTCCATTAGGATGTGCTAAGTGGTCTCAAGATATTTGCTGCAGCATACACATGCCTCAGCTGGTTCCTAAAGTTTGCTCAGGTATGCTTCGGCCTTTAGGCAACCGGCTCGAGCCTCAAATAGTGTTATCGTACAGTTCTTCCCTTCTAATTTATTTCATGTCATTCTTTTAGTTCTGTGTGGTCTTTTTTTATTCCCAATCTTTGCATCCAATTCACTGTCTATATTTCTCTCACTTTCTTTCTGATGACTCCTGGTTGTCTATTTATTGTTTCAATTAACCTGTACTTCGTTGCCAACTTTGTTGACCTCTTGATCCTCCATTCTGTGTGCACGCTTTTCAGGTACAGCCACCCATTTACTTTCATCCATGTTCCTGGGTCTTTCTTCACAACTAGTTTTGCTCTGTGCTGCTCTGACTTAAAGAGAGACCCAACCCATGTCACCCTGAACTGCCTCATTTGTGGGTTGTCCGTGGGCTCCCTAAGCCAACCGGCTTAATGATCTTTCGTTAACTTCCAAGCCCGACAAGATATCTGATTTTAAGCATAAATTGGCATTTTCGAACGTTAGCGCTTGCACCATTACTCCTTTCCAGATTCCACGCAACGCCTCATGCTTATTGTGGCCCCACAGTGCTCCGTGTTTCATTATTGCTGTATTCCACTTCCACATCATTTTCAAATTATCTTGGTGGGTGCCTGACTAAGTCTTTCCTTCGTTTATGTATTCGCCGAGGCACTTACATTGCTTGACAATGGGTAGGACCTGCTGTTGAATTGACACCGCGTAATTATGCGTATCTTGATTAAAGATCATAATTCCTTATTTCTCTGTGCTAAACTGGAGCCCTACATTTTGCGCTGCGCTGCCACAGATATTCACAAGTGCTTGCAAATCCTTTGTATTGTCCGCTAGTAGCATTATGTCGTCCGCATACATTAGTATACAGGGACCTTCTGTTGCACCATTTGGGCATTACGCATGAAGAATAAATCAGACCCTGATTCGCTGTTTTCCAGTCGTTTTTCTTTGCCCTTAACATAAAGCGTGAGCAATGGAGACAGAGGACATCCTTGTTCAGTCATTTGTGAATTACGCCCACTTCATTACCTTTTCGACCTGCCTTCACTTTAACTCGATTGTCTCTATACATCTCCCTCACCAGCTCCACGAAATCATCATCTATGCCTTAGCTCTTAAGAATATCCCACAACAATTCCCTGTCACCATTGTCATAGGCTGCTTTAATATATAGAACTGCTATCGATAAAGGTCTATTCTGAGCTACTGAAATATCTATGAACTGAGTTAGTACAAACATATTATCCTCTACGCGTCTGCCTGGCCTGTACCCTTTCTGTAGTGCCGCCAGTACGTCATTTTTCACCAACCACTTGGACAGTTGTAACTTTATGGCTTGCATTGCAATTTTGTAATAACCGACTTTACTGTAACAGGCCTGTACGAGCTCCTTTTATCCTTATCTCCTTTGCCTTTCTCGCGGATCTCGGAGGCGCGCGGATGTTAGTGACATAGAGTAAGAGACGTATGACGGCGCAGCACACAAGATTTAATGAAACAAACCCAAAAGTCAAACTAAGACTCACTCAAAATAAACTACCTCAAAAATAAAGCACCATTCAGAAACACTAACACTAATACAAGCTACTTAATCAATAAACGTGTCCTTCATTCCGCCTGCGTTCGTCCTTGGCGTTTGCTACGCGAAAGTCAGGCCACCCTAGCCAATGGCTGCGACGCTACTATAGTCGGGTACAACTTAAGAAGACACGAGACGCTCCGCCCAGATGACCGAAGCGCAGCAGCCGATTTCCTCCGCGACTAAAGAAATAGTCCTGCTGACTCGACTCGCCTCGGCTTGAAGCGCGGGCTGCCATGTTCTCCGTCGGCGGGGACATCGGCCGTCCCGCTCATGACGCAAGTCTTTAGTGCGCGCCCATTGGTGGAGGCCCCTGTGCATCCGCCTTTGAAGGGGCAAATGCCGCTGCCCTCTAAAGTTGTACCCGACTATAGAAAGGACTGTTCTTACTCACGTTTGTCGTCTCACGTATCTGCCAAGTCCGAAGCGTGTCGGATATTCCTCATTGTCGATGTTCTCGCCGACTCCGTAATCGTTGCTGCCTTGGTGCTGGTCTGCCGCTGAAGGGGGATCCTTCCTGCAGTTCCCGGCACTGCCGTAAGAGCCTGCAGCCGGTCCAAGGAGCGTATAACGTAAACATGTTCCAAACTGCAGTTCTATCCCATGTCTGACATGAGCGCTTCACTTATAAGTAAAGTTTTGGGGCACGCTCACTTCGCCTGTGTGTCACGCGACGACGACGACGCCGTGACGATAGGCGACTGACGAAGCTGGAATGAAGATGTTGCAACGACTACGACGGCATCACCACCACGAGCACATAGCTAGTGGCCCAAGCTCTTAGACAACTTGGCCCGCTGGGACGGCGTAGAAGGCTTGACGGCGATGGCATGACGAGAGCGGATGGCAAAGCTAGAGTGATGGATGGCAGAGATAGAACCTCGCTCGAACGTCGCTGAGGTCGACGGCCGCATCCTGGACTGCCAGCGTCACGGCCTTGACCGAACCTCCATGGCCCCCATCGCCAGTGCGATACTGACGATGCAACTTTCATGGCCCAGAGCCACGTCGATAACGCCAGCACAGCGGCGTTTCTCCCTCGATAACAACTCGGGTCACGAAAGTTACTCATCACTGCGTGCATGGCGCTCTTTGGCCATATCTGGGCCTTGCGCCAATAAAAAACTACACATTATCATCATGACGCGCATCGAAAGCTCATGCCGTTCGAACCGATAAGTTCACATCGTCCTCTTCTTTTTCGCGTTGCATGCTACTTACATATGCCAGCCTCTGTAGATGAGGTTAATCTTGCTTTCGTGCCATCCAACCGGAATTTTCTTCATTCTAATTACTGGCTCTATTGCATAAGTTAGCAGTTCCTTGCTCTTTGGACTGGTGTTTTTCATTAGCTGTATTGGGATTTCATCGTGTCCTGCTGCCGTGTTATTAGGGACATTTTCTGGTGCCTTTTCGTTATAAAAGCTTTCTATGCTAAATTTTGATCTCTCAGGCTTCTCTGTTGTTGCTGGACCTGTTGTCTGAACTACGCTTTTCTCGTGCCCCAATAGCATCGGTGATGTACCGCGGCGTATCATCTCCTTCGTAGATGTTACCGCATTCATGCCTTATAGCCGTTTGCGAGTTTTTACTTGAAGTTCTGAGTGCTTTTATATGATTGCAGAATCATTTTGAAGTGCCTTTGTCTTTTTTGCAAATTTTATGCACCCAACGTTCACTTGCGAATTTAATTTTGTCTTGCAAAAGCTCACTCGCCACCTTTTTCTTTTCTCGGTATTTGTTCAATATAAGGAGCACCTCTTCATGTAATGCGGACTTTTTGGCTTCTCGATGATCCCTAAGCGCCGGCTTACGTTCTTCTATAGCTTACTTTATTTCCTTGTTTGTTCCACCACTTACGTGGTTTCCTCGTTTCAATCAAACAATTTTTTGCCGTGTCTCATTTCCTGTAGCATAACGTCTACCAATTCCTTATATGCCCAAACTGGTGTACGAAAATTTTCACTTTTCCTCTCTATGTTTTTGCGATCTCTGTTGTTTGCTCTTCATTCATGTTTAGAAATTATGATGCTGTTGGCTCGTGTTTTGCGTTAGTATCTTTACGAAACTTTAATGTTAAACATCCATGATCGCGACCCACGCTATTTTTGCCACTTTCGTCAGTTATCCTTCGGTCTAGTTGTTCGTAGACGATTTCTGAAACTAAGGCGTAGTTGATATATGACTACCTGTTTCTGCACTGGCTTGTTACCTGTACATGGCACTTATTCTGCCTGTTTACTAGTATAAGCTTCTGTTCATCACACGGGTCCAACGCTAGAGAGCCGTTTTATTGAATATGTCCGTCTAAATTGACCATGTGCGCGTTCACTGCGGCCTGGCTACTGTGACGTGCACACAAAGCACAGCACACAAGTGGTCTTTCACTCCGGTTGCATTTAATCGCAGCCACCGCCGATTACCTGTGAACACGGTATACCTAGTGTACCTAATGATAGAACATAACCGTTAGATCGTTAGATCAACGGGGAGTTTTAAGTATTCTGGCCTACGATTAATTTGTTCAAAATGTGCTCTGACTGAGCGTTCTTAATTTCGTAATTTAGACATTCCCACTCGAAAAATACAAGCACGAAGCCGAGAGATCAAACCCAGGCCATTGCGGCCGCATTGTGACGGGGCGAAATGCCAAAATGCCCGCGTACCATACATTAATTGGGAGCACTTTAAAAACCCCAGGTGGTCTATAATAATTGGGAGTCCCCAAATATGGCGTGCCTCATAATCGGATCGTGATTTTAGCATGTACAACCCCTTAATTAATGTGGTCGTTTCCTTTACACAAGAAAACAAGTAATGTAAAGCGATTAGTCTTATAAGCACATTCATTTTAAGTCTACTGTTTGGTGCGTGGTATAAGGAAGGTCAAAAACTAAGCGTAGTATGAGGCATCCACATTAGGCCTGTTGTGCTATGTTCGCTGTAACTCTTATTGCTTTTCCTCAGGCTGCCAAATCGGCAAGTGACAAATGCTTATTTCATTGTATAAGGGACTTATACTTAGGGATATCGAAGTAATCATGCTTTTTATCTGTTATTTTGGGCATTTCTACAATGATCAACGCAAGAGAAGCGCCCCGAGGCGGCATATTCTGTATCCTACCACGAACATACACTATAGGAGATACTGGGAGGGTGATCTGTATTGGAGGGAGGCAAAATCAAAGCACGACACAACATTTTTAGCATACAGCTACTCGATTTCGGTGGCTGCCTTTACGTTTGAGACGCCGGTACATTGTCTGCTTTGTGACGGATAGCTTCGGGTTG
Source organism: Dermacentor silvarum (assembly GCF_013339745.2). NCBI lineage: Eukaryota > Metazoa > Arthropoda > Arachnida > Ixodida > Ixodidae > Dermacentor > Dermacentor silvarum. The sequence goes on from NC_051157.2 coordinate 165,327,039, forward strand.
TGCAACTAAGCCTTTGGCTGTCTTACCAGCACAGCGATGAAATTAAGCCTCGCTATAATAGCCGTAGGTTATTCAGGGCCAGGGCCTTCAATTGTTTTAAAGTACTACCATTAGTGGTAGCATGGGCAGGCAAATGAATCCGTAGAATGGTTTATATTTATGCTGTTCACTAGTAACGTTCTGTACCAATGCTGTTTCTTCTCATGCAGAGAGGCCACTGCCACTCGGCTCCCTAATTTGTACGCTACAAACTCCATTCAAAAAGAGCTTATTGACAGTCCCACCGGACGGACTGTGCGCGATCGTTCTGGCCTACCCATTTTACACCATTTCTGGAATCACCCTTGACCCAAAGCACTACAAGTCCTACAGTTTTGAAAATATAGTGGATGCAGCAGCAAAGCAGAGCAAGACAGAGTACGGCGTCGGCATCGATTACAGGTATGCGCTGAGATAACCGTATGAACTAAATAGTGGCGCATGAACAGTTATATTAATAAACTTATTTGCTGTAGTGTTGAGTGCGGTGTTACTGGCGTGCACGATTCGAGGCTTCTATAAAGACACAGCAAATAACAATATAGCCTAAATATTCTTGAAGCTTCAGCTGCAGCAAGCCCTGACCCCTCAGTAATTTTTCAGCCCCTTAAGGGGAAGCTTTAGCTCAGTGCTAACACCAGTGTCGCCTATTCAAATATATATAAAACGCACAAATGCTTTAGGCCAACGTGGAAGCAATTTGTTGCGTTTGAGAAAGAAAATAATTCGAGAGACTGCAATAAGCAAACTCTTTTTTTAGGGTATGAAATTTTCACAAAATGTGCCGTAAATTAATAAGTAAAAAATGGTAGCATTAAGTTTAAAAAACAGTTACTTGCCACCAAAAACAGACATCGGAGTGCTGTATACATTCTATATGTGATAGGATCAATAACGGATGAATTTTGCATATTTATTTACAGCTTGAGTGAATTTGTTACACTTACCCGCCGTGGTTGCTTAGCTGCTTTAGCGTTGCGCCGCTAAGCACGAGGTCACGGGATCAAATCCAATCCGCGGTGGCCGCATTTCTAAAACCCCATGTAGTCGAAATCAATCCGGAATTCCACACTATGGCGTGCCTCATAATGAGATCGTGGTTTGGCACCTGAAACCACAGAATTTAGGGTCATGAATTTGTTACACTGTTTACAAGCATCTTGCGGAAGTCCTCACATAGTGGTGTATTTTTTGAGTGGTGTATAATAGAATATTTTTGTCCGCTTTGCATGTATTATTAGGTCCAGTTTAATGAAGTGTCACATCGATTTTAATTGCTAAGTTGCAGAAATGCAAACTTGAGAATATCGTTTCCTGACATTTTGCCTTTTTGAGCAGGTTTTATAGAAACGTGCATGGCGTTAAAAAAAAAGAAGTTGCCTGTTGACGTCACTAGGTTTGTTTTCTTTTAAATTTAGCATAACTCACCAAATTCAGTGCAGTAGTTATCGAGAAAAACAATTTCTCATTCCTTTATATTTCGATAGTAGCCCCCGAGCTAAAGGTTTCTCTTAGGGAAAAAAAAAGTCGCATCATAACATGGCCGTTTCTCAGCAAATTTTCTTACATGGCGTGGTCACGTACGGTTAGGTACGAGTGGGTGTTTCTACTGGTTAGGAATGAAGGATGATTTCCGTAGAAGGCAAAATAATATGCACTACATTGTCTACTAGGTAACACCTGTAGGGTCCTAATAAATTTTCAATGACCTGTCGCCGCGATTACGGTTGTCACTTTGTATTGACGCTAACGCTAGAACTTTAAGAAGCGCCAGTGAAAATTTTACCTTTTTATTTTCCAACCGTCGTGTGCCAAGTTACAAATTTATAAAAGTGACTTTCATGTTAAAAGTGGTCACACTCAAGCAGCAAAGCAAAATACAAAGGTAAATAAAAAAGTAAAGGCAATTTTCACACATCTATATTTACACACAGGAAGAAGAGCTATACATATCCCTTCTTTCACGTATGCCCTTGGCACATCAGCGCATGTTTGTTCTTGTGCAATCACCTCGTGTTCCCGTACGCGAAGAAATGTCTGGTTGCTATTAAGGCCACATCGTCACAGTTTTCTGGACCTCGTTATCTTATCTCAACTGAAGGCCACGTAGCGCCTCTTTCGCAAGGCCGAACGAAGATCTTGTAACTCGATGGCACCAAATCAGTGCTTTACAGCCGACGGAGACGCGTTAACTGCCTGCGGTGGATGTCCACCAGTAGGACGCCTTCTGACCACGTTTGACAAATTTTTCACCGCGTCAATTAACGGAATGGGCATTGATAGATACTTCTACTTCTACACGTCACTCTAAATACACCTACGCGGACTTCGGACACACCCAGCCTACGTTTATTCCCGCGAAAAGAGGAATGTTTCTTTAGCGTACGATTTACCCTTGCAGTACGTCTGATACTATTTGTTAACACCGAGGTACTGGCGCTGTACCAACATATTCCGGTGCACAGTTATTATTCATTGTGAAGACGAGTTAAAGGCCAACGAAACAGTTCTGCAGTGGTCTGAATTTTCTTGGCATGACAATTTGGGAGACTAGGTGTCAGTTGTACCAAGTAAAGGAGAGCACAACCAAGCCGTACGAAAAAAATAGCATCTGCCATGGAAAGACTTCTGGAAGGACATCAATGCCATCATGCAAGTGAACATGTACAAGAGCGGTCGAAACTTCCACAGACAAACGGACAGAGTGGCTCGTTATTGGCACAATAGGGAGAAACAGTTGAACCCCACAGAAGGCTGATTCAAGGAACTTTGCTAATTGCTAAGTGATATAAGCCGCAAGAATGAAACATTTTACTTATTTACTCAGTTGTGTCATGTTGCTTTAGAGGTTCATGCAATTCTGCATTACTTTCGAGACGTCTTGTAACAGAATCATCACCAAAAAACGAGATGTGCGCACATGGTCATAGACTGTCCATAAATGTGCCGTTAGTGTACGTGATTTACTTGTTTGCATCACGTTCTATTGATGCAAAAGGAAGCATGTTTTATTTAGCAGCCTTCTCAAACAAAGCTCGTGTCGTTTAGAGGCACAGTATTTTACCATAAAGCATATAAACATACCTGTTTTAAAAAAAGAAAAATATATTGCGCACACAAAGTTCCTCACCTAAGAAGAAGATGACACAGCTTCGTTTGTTTCAACCCACTTTCACTAAGACTTATTGATAATTTTTACTGAAAATTATTTCATGCTATGCTCCAAGTATTTGCTGGCTTTGGAAGCCGCATCCTTTTACGTTGATGCGTAATTGAAGCATCTGCAGTAAGCAGAGCGATTCCTGGCACTGAACCCAGACGAACACAAACTAAAAACCTTGAATGCGGGATCAATATTATGCATCTTCAATAAATGCGGCTCTTTTTCTATATTTCACTGATCTCATTATCCGATCCTCAATCATTAGGAACACATTTAATTCAATAGCATGACTCACTTAATTGTATCTGCATTTATTAAGACAGCTATAGGAAGATAACTGCAATGATCGACTTGCAATCGCTCCGACTTGACTGAACCCATGCGAGTTGTACGTTATCTGGATAGTTCTGGGATAACATTCGTATGGGAGAACTTTCTCAAACAACATTAGCTCAGCAAGGTGCTTTCTCTTATTGCAGAAATGGTGTAGGCTTTACGTGGCCTGTTCTTATTTTCGGATAATATGTTGGTTCTTATTTTCGTGTTTAGCTTTTGTACGAGCACTGCAAAGATGACATCACTTGTCAGCGCATCCACGACCAAGTCAGCGATGGACTATTTGTGGAGTAAGCGGTTTTACCACTACGGGCAAGTAAACCCTCCCATCGGATATCCAGGAACAACCTTGCAAAACTTCATTACCGACTGTTCCAGAGGCCTACAGGTTAGTTTCTTGAAGACTTCAATTTCACGCCTATTGGGCAGTTAAGTGCACTTCACCTCTGCACTGTTTCGTGAAATTGTTCATCCACGAAACTCAACTCAAACCTGCGCAAACCTCAAACACAGCGACTGTGGGCAGCCTTGAATTAACATAACAATTGCTTATAATAATTACTTCACGTAAGGCTGTCCACCTGGCTTTCAGTTTAACGCAAAATATATGACTTCGTTATCATAGCTAACGTGCCCTTATGTAAAACAAACAGAGAACACGAGCCTAATTTACATATCTTGAAGAAGAAGTTTATCACACCGATAATTAGCTATCTTTTCCGCTTGAGCGACAGTGGTCTCCATTTGTGGAGGTCAGCTCTATTGTGCACGTCATCGTCATCATTTAAGTGTACGATACTGTTTAATTCCCAGCTTATGTTTCGTTACGTTACGTTAAATAATGTAACGTGTAGCTGATGGCCGAGGCTATTTACAATTTATGTACACGGAAGCCAACCAAGGCCAAGATGCGGACTCTATATCAAGCGAGAACACGTCGTCTTCCTCCCCTTCAGTGCAGCCACACTGTGGTGGCTGTGCAGTATAAATATAATGATGTATTATGATTGAACACCAAGCGACTCCCTTCTTTTTTGCTGCTCGCGCAATTGGTTATCTCCGTTGACTCTCTTAATAAACCACCTAAACTAGCGGAAATTTTCAGGTTGTTTCATACTCGTACGACATGCAAGGTGTACTGCCTATTAGATCCGCCAGCACTCAATATAAGAATCACGGCTGATTTTCGATTTGGTCTATCAAAAAGATAGCGTAGCTTGCACTGAAGGCACAATGGTAAAGATACAGTGGAGTTGATAGGCACCTAGCAAGTCGTGGATTTTCGGCTAGGTTAAGCGAGGCGCTGGCAAAGCACTACCATGTCATCCTCTGCTTTCCCGGAATTTATCGCGCAGCGCGGCCTCTTCTTCGGGAGTACCAACTATCTTTGGGCGTCCCATGGCTTCTACTGATCGAGCGCCGCCGCGCACACGCTTACATAGTTGTTGCCTGAAGGTCAGCGCATGCGCAGATCCAATCGCTATCCTGGCGCATGCGCAGATCTCGGCGCGGCGGCAGAAACCAGTTGCGCGCAGTGTCGCTACTGTAGTGTCGCCGAGCTGCTGCCGACGCCACGCGCGTTTTTCCGGCGCAAACGCGGTAAACGCGATCGCTATCGGCGATCGCGTTTACCGCGTTCACACAGCAACACACAGGTGGTAGGTTGCGCCAGGTGTTCTAGCAGATGCGGCGTTGCTGATTGCCATGGCTACGGCGCGGATCGCTTTCTATGAAACCTAATATTTTTTACCCCTACCTTAAACAGTTTCGCTGTTAAAAACGCTCGAACGCAAACTCCCCACTGGGGCATTGTCATATAGTGCGCAGCATTCTTTGGGATCATTGCTTATGAAGCTTATACTCTGCCCCCGAAATCAAGACTCATGTATTTTAAGCAAGTCCAAAGAATACATAGGTTGCATGGACATCATCGCGGACGCCATCCTTTGGGTTGGCGTCCGCGACCTCTTGTAGACATCTACAAGAGGTCTTCGACCTCTTGTAGATGTCTAAACTTACTAAAATGTCTGCACCCTCGAGCAGATCAACACAAAAAGCTTTCTTCAGGATGGAGGCTAAGGCGTTCTCTTCACCACAAACGGTGTCGAAGCGATGGATAGTCACCATTAGCATAAATTGACTAGATGTGCACCCACGAGGCACCCGAGTCGTATGCTATTCTACGATGTTATTGCTCGGACTACGAGGGACTGTATCAAACCAAAGAAAGCGGCATGCATCTCAATCAGGCTCCTGTATCTCGATTTGCAGAAATGCCTTCTTGATGTCCGAATTAAAAGCTATGGGGTACCTGCGAAAGCATATCGGGACCTGCAATATTTCTGCCTGCGAATTTTCCACTTCGTCCGTATAGTCAATAAGGGATGGGAGACCTTGTGCATGCAACGATGCCTCGAACACTACTCTGAGCTTCATAGGGTGATTCTTCTCTTATCACTGATCTATGAGGCATGTCGTAGCTAGTTCATCCATTAGGAATCTCTTCGGGCACTAACTTCATGTGTCCGAGCAAAGGATATTGCCTTTTGACCTGGTTGAATCGCTGTAGCTGTCCGTCATGTTGTGATAGCCTTTTAACCAGCTTACTTGGGCGAGTGAGAGCCGTATCATGGTTGTCTCCGAGTAAATAATTTCGCTCTTCTTCCCACGGTAGCGCAACAGTATACCTGAGATTAAATTTACTGATCATCTTGTGGAATTGCTTCAGAGACTTGTAAGTGTTACAGTTGCTTTTATAAGTGCTATCCACTGCTCCGAGTCGCCAAAAGGATTGCAAAACCTGAGATTTCTTCGTGATAGAATCTCCACTTGTAGCGCACAGACCATCAAGTTCGCATTGTGTTCGAAAAATGCTTTGCATCGACTTGATCCTTGGAGTGTCCATACGAAGGTGGAATTTATTGCGACTAATCCTTAGATATCTGTGCTGCATTCGAGTTCTCCGATCAATACCTTCCACAGATGATCTGACCTGATGAGTAAACAAAGTCCTGGTTTCCCATCTGCTCCAAGAAATTTGACTTTACGTTGCAGCTGCCTCACAAAGTTGTCGATAAATAGTGCAGAAATAGTGGCAGATAGATGGCACCATGCTTGCTTGCACAGTGCAGACTTAAGCCAATGCAAGAAGTCCGACACCGAGCCATTTTCTCTTGTGTTCTCAACATCCTTTTTTCCCCCATTCTTAGCTGGCGCACAACTATTCTTTTTCTACAAGAATAGAACAATTATACCATTCTCATATTGAACTTTACACAGCAGCATTAAATTGTCCACTTGTAAAAAAGAAACATGGTTATTTCCAGACTTTTGAATCAATTACAAATTTCAGTCACTACAGCATATTCCTTTTAATTTGAACGAGTAGAACCACACAATAGTCTTTACAAAGAATGAGCTGCTCCAGTATATTGTAAATTTGAAAAGGTAACGCGTCTGCCGTTCTTACATTGCTTTATTTTAATGATGTCTTTCCTTGATATGTTACTTTACGAAATATGTGCAATATCTTTTTGGTTGTTTGCATATGTCTATCGTGTACTTAGGAATGTATAACATGAGAACCTTTGTGTATTGATATGTATGTTCTTTCATGTGACTAACTTTTTGCTATACGACTTTTCTTTGGGCATTGCCTGTGTGTTTCTGGACCTAGTCAAGCTGCCAAAACGTTTCTTAGTCAAGGAACCTTCCTTTGAAAGGAAAATAAAACTAAATTGAACTGAAGTGAGTGAACGTTAGAGGGAATACAAAATAAATTTGGTTTACATAAATGTTTCACCTGTTGGTCTGTGAACTGTCTCTTGGCATTGTTGTGATGGTGAAAGGACCCAACACCGGCGTTTACATTAAGCAAGTTTATATTGATGTTTACAGTTTACTGAAGCATTCATAATTGCAACACCAAAGTAGCAAAAAAGTGCTAAATACCGTATGCTGCTTGTATTGCTGTATTGGTGTCGTGTCCGCGGAAATTGATTAGATTTAATCTTCACAGGTTGGCAGGTGTGTTAACACAGACAAGACTGCGTAGTCACGTGTTGCAGTGTTGATCTGCAGGGGAAAATATAACCGATTCCAACATGCCTTTCGCTAATGAGCATCTTATGGAATACGAGTTATTGGAGTTTTAGATTTGGAATTAGAACATTTTGTAGTTATTGGTCCAGTGCTGCTAATCAAACTATTGTGGGACAAAGCGTTAGCCAAAACAAGACATTAGCCAAATGCAGGCCATGTATGTCTTAGATTGCCCTGAATATTAAGTGTGTGCCTTATGTAAGACAACGAAAAATGCACGCACATGTTCAAATGGAAGAACATGAGACGAGCTTCACATATGAAAACTAACCATCTAGGCAACATTGCAGCAAGACAAACAGCCAAGATTACTCTGACAAATCATATTTATTATTAGTGATGTAATTCATCAAGGTGAAAATATTGCACCTCAAACTGCAACACAGTGTAAACTTCACTGCACTGTCCAAGCCTTCTGAAGAAGTGCACATGTGTATGGACAAAGCACTGAACACACGACACAATAAATCATCTTTAAATAAACAATTGGAATAGCACAGTTGATGAGGAAAGCATGAATTAAACATAAAACATGACCATCAATTCGCATGACTTGAAAAAAATCACAGCCAAAATATTGCACTTCATCTTGTGCAAGGTAGTGTACACTTCACTGCCCTGTCCGAATCTTCTTAAACAGTGCACCATGATTTGCATGAACTGAAATTAAGAAGAGGGAGGGAAAAATAAGCACTGAACGAGAAATTGGGACATCGTATATTGTGAAGACTAGGGATCCTGAACATGTGAGCAAAGCACTTAACACTTTTGATCACTCAATAAATAATTGTTAAATACGCAGCATTACAATAGCGTGGTTGATGAGGAACGCACGACTTAAAATGTGACCAATGATTCCCATGGCTTGAAAAAAATCACAGCAAAGATATTGCACGTCAACTTGTGCAAGGTAGTATACATTTTATTGCCCTGTCCTAGCTCTCTAAAATAATGCAACATGATCTGTGTGAACTCTATGACCTCTTATCTAATCTTAATACATTTTTGCAAAAGCGCAACACCCTCTTCACACATATTGATCATGGATGGTTTCAATTCTCCCGATACATCATGGCTGTCATTAGCCCCGCCTGGTCATGAGGATCGCTCATCGAGGGAGCCTCTACAGCTGTCACAGTCGACTGGCCTTAAACAGAAAGTAAAGCAGCCTACCAGAAATGAGGCACTTCTAGATCTAGTCTATCTGAGCCAACGATAGACTAGATAGATCTAGAAGTGCCGCAGTTCTGGTAGGCTGCTTTACTTTCTGTTTAAAGCCAGTCGACTGTGACAGCTGTAGAGGCTCCCTCGATGAACGAACCTCATGACTAGGCGGGAATGATGACGGTCATGATATATGGGGAGCATTAACATCATCCATGAGCAATATGTGTGAACAGAGGACGTTGCACCTCGATAATTACGGTTTCGAATGCGAAGTCAGTGCAGGTATTTCAGATCACAGAGCACTTTGTACATCTCTTCCAGTAAAAAAAGCCACATTTCGTATACCTCATTTCCAAACTTCGATCATGCGAATGACATTTCCATTAGTGATACCCCGAATGAAACGTCCTCAAGAAACTAATCTGGTGACAATGCATCAATACACCCAATCCTTGAATATGCATCTGTAGTTTGAAACCCTTTTCATAAGAGCAGTATTAACAAGATTGAGTTTGTACAAAAGAAGGCTCTTCGCTTTATCTACTGTCGCCATGATAGGGATGTTTCACCTTCTTATAACCTCTCTAGTCTTACCTTAACCACTCTGACAACACGTCGCCACAACGAATGCCTAAAATTCCTGCACACCTTAATTAAATCTCCACGCTTAACCCACAGAGATAAATACATTGTTTGTTAGACATTTCCGTACCTGTAGCTCTCGCAACCTAAATCTGTTACCACTGCAACCCTAAAATGACATGTACATAATTTGTTTTCCTCTCAACAATTGAACGTTGGAATGTGTTGCCTGGAGATGTTCGTTCTTTGCCCCTGACCTAGTTTTTGTCTGCAATAGACATGTGATGTTATCGCTACTCCTGCTGTGGCCCAAAATGGACTGCAATATGGGCTGCAGAATAAATAAATAAATGAATAGATTAAGAAAAGAAAGAAAATCAGTGAACAAGAAATTGGGGCATCATGCATTCTGCAGACTAGGCATCCTCAACACATGAGCAGAGCACTGCACACGTAGAATGGCTTGATAAATCATCTCTAAATAAGCACAATTAGCCTGGGTGATGAGTAACACACAAATTAAACATAGAACATGACCATTGATTTTCATGGCTTAAAAACATCTCAGCAGAAATACTGCACCTCAACCTGTGCAAGGTAGTGTACACTTCACTGCCCTGTCTGAGCATTCTAAAACAGTGCACCATGATCTGTGTATCATACTTGGCTATCACGGAAGCAGACGAGCTGATAGCGAGCGCGTCCTTCTTTCCCCTAACCACTTCGCTTGACTGAGTCGATATTTGCTGGGACAATGCCGAACTCGATGCATGTGCTCAGGCCAATGATTGCTTGGCTTCCTTTCTTGACGATAAAGAAGGCAGTATCTCTCGTTGTACCGTTCATCTCTAGTGCTTTAGTGGCAACACCGAGATGCTTGATCTCGGAACCGTTGTAGGCAGACAGCACTGCTGCGCTCTGGCGCAACGCGTTCACTTTCGAGATGCGCTGAAAGATACTAAGCGGAATTAAGTTGGCCTGGGAACCCGTATCGACTTTCAGTTCTATCTCGTGACCAGAGACCCTGCCACGCACTATCCAGTCTTTTCCTGGTTTTGTGCTTATGCCACAGATGCTGACGTCAAGAACATCAAAGCTATCTTCATGATCTTCCTGAATGCCGTGAACTTGCGGGTTCTTGCAGCACGATGAAAAGTGATTCTTCTTTTTACATGCGTAGCAGGTTTTTCCGTAGGCTGGGCATTGCCATGGCGCGTGCACCCGACCACAGTGCTTGCACCGGCCTTTCTGTTCTTTGCCGCGTTCATATCGGCGAGAGTAGTCCACTTGCATGCGCTCGGTGGCCCATGCAGCATTTTGTTGTGCCGCCGCTTCAGCAGCTTCGCACATGTTTTCGGCTTTTTGTAGAGTCAAGGTTTTGTCCCGCAACATTTTCTCTCGGACAGTCTTGTTATTAGTCCCGAATACAATCTAGTCCCTAATGAGCGACTCTTCAAGGCTCCCGAAATTGCAAAGTTTGGCTTGCGTTCTCAGATCACGTGCAAACCGCTCGAATTGCTCTCCCTCATCTTGAAGTCGCATACGGAAAACATGACGTTCGTAAACCTCGTTCCCTTGCTCAATACAGTATGCGTCAAACTTCCGCAATAGTGTCTCGTACTCATCCTTGAGCTCACCTTCGGCGAATGTGAAGTTGTTATAGACCTCAAGCGCTTCGTCACCCGCGGCGCTCAGGAGGATGGCCGCCTTGACCGTTTCTGTCTTGGGATGGTCTGTCGAGGTAGCCGTCAGGAATAGGTCCAGTCTTTGCTTGAAGAGTTCCCAGTTCCTTCTGACGTTGCCGGTCAACTGTAGTCGGCAGGGTAGTTTTAAGGCGTCCATGGCTTGCTTCCTGCCGCGCGGCTGCAGGCACTTCTGACACCATGTATCGTTGGCGCCTGAGTAAGACGACACACACACAGTGGATGGGCATCAGAAAAACCTCTTGTCGCTTTATTAGGTGCTCTTTTATAGCATCTTGCGAGAGGGTGCCGCATGCGCCGAAGTGGTTAGGGGAAAGAAGGACGCGCTCGCTATCAGCTCGAATCAGCTTGAACAAGAAATTGGAGCACTGCATAGTCTTAAGACTAGGCATCCTCAACACATGAGCAGAGCCATTGCACACTTACAGTGACTCGATAAATCATCTCTAAATAAGCGCAATTAACCTGGGTGATGAGTAACACACAAATTAAACATAGAACATGACCATTGATTTTCATGGCTTAAAAACATCACAGCAGAGATACTGCACCTCAACCTGTGCAAGGTAGTGTACACTTCACTGCCCTGTCTGAGCATTCTAAAACAGTGCACCATGATCTGTACAAACAGAGACAAAGAAAAGAAAGAAAAAAATCTGTGAAAAACAAATTGGAGCATCGCGCATTCTAAAGATTCGGCATCCTCAACACATGAGCAGAGCACTGAACAATTATGATTACTCGATAAATCATCTCTAAATAAGCACAATTAGCCTGGGTGATGAGTAACACACAAATTAAACATAAAACATGACCATTGATTCTCATGCCTTAAAAACACCACAGTAGAGATACTGCACCTCAACCTGCGTAAGGTAGTGTACACTTCACTGCCCTGTCTGAGCATTCTATTGACCCTTTTCGCAGAGCAGTTTGTTTTAGAGAAACGAGATGGCGCTCCCAGCGGCGCGCCAGACCTCTCCTCAGCAACTGCGCACAAATACGAAACCATTACCGCTTCTATCTTGCTTCTGTCCGATCAGCTGTCGGAAACGCAACTGAGTTTTCGCTAACACACTGTGCTCCAATCATGCTAGATTGAATCATGTGAATTAAAGACGTGTGCAGTAGTTGGCTGCAAAAATAGTGACTGGCACGTTAGGGAATAGAATGAATCTGTGTGGCCAAGTTCTCGGACTGCTGCTGCAACTGTCCGAACGTTTTATCGGCACTTTGTGATGTACGGCTTTCCTCGAGGATACAGAAATTTGCTCATCCGCCAGCCTTGTATCGCTAACCTTCAAAGAAAGGGCTTCATCGCCAGAACGCCGCCAAGAGTGAGTACCACTCATTAAACAATGACAAAGGGAGTCAGTAGCGCCGCTTCCTGTCATAGTAAGTTTCGCGCACGTTATCTGTACACATATGTCCCAAATGGCAGGAAAATTTACGCCCACTCTATCGCCGATGTATCAAGAATAAGTGATTGGGCGCATACTTGAATATATGCGCACTGTATACGCACAATAAATGACGGACTACACCGATGGCGCACGAATGGTCGAAGCTGAATGTTTCGCGACGGTCCACAAGAGTAAGCGAGTCACTAGCTGTAATGTATGTATTTGCTACAAGGTATTACAATGTACACAACAGCTACGTTTCAAGCCTTGTGCGCAGCAAGAACAAATCTATCGGAACTGAGCACACCCGTGAGCGATTAGGCAGAAAATAATCAGATAGTGGGCGCACCGAGGAACTTCACTGAGTAAGAAACTGACAAGGCACTGTTTCAAAATATTTGCCGAATAAACAACAAAGAGCAAAACACACTAATCCTGACTGAATTCATAATCGGAAAGTTTGGATGGCTAGGAATACATATTTAGCCCCACTTTTAGAACAAGCACCATATACGCTGTTTGCGCCGTTTGAACATATCTTAATCTGCTTCGAAAGCGCTTTTGCATGTTCTCTGAAGCTGTGATCAAAGCTTCGTGTCGTCCACCTAGTCACCGTCTACGATATCTCTGAAAACATAGTTTTTTTAAGCCGCGCCAGCGTGATACACTTCCATTGTAAACAAGGAGGCAACAGAGGCAGTTGAGGCAAGCAATGGACGCGTCACCACGTGATCAAACATGGCACCGCCTACGGGATCACCGCGAAAAGGGTCAATAACAGTGCACCATACCGTACAAACAGAGACTAAGAAAAGAAAGAAAAAAAATCAGTGAACAAGAAAGAGGGCATCGTGCATTCTGAAGACTAGGCATCCTCAACACATGAGCCGGGCACTGAACAATTACGATTACTGGATAAATCATCTCTAAACATAGGGACCAAGGTTAGGTCCACTACAACAATGTGTGAATCGGCGAGTAAAAGGCCAGAGAACCATTCGGACCGACGGCAGACGCCGAAGAAACCTCCACGTCCACTTCGTATGTATGGCACGCTCTGGTGCGTGTGTCCCGTGCTGCGATCTTCAAAGTCAGAAAAAGAATAAAGAAACAGCTTCTTCTGACCTCGCAGCTCGAAGCACAAGACACACGCACCTGAGCGTGCCATATACAAAAGGCAGACGAGGAGGATGACAATGGCTGCTAGGCTAAATAAGCAGACTTAACGTGGTTGAAAGAAGCAGTGAACTATAAATGGGGGCATGATGCATTCTGGAAACTATTTTTGAAGCTTTTCCGTCAAAGTTTTAATAAGTTCTAACTGCGCACTCTGGTACGCCTGACTGGTGCGCCGCTCCTCAAGGATGGCTGCCAGCTCTGTCTTGCGCAGCTCGATTTCTAACTCCCTGAGCCGCACATTATCATTATGCTGTTGCATTTGCAGTTGCATCTGGTCTTCGTGCTGGCGTATCTGGAGGGCCAATCTTTCGCGGTCAAGTTCATGGCCGAGCATGCGCATGTGCATTTCTTGCTCCGATCGGGCCTCCAGATACACCAGGGTGGCTTCATTCTGCCCCCGTGCGCCTGCAAAAATGAAACAAGAAACATAAGAAATGTACCGAAGCGTTTCAGAACATGATGCTTTGAGGCACAGGCAGTGCTTTGTTGAAGTCTACAAAAGCAGAATTGAGTAGAAGGACGCACGTGTCTTAAAGGGACACTAAAAAGAAAAATGATTTCACCTGTATCAGTAGATTACCTCACTACAATACCTAAAAACACCACCCTTACCGCGAGAAAGGCCAGAAAAGGCTAGAAAAAAATAACACTTGTAGTGGTGACATCATGAGGGCGTGTACCAAATTTTCAATTTTCATAATTTCTGTACGTTTTCATGACAATTGCGACTGAAACTCCCAGACAGCAACGCATCACAAAAGTCAGCGACACCCGAGCAGGGTTCTCTCCAGGGTGGAGCAGTCACAATTGTCATTTTGAGGAATATCAATTTATTGCTGCGATCCTCCGGTGTTCATTTGTCATGGGGAGAAACATTACAATGAAATAATAAAATGTGTAGTAGAAGTTGACAAATGTTCTATTTTCCTAGTGCCATGGGGACAAAAATCAAGTGGGAAATTGAGCTTTGGGATGTGTCACCGCACAGCTTACCGCTGCTTTCCATTAGCACACTGCTGCCACCTTAATTCCATTGTAAAGAGCAGAGATCGGAGCTTTTTATAAACACAGCGCCGTATTCGACATGAAAAGTGGAAACATATTCATTCCTGCTACAGTGTCCGCGCAGTGAGTGCTCCTATTGACCGGCACAGATATGAATTGCTGGCACGCGCTTTACACATATTTGGACAGCACCAAGCTTTGTATATTTTTTCCCAGCGATTTTAGGTGATTAGGGCTGGATGAATTCCTGGCTTGCGTACCTTTCGTTAAGGTGCCCAAAGTGCAACATTGATGAATGTACAATTAAAAACAAATGAATTGATGTATAGCAAATAAATAGAAAATCCTAATTTGTGTGTGTGGAAACCACCACCACCTTCCTCACTGTCGAAAGCTAACAACAACACCCCTTTCTGGACCAACCAGAAGCCACAATGGGCCCAGCAACCACTGTTCAGTTCATGCAAACATGTATGTAGTTAAGCGGAAGGTTTTGTGTGGCCCAACTCCAATACTGCCTATTCAAATACATGTAAAACGCAGAAATGCTTATTAAAACCATGGAATAAAATCAGCCACTGAACCGACTTTACTGAAATTTGCTGCATTTGAGAGAAAAAAAATTAATGAAATTTGATGCATTTGAGAGAAGAAAAGTCTAGTGACTGTTGGAAGCAAAATTTGATTTAAGGACTGAATAATTTTAAAGAAAATTTCAAGGTAAGTTTGAAAAAAATTAGAAGCACGAAGTTTACAATTTTGTAGCTCTGCACCAAGAACAGATATCGCAGTTCTGTAAGGTGGCCCCGTAGAGCATCCAAAGCAGACAAATTTTATATATCAATTCATATCTCACGTGAATTTATTACACTGTTTACAAGCGTATTGCAGAAGTCCTACTCACATATTAGTGGTCTGTCTCAGAGCCATGCATACTACATCAACTTTGGCCGTTTTAAATGTACTATTAGATGCAATTCGCAGAATTGTGATATCGCTTTTCCTTACTGAGTTACATAGTTATAAACTCTGTAGTATCGTTAGCAGAAATATTGGGATTTTAAACTATTGTTATATTAGAAATTCACGGCATCAATAAAAGATTCACCACCAACAGTCACTAGATTTAAACTTTTTCATTTAGATGCAACAAATCTCATCAAATTCAGTGCAGTGGTTGCCAATACAAATGATTTCTCCTATTCTACGGATTTAGATAGGGGCCCCCAAGCTGAACCTTCCTCTTAAGGTTGCAAACGATAACTCCAAGGTTATTTTATGTTCCTTGCTCGCTGCATGGCTCGGTACTGCTCTCCTTCCCATATTTTTTGAGTGATGGCTCCCTCTTGCACAGCACGAGGAAAACAAAATGGTCATGTCATTGAACCGGCCTAATCCTCAATGCATTCCCACTAAATTTTGGAATTGTTGACTCATACGTGAATAACACTTTGCAGTTGCTACAATGAAAGTAAAAGAAAGCAGCGCGCAGTTCGCACTAGGGGAAACACTGCACAAACGCAAGTCCGTTGGAATATGCAGCCATCTGCAAACAATTATTAAACTGCACGATTCACGAGGCTACACTATGTGCCAATCTAACTGACGAGTTTGCAGAGGCCACCAAAACCGAAGACTGAGGTAGTAACAGCGCGCAGAAGATGCACCGGCGCAACACTAAGCCCTCCACTGCATTGCCGCGTTTCCGATCCCAGACTTAGTCACTAAGGAAGACAAGTGCTTGTGACACCAGGTCCTTTGCGAAGAAACCGCAGCCTAATTAGTTACCTCTCAGTGGTGTCCTCCGTATACGAGGGGTCGCTGGTACAGGGGCAGCAGGTGGCAATCGTCTGTTGCTGCTGCTGTTGCCATGCCCAGCTCCACTCCAAGTGTCCGGTGCATTTGTAGGAAGTTCTTAAAATGCAAAATTTTATATTGGCTGAGTATGCATTTAGAAATTCTATAAAATCAGGGAGTACTGCAGTGAAGCAGTGCTGACAATTGGCTTATGACTTAAATCTCAGACATGCAGTATTTACGAGACTAATGCAGCATTGCTGAATTGTACATACTAGAAATAGTATGACCATATAGGTATGGCAACACTTCTGTGGCCAAGGGCACAGTTATATGAAATACGCCAATAGTATGTTTAAAATTACTATCACTATCAATGTGGCCTCATTTGATGATGACCATTATTTATGCAGATGCTGACAGAAAGCATTAGGAATGTGTTAAGTAGGCAGTCCAGCAGCATCCAGTCAGTCAGATTTTGAACCACAAAATGCTGAGCTTATTTTACTGGCTACACTGCTAGTACCGTCGTGAGTACAGCTTGTCTGTGGTGCAAGAGGGAGTAAAACAAATAAGATATTCACCTTGCAATGGCACACGGGCACGAGGCACATGCACAATACCAGGAGAGCCCACTGGTGACCTCGGTGCGGGGCTTTGGGGGCTTTGTGGGGTACTGTGACTTGCTGGCTGTCCTTCAGGTGTTAAAAAATGCAATATAATATTTGCACATCAATAAAGTAACTTACAAATCTGCAGAGTACAGTCAAACTCTGTATATGGCTTTCATAGATTGCAGAATAAATTTTTTTGTTTCTCTAGTTTATTGTTTTAACATTTCAGTGATATCTGCATGTTTCAGGGTCTAAATAATTTCTTTCAGGTATTTCAGAAGTACTAAATCTACCACTCACACCAGCAGTCCAATTTTACTGACAAATAGTAATTGCAGTGTCTGGAAACACTTCCTTATTTGTGCAGGACTACCATATTTATTTTATTTTCAATACTGCTGCTCTCCTTCGAGAGCGTGGCAGTTGGGCAGTACAATAATTCTTCTGTACAGTGCAGTCAAACAAAAATACAGGTTATACAAAAAGGATATATACAGTGCAAGTTATACAATCTATACAATACTTCGATATTAAGATCAAACGGAATAGTAATAAGGAAGAAAGAAAGAAAAAAAGGACATGAAACTTTACGAAAGATGGCCAAGGAAAATAACCATAGCACAGGTATCACAAGGGCAAATAATGAAACAGAACCTAAATTTAAGTATCGAACGTTGAAAATCAGTATGACAAATAAATAAACTGTCCTAGATGAGCAGGTTTACTGAAATTTCCTACCGAACAAAGAAATCTGTGCCGATGCCACTGCATGCATAGGTACTAGCTCTTACGCACACGCAGATTTTTCTATGTGTGAGATAAATTCAGATAATGATTCGATGTTGGTGATAATTTTTGATAATATTTGAATATAGGTTGACCTTTTCTTTTCTGTAATGGTATCCAAAATGACCTATCGAGCCATACTCATTGCAAAAGAATGTCGACCTATATTTGTGAAAAAGCTAGCAATAGTCATGAGCAAATGGAGTTACTTCATCGCGCAGGCTATAAAGTCAGTCTGGAGATTATCTAGACTGGCTTCAACAAATGCTGCATATCGAACACACTCGATGCACGCTGTCACATTTCATGGTCTAGCTCTTGAAAATGTTTTCATCTGGTGCCTTCAACCACACATATTGTACAAACATGTCCTTCCACCTGTACCAATGTATACAAGTAAGCGAAATGCTAGAGGGCTAAAATGTTTCAAACTTGTAGCAGTGCTTTACTTGAGCTATTTCCTCGTGTTGCCATACTTCTTAACATTGGCAAGCTTTTAGGGACTATCTACCTACTTGGTGCACTCAATCTCCATTTGGCTTGCATTAATGGGCCAACAAACCACCACTTTGGCAGACTTTATGAAAACAAGTTTGCCAGCAAGCTGTTAGTAACAAAGGTGATTTTACTAATGCCACCCGAGTGTTGCTTAAATCTACTTATATAATGCGAGTCTTGACATGCTGCAATACTACGTTAATGCTCACATCTAAGTTGGTTGACAGCAAAATGAAAATATAAGAGCTGTACAAAATTTGTGTGTTCACTTTGTTTTGTTTTGCCATTGCATTGCGTTGTGCTTTGCGTTGCCATCACAAAAGTTCATGCAGTGAGTCAGCAACAAAGTCAGGAAAACATGATAGCCCAGCCACACATTCTTTAAAAACGCGGGAGACGGCGTATAGTGGCACCGCACTCCTGTTCTTTCCACTCAAAAACACCCCCCGGACCTCTGTTACGAACCAAACTGCTGTAAGACAATGCAGAATTTTGTGTGCGTACTTTTTTGTGCAACTCACTTTTGTTTTGTCCAAATTTAGATTGAAGAGCAGATGGAACCAAAAAATCAATATCAAATTACTTGCGATATTGGGCAAGAATGGAGAAAACATTCATCAAACGTTGCAAGAGGCCCAGGAAAAGGATGCCCTAAAGGAAAGGACTATGTTCAATTGGGTCCAGTGTTTATTGGGAAGGCCTTGAAGACACCTAGGACGATGCATGATATGGATTCGCCTCCACCTTGTGCTAAGATGAAAACATTGATTCTGTGCATTCTCTTGTGTTCACCGACTGCCAAACGGCTGTTGGAATGATGGCAGAAGCAGCTATTTTGGGAAAGTTGTATGTTCACCAGATAATGATATAACATTTGGAAATGACAGTTTTGCAACAAGATGGTGTCAAAACTGCCGACTCCCATGCACAAGTTTCGGCAAGAACAATGTTGCATTGCTTGGAAGAGTTCAGATGACAGCAATAAATTCTTGTAAAGAGCCGTCATCGGCAAAGAGACTTGAATTTACGAGTACCAGAATACTGACTGAGTAAATGAGTCTGCAGGAACCCACAAAGTGGCGCACATTATATGAGAACATTAAGAATGTCTTCATCAAGACATTTGTAACACGTTGCTTGAAGAACCGAGTAGAGGAGGTACTGTTTTACTGAGCTTTTATCACATGCACTGAGAATGAGGTATTTTGACATACGACAAGATGGCTCAGGTGAATCAGGACATCCTGTTGAGGACCACCTGCCTGGGTCGTCGGGCTCGTCTGTTGGTTCCTGTTCTGCAGCTTCATTGCTACTCATTTGTTGTAGCAAAGCAGCTGCAGGTGTCAGTGCGTCCCTGTTGTCCCCTACAGATAGAAAAGAGCGTTAACTTTCATGAAATTGTAAATATAAAACCAGTAGCTGTGCCAACACTTCGGGCAGGGTACTTGTACTCGTTCCCAACAGTTCAGTGAAAGGGAGGCGCGTTTGGTCAAAGTTCTGACGGATGAAATCAGATAGGAGAAATTTGAACATCAATGAAGAAGCATCACCACACTTCTACATCATTTACAAATTTTAAAATGCAGTCCCTTAAAAAAGAAGACTTAACAGGAGACTTGAGGCAATTAGATTAATGGTAATTACGGTAATTACTTGGCTCTCACGATTCAAAACTGCATGCAACACGGCTAAACAAAATCAACATGGTAAGCATACTTGAATGCAAGCTTTCAGGAGGCCATACAGTGACCTATTTTAGGTGTGAAATTGAGAAACATAATAATACTTGTGGTTTGCCAGGAGAGCAAGCATATTTGCTGTTGTATTTAGCGATCGAGTTGAGTGCTAACATTTCAAGCACGTCATCCAACTCCCCCATTTCTTTTCACCCCAAAAAGAACAATAGAAAAAGCGAACAAGTCTCTTACCAAAATCATTGTCCGCCTCCTTAGACGCGCTGGTGCCGATCTTCAAGGCGACTGACTGGCGAATGTCGGGCACGCGTTTTTTCGGTCGAGCGACCCTCGCATCAGCGCACGCAGGCCTGCCCTTGCCTACACGATGGCTCCTCACCGCTGATCGCGGCGGGCGGTAGCCCCACTCCCGAGCCAGGTCTGCTACCTGCTGTAGCAGCCTGTCCACCGCCTCATACTCTTCCTCCGTTCCCGATCTAGTAAAGCAAACAGGCACACTTAGAAAATTTGGCCGGCACGTATAGCTTAGAATATCGACGTGTAATAAACGTCCGGAACACTTACTTCCTCCTGTTTGTTGTGTCCTGGCGTAAAAATTGCACCAGGAGGAGGTCAAACCTCTCCTTAACGCTCCGGACGTTGCGCACCACTTGGGTGAGGTCGCCGAGTTTCTCAGCGACCTTCACCCACATCGCGGCATCGTCAAAAGGGTTAAGGGAGATGACCTCCTCTAAAATAATTACATCCTCGAACGGCATATATCGCCTGCGCGAGTGCATCACGGGTGGGGCAGCCATTTTGTCGTTTATATTCTGCTTTTCTTGGCTTGTCTTGGCCTATTCGGCCGTCGGGGTAGACGCGGTAAGGCTGGCCACCTGGCCGGAGCGGACGTACGGTAGCGGACGCGCACGGGCGGATCGGGCAATCCGGTATCCGGTATCCGGTAAACGGAAAGGCACGCACATGCGCAGTTCACACCCGGCAAAACGCCCCAACGCTAAACGCGGCGGCTTACCGGACAAGCTAAATTTCTCTATTGTCGACACTGTTAGGGGAGAGGTGGGTGAGCGCCCAGAGAGAGCCGACGGCACATGCGGCAGAGGCCGGCAGGGCTGCGCGCATGCGCCGCGGTGTCTGAGCGGGCATGCACACGAAAAGTCTAGGATGCCCTCGTAGCCCACCGCTCCCCTTCGTCTGGGAAGTCGCGTTTGCTCTCCACTGTGCGTTCGCTATCCGTGAAAACCCGCGTTCCTTGCCCTCGCGCGCTTTCACTGGCACATGCAGCATGCGGCCAATGAGAGTTTTAGGGGCGAAGCTTCTTTGGTTCGAGCCTTGTCCCTTGTCACGCCGTCGTAGTCACGCTAGTACTCACCGCTCCCGCTAGAAGCGCAGCTGTGCTCTTTCTCTTCCTCTCTCGTTCCCGACGCGCGCTCTCTCTGTCGTCCGTAGCTAGGGGCGCTGCGGTGCACAGGGGCTATATGCGCGCTATATATACTGTACACATGTACAGTGTATATATGTATAAGTATATATATATATATATATATATATATATATACATCACCATCACCCTATGTCCACTGCAGGATGAAGGCCTCTCCCTGCGATCTCCAATTACCCCTGTCTGGCGCTAGCTGATTCCAATTTCCACCTACAAATTTTCTAATTTCATCACTCTACCTAGTTTTCTGCAGTCCTCGGCTGCGTTCCCCTTCTCTTGGCATCCATTTTGTAACTCTAATGGCTCACCGGTTATCCATCCTGTAGGCAATACATGGCTTGGCCAGCTCCATTTTTTTCCCTTCATCTCCTAACATTTTTCCTAACATTAACATTTTTCGTTCCGTCGCTTTTTTTGCGGTCCTTATCTTGCTCTGTAGCTTCTTTGTTAACATCCAAGTTTCTGGCCCATGCGTTAGCGCTTGTAGAATGCAATGATTGTACACTTTTCTTTTCAACGACCGTGGTAAGCTCCCAGTATCGATTTGGCAATGCCTGCCGTATGCACTCCAACCAAATTTTATTCTTCTGTAAATTTATTTCTCATGGTCAAGACCCCCTGTGAGTAATTGACCTAGATAAATGTACTCATTTACAGACTCTAGAGACTGAATGGTGATCCTCATTTCTTGTTCCCTTGCCAGGCTATTCAACATTATGTTTTTCTTCTGCATATTAATCTTCAACCCCACTCTTACACTTTCTCGTTTAAGGTCCTCAATCATTTGCTGTAATTCGTCCCCATTGTTGTTGAATAGAACAATGTCATCTGCAAACCGAAGGTTGCTGAGATATTCGCCGTTGATCCTCACTTCTAAGCCTTCCTAGTCTAAGAGCTTGAATACTTCTAAGCATGCAGTGTATAGCATCGGAGAGATTGTGTCTCCTTGCCTGACCCCTTTCTTGATAAGTATCTTTCTACTTTCCTTGTGGAGAACCAATGTTTCTGTGCAATACTTGTGGATATTTGCCAAGATATTTACGTATGCCTCCTGTACTCCTTGATTACGCAATGCCTCTATGACTGCTGGTATCTCTACTGAATCAAGTGCTTTTTCATAATCTATGAAAGCCATATGGAGAGGTTGATTGTACTCCGCAGGTTTCTCTATTACCCGATTGATTACATGGATATGATACATCGTAGCATATCCCTTCCTGAAGCCAGCGTGTTCTCTTGGTTGGCTGAAATCAAGTGTTGCCGTGATTTTATTGGAAATTATTTTGGTTGTAAAGGGGTTTATTAGAGTTCGGAGAAGCGCAGCGGCGACAGTCAAGAGGAGACACGGCTTTCAAGCACGAGCGCCGTTGCCGAGCAAATGCGCTGGAGCCACTAGCCTCTGGGCCCACTAGAGCTGGACCCACTTGCGTCTTTCTTCGCTACAATTCCCCCAGGAGCGATAAGGGAGCCGTCCGGCGACTTAACAGCTCGTCAGGATGACAGGATCGTAGTATGGCTTGAGGCGGTCGACATGGACAATGACTCGTCCACGACGGCGCTGGTCCGAAGACGGTTAAACTAGTTCTATGACATAATTGACGGCGGATGCGCGTTCGACAACGCGGTAAGGGCCTTCATACTTCTGGAGTAGTTTCGATGAGAGGCCACGGGCGGTGAACGGGACAGAGAGCGACACAAGCGCGCCAGGAAGGAAGGTGACCCCGGAAGGGGAGTCGCCGCGAGTGCTCTTCTGGCACTCTGGGTCGTTGGATGTAAAGGCACGTGCGAGGTCGCGGCATTCTTCAGCATGCCTTGCGGTGGCAAAAATAGGCGAGCCCTCTGTTGCATCCGGCCGGTAAGGTAAAATTGGGTCGATGGTATGCGGCGGTTGCCGACCGTACATCAAGAAAAAGTACGAAAAGCCAATGGTGTTCTGAGTAGCGGTGCTGACGCGTAGGTGACGAATGGCAGAATGGCGTCCCAGTTCGCGTGGTCGGAGGCGACGTACATTGAAATCATGTCGCCGAGCGTGCGGTTGAAGCGTTCTGTGAGGCCATTGGTTTGGGGGTGGTACGCGGTAGTTGTGCGATGAATAACGTGGCACTCTTTAAGAATGGCTTCAACCACTTCCGACAGGAAGGCACGTCCGCGATCACTGAGCAATTCCTGGGGTGGACTATGCCGTAGGATGAATCGGCGAAGCAGGAATGAGGCAACATCGCGCGCTGTAGCTGCTGGGAGAGCAGCGGTTTCGGCGTATCGTGTGAGGTGATCTACTGCTACAATGTGCCAGCGGTTACCAGCCGACGTCAAGGGCAGTGGCCCATACAAATCAATTCAAATGCGCCCAAACGGCCGGGTAGGGCAGGGTAGAGGCTGCAGACAAGCTGGCGAGAGCTGGGGTGAAGATTTCCGGCGCTGGCAGTAGTAGCGTTGTCGGAGGCGCTGGTAGGTTTAGAAAACTCCCGAGTGTGCGCACTGTGGATCGGCGTGAAAGGATGCGCAGATTTTGGAGCGCAAATTGCGAGGAACTACTAACAACCACTGGCGGCCCTCTGCAGTGTAACTGCGTCGGTGAAGCGGTTTGTCGCGAAACGCGAAATGGCCAGCCTGACGACGCAACGTGCGAGTGGTTGACTGTGGTGATGGGTCAGCAAGCAAAACTATAATCGAGGCAATCCACGGGTCCTTGCGCTGCTTGGAAGTGATTGTCACAAGGTAGATTGAAGAAACAGCGAGATGGGATAGTAAGCAGCAGTCATTGTCGTCAGGCAAGGGAGATCGTGATAGGGCGTCGGCGTCAGAATGTTGGCGTCCGTTGCGGTACAGCACGCGGATATCGTAGTCCTGCAGGCGAAATGCCCAGCGGGCAAGACGACCTGAAGGATCCTTCAACGATGACTGCCAACATAGTGTATGGTGGTCCGTGACGACATCAAACGGGCGGCCATACAAGTAAGGCCGGAACTTAGTAAGAGCCCAGATCATCGCCAGACATTCTTTTTCCGTGACAGAGTAATTGGTCTCGGCTTTCGAAAGGGTGCGACTGGCATAGGCCACGACATATTCAGGAAAGCCAGGTATGCGCTGCGCAAGGACAGCGCCGAGGCCAACACCGCTGGCATCTGTGTGTACCTCTGTAGGGGCCGGCGGGGCCTAGTGGCGCAAAATTGGAGGAGTCGTCCGCAAACGACGGAGATGTGTGAACGCTTCCTCGCACTCTGACGACCAGGAATGAAGGGGTCCGTTTCTTCCAAGGAGCTTCGTCAGAGGTGATATGATGGCGGCAAAATTTTGAATGAAGCGTTGAATGTAGGAACACAAACCTACAAAACGTCGCAGTTCTTTGATGGACGTAGGTTAAGGGAATTCGGCGACGGCACGAAGCCTGGCTGGATCGGGGAGAATTTGATCCTTGGAAACGACGTAACCCAGTATCGTCAGCTGCCGCGCTGCAAAGCGGCACTTCTTTAAATTTAGTTGTAGGCCAGCGTTTCTCAAACATGTCAAAACACGCCGGAGGCGTTGAAGATGCGTGGAGAAGTCCGGAGCTAAAACGACGACGTCATCAAGGTAGCACAAGCACGTGTGCCATTTCAAGCCTCGTAGAACGCTCATCATGCGCTCAAATGTTGCTGGCGCATTACAAAGTCCAAACGGCATGACGTTAAATTCGTATAAGCCGTCGGGCATGACAAAGGCCGTCTTCGATCGATCGTCATCTGCCATAGGTACTTGCCAATACCCGGAGCGCAGATCGAGAGATGAAAGAAATTCTGCTCCTTGTAGGCTGTCAACATCGTCGTCGATTCTAGGAAGCAGGTCAACGTCCTTACGAGTGATCTTGTTTAGCCGCCGACAGTAAACACAGAACCGTACAGAATCGTCTTTCTTCGTAACAAAGACGACAGGAGATGCCCATGGACTGTGGGAAGGTCGGATCACTTCGCGGCGGAGCATATCGGCCAGTTGTTGATTAATCACGCGACGTTCTGTAGCCGATACACGATATGGGCGTTGCCGCAATGGTGATTGGGAGCCAGTATCGATGTAGTGCGTAACAGTGGACGTCCGGCCCACGGAAGGTTGGCCGACGTCGAAAGAAGTACGAAAGTCTTGTAGGATACGCAGAAGTTGTGATCGCTGGCCCGGTGTAAGGTCATCGGCAGTAGAAAATCGAGCACATCAAGGGGCAATGGGTCAGCCGTAGAAATCGAGCCGAGCGTACTGTAACGGGCACAGTATGTGTCTTCGGGAACATCCGTAATTTGTGCGTCTTCGATAGCTTCGACACTGCCCAGACATTCTCCTCGGAGTAGCAGCACAGGGTACGGGAACGGGTTACAAATAAATATAGCACTCGAGCCCTGTGTGACGTTCACCGTCGCAAAAGGTAGCAGTAGACCTTTTCTGGTGGAAAAGTGGCCAGGCGGAGAAAGTAGTGCGACGGCGTCGGAGAGGCTGCTGCAGTACATAGAAAGAAGCACTGACGAGTTGGGAGGAACGGTGGTGTCCTGTCTGATGAGCAGTTTGTTTGGAAGAGAAGCATTGTCGGCGAGCGTCAAATCTTCGAGTTCGAGTTCGGCGACAGTTCGACAGCTCTGCCGCCACGGCATTGTAGCGGCAGAGAAAATCCCAGCCGAGGATAATGTCATGGGAGCACGACGCAATTACAATAAATTCAATGGCGTACACAACGTGCTCAATGACAACACGAGCTGTGCACGCTGCTAACGGGTCAATAAGCTGTGCGCCGGCTGTGCGGAGGGACAGTCCCGTAAGGGGCATCGTGACTTTCTAAATCAAGCGACAGAGTTTAGCCCCCATAACTGACACGGCAGCTCTGGTGTCCAGGAGTGCAGATGTGTGAACAGCATCAACAAACACGTCTATCAGATTCGTCGGGCTGCCCTGAGGACTTTCGCGTTTCGCCGTCGTCACAGCCCTTGCCTTGTGGGCTGCGACGATACGTTTTCCTCCTCCCGAGCTGCGGGACGGGGCCGTCGTCGGTGATAGCGAGGGTCGGCATGGAGAAGGTGAGCGGCGGGTATTGGGCGTTGGGCGGAACGTCGGTGACGATGCCGAAGGGTCGTCGTAACATGGGCGGGGAGGACCAACCATACGACTTGGCGCATACGGTGTAGCGCCAGGTGACTGCACGCGATTACAGTAGCGTGCGACGTGACCTGCGTAGCCGCATGCAAAACAGATAGGCCGGTTGTCAGATGTACGCCACCGATTCGCTGTGGTGGACCCCGTCCACGTAGGAGGACGCGTTGTGCGCGGCGGCTGGTGATACGTTTGCATCGCGGGCTGTGGTCGGGGCATAGTCAAGACGTCGGCATAAGTGAGAGGCCCACCTTAAGGGCTAGGCGACCACTTCCGCGTAGCTGAGGGGTGCAGCCGGAGGGATATGTGGGGGCCTGGTGATGACTTCAGCGTAGCGAAGAGGTGCGGCCGCAGGAACATGTTGATGGCACTCAGGCAAAACCTCATTGAGTTCGTGTGCGATGGCGCGGCGGAGCGGGGGCTCAAAACGTGACCTTGGCGCTTGTTCCGGTGGCGGTTGTGCAAAGGCCATCTAGGATAGCTGGCGTGCAATTTCCTCGCGCACGAAAGCTTTCATTTCCGTCATCAACGCTGACGGATCAGAAATGGCACTCAAGCCAGCGAGGTGTTCGTCGCGCGATGTAGGGCGACGGGTCAATGACCACTGCCTCCGTAGCTCCTCGTAACTTTGGCACAGTGTAATGATCTCCGCCACCGTGCGAGGATTCTTGGCACGCAGCATGTTGAAGGCATCGTCTTCTATGCCTTTCATAACATCCCTGATCTTATCAGACTCCGTCATGGTCGCGTTGACTTTCCTGCATAAGTCCAGGATGTCTTCGATGTAACTTGTGAAGGGTGCATCTACTTGCTGAGCTCGTTCCCGCAAACGCTGTTCGGCGCGCAGCTTACGAACAGCAGGTAGGCCAAAAACATCGACAAAAGACGTCTTGAAGTCTGACCACGTCGGAAAATCTGTTTCATGGTTGTTGTACCATAAGCTGGCCACACCCGCGAGGTAGAAGAGCACGTTGCTGAGCCTAGTTGTTTCGTCCCATTTATTGTGGGCGCTTACACGCTCGTAGGTCGTAAGCCAATCGTCAACGTCGGTGTCATCCGCGCCGGTGAAGAAAGCAAGGTCCCTGTGGCCGAGGCACACCAGAGCACGGTGCCAGTGCAGGGGGAGGCATTTTCTGGAAGGTTTCTTCAGGCATGGTCGCCGGTACTCTGCGGGATTGAAGTTCCAGGTTGCAGGTCTCGAGGGCGCAGCACCTCCACTAATTGTAAAGGGGTTTATTAGAGTTCGGAGAAGCGCAGCGGCGACAGTGAAAAGGAGGCACGGCTTTCAAGCACGAGCGCCGTTGCGGAGCAAATGCGCTGGACCCACTAGCGTCTGGTCCCACTAGAGCTGGACCCACCATCGTCTCTCTTCGCTACATGGTGAATATTTTATACAATACTGAAAGCAAGCTAATGGGTCTATAATTCTTCAATTCGTTAACGTCTCCTTTCTTATGGATGAGCACAATACAAGAGTTCTTACAGCTTTCTGGTACACTTGAAGTCGTGAGACATTGCTAATAAAGGGTCGCAAGCTTTTTCAAGCATGATTGATATCTCCTCCATCTTTGATTAAATCGACTGTTATTCCGTCTTCTCCAGCAGCATTTCCCCTGGTCATGTCTTTCAAGGCCCTTCTAACTTCATCGCTAGTTATACAAGGAGCCTCTGTATCCTGTTCATCACTACTTCGAATGAATGTAGCTTGGCTGCTCTGGGCACTGTACAAGTCAGTATAGAATTCTTCCGCTGCTTTTCCTGTGTCTTCGAAATTGCTGATGATATTACCCTGCTTATCTTTCACGGCATAAAAAATTAAATTATGGGTTTTTACGTGCCAAAATCACGATCTGGTTATGTAGTTGTCTGGATCTGTACTTATCGAGCACAAATTTCTGGAAGTATACTTTGACTCAAAGTTTACTTTTATACGCCATATTAAATACCCCAAGTAAAAGGGCAGAAAAACAGCCAATATATTAAACAGACTGTCACACACTGCTTGGGGCAGTGACAGGAGTTGCCTAATGAATCTTTATAGGAGTCTCATACGTTCTTGTCTGGATTGTGGATCAATCGTATATCAATCCGCAACGCCAAGCGCAATAAAGGTGCTTGATCCTGTCCACCACTTAGGGCTCCGGTTAGTAACTGGGACGTTTAGAACAAGCCCCATTCCAAGCCTCTACGTTGAGTCAAACCAGTGGTCACTCAACCTGTGCAAATCATATTGCAGCTTCATGTACTTCCTCAAAGTCACTTTTGACGGGCCTAAACATTAATGTCACCGCGTGATAAATGACTTGTCTTCTGCTGCCCTGTTTTTCAGGCGACCCGCAGCAAGTGTTCCTTTCTCACTACGTATCAGAAGCCGCGTTGACAACCTTGGTATTCTACTTTTTGACAGTCGAATAGTGTCACCGTCGCGCTCAACGCCCCCATGGCTGTGGCCACACATCGAATAGGACACATCTTTTCTTACGATATCCCGACACGCTCTCAAATCATTATTACGCACTTACTTGCTAGAAAACAAGGAAAATACCCCTGCCATGAATTTTACACGGATGCTTCTAAACCTCCTGAGAAAGTTCCCTTGCCGCCGTTGGGTCATATTTTGAGTTATCAGGCGTTCTCAAGCCACAAATGAGTATTTTTACAGCCGAGGCTTTTGCAATAATGTTGACTGTGAAATACATGACAAAACAAAGGCTCAGCAGAGCTGATATATATAGAGACTCGCTAAGTGTGGTAAAAACAGTGAAATCCTCGAAGAAGCACAAGTACCCTGTACTGAATTAACTGTCGTCTGAGCATTGCATGGCACATCTATTCAACCACCACATAAAATTATGTTGGGTACCAGGACATAAATGCATTGAAGGCAATGTGCTCACTGACCGTAATGCAACCACTGCCCGCCTTAGAACCGCGGGAAGCAACGTAGCAGTGGCAATGCTCGATCTAAAACTGTTCCTGCGTATGACGCTGCAAGAATACTGGCAACAAGGGTGGGATAAAGAAACACAAAATACCCGCCGTGGTTGCTTAGTGGCTATGCTGTTGGGCTGCTAAGCACGAGCTCGCGGGTTCGAATCCCGGCGACGGCGGCCGCATTTCGATGGGGATGAAATGCGAAAACACCCGTGTACTTAGCTTTAGGTGCACGTTAAGAACCCCAGTTCGTCCAAATTTCCGCAGTCCCCCACTACCGCGTGCCTCATAACCAGATCGTGGTTTTGGCACGTAAAGCTCGATAATTTAATTTTTATAAACACAAAACAAATTGCACTTGGTAAAGCCCCAAATAGGTATTTGTGTCTGTGGAAAGAAAGCGAGACAAACTGACGTGGCACTTACCCGACTGAGAATAGGACACGCATTTGGGATGCACTCCTACCTTCTCACAGGAAATTAACCCCCACCTGCAGCATGTGTGCGGAATTGCTCACTGTAGTACATGTCCTAATAGAATGCAAGCACTTAGAATGTTACAGAAATAAATATTTTCCTAAAATTTATAACCAGTGTCCTGTGCATCCTGCATCCTGCGCTATTCGTTGGAAGAGAACCACTCTTTAAAACAAGCACAGTGATGGCATTCCTCAGTGAAGTCGGCACATTTAAAATTATATCTACGCAGGGCTACTAACTAATATAACATGTTTTCAGCTCTCTCTTTTACATGGAAGAGAGGGATTTCTATTGCCTCTTCAAAGTCACTGGCCTTCACTGCAGCTGCTTCAGCAGTTGTATGACTATTGCTCAGGCCAAGCGAAATCCTCCAACTTTTCATAAATAGACGCCAATTCAGATTACCGCATGATGATTCACAGGCACTGTTATCATCTTGTTTACCTCCGACCACTGTCAACTCTTAAACATTTAGCGCTTCACCTTGAACATGCTAATACTTTTATTGTATAGTTTTTACGCAATTTAAGGTAATTTTAGGCCCATTTACAGCCATGCCACGTACACCATCTTACATAGCACCACCTCATCGCATTAATAAGATTTTTTGGTGCTCTTAGGCCACAATTGGCCTTTGCGCCAAAAACACCACATATCATCATCATCATCATCATCATCATCATAAGGTATTCGTCGCTGATGCTCACTCCTATGCCTTCCCAGTCTAAGAGCTTGAATACTTCTTCTAAGCATGCAGTGAATAGCATTGGAGAGATTGTGTCTCCTTGCCTGACCCCTTTCTTGATAGGTAACTTTCTACTGTTCTTGTTGAGAACCAAGGTAGCTGAGGAATCTTTGTAGTTTTTCCAAAGATATTCACGTATGCCTCCTGTACTTCTTGATTACGCAATGCCTCTATGACTGCTGGTATCTCTAGTGAATTAAATGTCTTCCCATTATCCATGAAAGCCGTATAGACAGGTTTATTGTACTCCGCAGATTTCTCCATTAACTGATTGATGACATGGATGTGATCCATTGTAGAATATCCCTTCCTGAAGCCAGCCTGTTCTCTTGGTTGATTGAAGTCAAGTGTTGCCCTGATTTTATTGGAAGTTATCTTAGTGAATATTTTATGCAGTTATTTTTCAGTTATCTAACGTCTCCGTTCTTATGGACTGGTATAATGTTGGCATTCTTCCAGTTATCTGGTACACTTGAAGTCGTGAGGCATTGCTTATAAAGGGCCGAAGCTTTTGAAGTACGATATCTCATCTGTCTTTTATTAAATCGACTGTTATTCCATCTTCTCCAGCAGCTTTTCTCCGGGTCATGTCTTGCAATGCCCGTCTAACTTTATGGCTAGTTATAGAAGGAGCCTCTATATCAAGTTCATAACTATTTTTAATGAAAGTAGCTTGGCTGATCTGGGCACTATACAGGACAGTATAGGAATTCTTCCGCTGCTTTCAGTATGCCATCAAAATTGCTGATGATATTATCCTGCTTATCTTTCAGAGCATACATCTTGCCTTGCCCTATGCCATGCTATGCCATGGTTTCTTCTCACTGATTTCGTGCTGTGTCCATATTGTCACGTGCCTTGTGAGAGAACGGGCGACGCGACGTTTATTGAGGGTAGCGGCTCCTGAAAAGCACGGCGCTGGGGGCTGGCTATCGAGCGGGCGGAGAAGCACGCGCACTTCTTTCTTCTTGTCCGTGCCTGCCTCTTAGCACTGTACCCACTACTGCTGGTGACATTTCCCCCCTTCCTCGGAAAGAGCATCGGCGCGATGCTCAAGAAGCGGTGTTAGAAAAGGAGGGGGAAAAAGCATGTGCAAGGCATGTGCTCGTGCAAAGGACACAATCACAGCTAAAGGAAAAACAAAGACACAGCAGCGGGGAAGCGCGACGGGTACAGTCTCAAGAAACAGAGAGGTTCCAACCAGTAGCGTAAGTAGAAAGATGAATAAAAAATGTCACAGTTTCGCCCTAAGGGCGAAGCAATGAATGCGATAGCAACACAGCAATGTGACACGAAGTAAGGTGAGCGGCTTTGGTAGCAATATGAATTGTAGTAAACATGAGCTGATTAAGTAAGCAGGTGTGCTGCGGCGTAACTAGACCGACATGAAGAGAGACTCGATGACCACGAGAAGGCGCGTGTGAAACGGTGGTGTTGATGAGAAGCGCTTCCCGTGGGCAGCGCGTGCGAAGGGACACACCTGTAGCGCTGCACTGCCGATCCGGGCAGCATTGCATGTGTAGCGTGCGTTGGAAAATGTGGCCCGACTATTACTAACTGAATGAACAAGCGTGGTGTGAGCGCGCACAAGCAAACATAAATAGATCACACTGAATGACCGCAGACAACGACTGTCAAAACGCTGGCAGCAAGCGCATATACGTCGCAGCGGGCGAAGGTACGTGCGGTCTATCGCTTCAACGGAAACTGAGCGGCGAATGCACAGCGCATAGAAAAGGTCAGAGCCGTGTGGAGTTAAGAGACAGTGCGGCCGGCGAGCGACGAGCGCGGTTGTTGGCAGAGTAGAAGTGCCCCCCCCCCCCCGCTCCCTCCGGCGCTGCCGTCCCGCTTCCTTGCTTGCGCGTGGGAGATTGAGTGGGAAGTTCCCCTTGCGCCCGGTTGCAAGATAGGCCTTTGGTGCCGGAGCGCAGCGTCGCCCCGCCTCCCTCCCTCCCTCCCATAACCCCACGCGCGACGGTCGCGTTTGCTTTGCGCCGTGCGTTCGCTCTCCGTGAGAGCGCGCGTCCCCCGCACGCTACCGCTCGGGCATATGGCGCGCGGCGATGATGTTATCTATATGGAACCTCACGGCGACGGCAACGACGATGGCGACGGCAGAAGTCCAGTTTAAGTGTCCATATAATTGCTATCGCAATAAAATAATAATCACGAACGCGCAACATATGGTTTCATGCGCACAACGTGAACTACGTCAGGGCGAGGTTGTTGTCTACGCCGTGTTTGCGCCGCACTGTCTGGAACGACTTCGTAGTTCACGTCACTAATGCGGCGCAGCACTTTGTAGGGGCCAAAATACCGGCTAATCAACTTTTCACAAAGGCCACGACGGCGAACAGGGGTCCACACCCACACTTGGTCTCCGGTACTGTAGCGCACTTGCCGGTGACGGATGTTATAGCGCCGTGCATCTGCATGTTGCTGCTCACCGATGTGCAGCCGCGCGAGCTGGCGGGCTTCCTCAGCGCGCTCAGCAAATTCTTCGGCGTCAGTCATTAGGTGCTCGGTGTCGTGACACGGAAGCATAGCGTCCAGCATCGTCTGTACTTCGCGGCCGTAAACGAGGCGAAATGGTGCGAACCGCGTCGTCTCTTGTACGGCGGTATTATACGCGAAGGTCACGTAAGGCAAGATGCGATCCCATGTTTTGTGCTGGACGTCGATGTACATAGAGATCATATCTGTGATGGTCTTGTTTAATCGCTCCGTAAGTCCATTGGACTGCGGATGGTAAGCAGTCGTCTTTCGATGCCTGGTGTTGCTCAATTGAAAAATTTCGTCCATGAGCTGTGCCGTGAACGCCGTTCCTCTGTCTGTGGTTACAGTGGATGGGGCACCATGACGCAATACAATGTAGCACATGAAGAACTGTGCTACCTCAGAAGCCATGGCTCGTGGGAGCACCTCCGTCTCGGCATAGCGGGTTAAATAGTCAGTGGCGACGATCACCCACTTGTTGCCGTCGGTTGACAGGGGGAAAGGCCCAAGGATGTCCAAGCCGACTTGGTCGAATGGCTTATGAGGTGGTTCGATGGGTTGCAATAACCCGGCGGGCTTCAGGGGTGGTGACTTTCGTCGCTGACATTCGCGGCAGCCTTTAACATACTGTTTTACGCTTGCCGCAAGCCCGGGCTAGTAATACATCTGGCGCACTCTAGCAAGCGTTCGTGAGGAGCCGAGGTGGCCAGATGTAGGCTCGTCGTGGCAAGCGACAAGAATATCGCCCCGCAAGTCTTTGGGAACTACTAGAAGGTAGGCTAGGTCATTCGGGCGGGAGTTCTTGTAGAGCAGATTGTCTCGTAGACAGAAGGACGTCAAGACGCGACGTAGATGGCGTGGTATGGATGCGTGACGGCCCTCGAAGTGGTCGATGAGAGGTCGAATTTCAGCGTCGTCACGCTGCCATTTGACCAAGTCCGACGTAGTAAGGGCGCCCATGAAGCCGTCGTCGTCCTCTGGCTGTCGACTGACAGATTCGGCGGGAGCACGCGACAACGTGTCGGCGTCTTCGTGCTTGCGGCCAGACTTATAAACTATAGTGACGTCAAATTCCTGTAGCCGCAAGCTCCATCGTGCCAGTCGGCCTGAAGGGTCGCGTATGTTCGCCAACCAACATAGAGCATGGTGGTCTGTCACCACTTTAAAGGCACGGCCGTAGAGATAAGGGCGAAACTTTGTGATCGCCCAGACGACCGCGAGACACTCTTTTTCTGTGGTAGAGTAGTTCGCTTCGGCGCGGGACAGCGAGCGGCTAGCATAAGCTATTACTCTTTCAAGGCCGTCTTGACGTTGGACGAGTACTGCGCCAAGGCCGATGTTACTGGCGTCAGTATGCACCTCGGTGTCAGCCTCTTCGTCAAAATGAGCCAGGACGGGTGCTGACTGCATGCGTTGTCGTAGTTCAGCGAAGGCCGCCTGTTGCTCATGCGTCCAGGCAAATGGCGTGTCATCCCTGGTAAGGCGAGTCAGGGGTTCCGCAATCTTCGAAAAGTTGTCGATGAAGCGGCGATAATACACACACAAGCCCAGGAAGCGTCGGACGGCCTTCTTGTCGGCAGGAGGAGGAAAAGCTGCTACAGCGGCAAGTTTGTCGGGATCGGGTCGAACTCCTATGGCGCTGACGACGTGTCCGAGAAACTTGAGCTCTTCATAACCGAAGTGAGACTTTTCTGGTTTAAGCGTGAGATTAGCCGATCGGAGCGCTTCTAGCACATGCCGCAGGCGATGAAGATGTTGCTCAAATGTTTCAGAAAAGACAACTACGTCGTCAAGATACACAAGGCAAGTCTGCCACTTCAATCCAGCGAGGACAGTATCCATCATTCGCTGGAAGGTTGCTGGGGCAGAACACAAACCTAAAGGGAGCACTCGAAATTCGTAAAGGCCGTCGGGAGTCACAAAGGCAGTTTTCTCGCGGTCTCGTTCGTCGACCTCGATCTGCCAGTATCCACTTTTCAAATCGAGTGACGAAAAGTACTGGGCACGCCGCAGTCTATCTAACGAGTCGTCGATACGCGGCAGTGGGTACACGTCCTTTTTAGGGACGTTGTTGAGCTTCCGGTAGTCGACGCAAAAGCGTAGCGTTCCGTCTTTCTTTTTCACAAGAACGACCGGGGACGACCACGAGCTGTTAGAAGGTTCGATCACGCCGTCTTCAAGCATCTCTTGTACTTGCGTACGAATCGTTTCACGTTCCTTTGCCGACACGCGGTAGGGCTGCTGGCGTATCGGGCGTGCGTCGTCGCATGTGATGATCCTGTGCCTTGTAACTGAAGTCTTGCGTACCTTAGACAAGCTTGCGAAGCATGCCCTGAATTCAAGCAAGAGCTCGTGCAGTGCCGCCTGTTTGTCTGGAGATAACTCTGAATTAATGTCGACGTTGCCCAGTGACTTGTCAGCCATCCTCACTGGTTCAGGGGTAAAACATTCAGCAACGTGCTCTATTTCCTCGGCAAACGCTATCGAAGTACCGCGGAACAGGTGTCGATGCTCGTTACTGAAGTTGGTGACAAGCAAATGAGAACGGCCATCACTAAGCTGTAGCACACTTATAGCAGCACAAACACCTTGCATCAGTAGATGCGATAAGTTACTTTCAGCGACCACTTCACCTTCGCGCATTCCACCGCACATCACTTCGACTAGGATACTGGTTCGCGGAGGAAGCGTAACACATTCGGGGGAGACACGAAGGGCGTAGTCTCGACGCTTGTGGTCGTACCCGTCGAGTGCTCGGTCTGCTGAGAAGGTGGCTACACCTCCCCGTAGGTCAATAACAGCGCCGTATTCTTGGAGAAAATCAACCCCGAGAATGACGTCACGGGAGCATACGCGTAGGACAAGGCAGCTCGCCACGAATGTCGATCCTCGAATCCGAACTCTTGTCGTGCAGGTTCCCAGTGGAGTAACGACGTGACCACCAGCCGTACGAATCTGCGAGCCATTCCAAGGGCTAATTACTTTCTTCAGCAACTTCGCCAGCTTCCCGCTTAAGATGGAATAGTCCGCACTGGTATCTACTAAAGCGTTAACCGCGTAACCGTCGATCACCATCGGTATGTCGAGCGAAAGCCGGTCATTCCGTTCATCTGCAGTTGACGTCGGATCGGTGTCCTCGCTCGTTCGCGTCGATCGGAGGTCTTCAGCGTGTCGACTGTCAGCGGCCTCGCCCCCAAAGGTCGCTGTGGTTAGTTTTCCCGGCGGGGACTTGGTGATCGTGTGCCGGAATATCAATGGGGCGGCGGTGAAAATCGCCGTGGTGACGGCGAGCGTGACTGTCGCCCGGTAGACGGTGGCATGCGTTGTTGAGCAAGGTAATCTTCTATCTCCCGAGGTCGTTGGCCAAGTCGGGGTGGCGGTGAGTAGGTGGAAAAGCCCCGCAACCCGAGACGTCGGTATGGGCACTGGCGGTACAAATGATCTGCCTCACCGCAGTGGAAGCACAGAGGCTGACGGTCCGGTGTGCGCCAAACATCCGACTTCCGAGGGGTCATGCGTCGATCGTCGGCGTAATATACCGGTTGCTCCTGCGGAACCACAGCGGGAGGAGCGGCAGAGCGAAACGCTGGAGGCGCGCGTCGTTCTGGGATGTATGGTACCGGTTGTGCAGATGAAAGCGTAACCGGATGAGCCGCGTGAACTAACAGCGGGGTTGGTGCAGGGACTCTCAGGGCTTCCGCGTAGGTCGCACGGCGGTGTTCAGTAGGTGCAGGCGCGGTGTAAGGCAGAGGACAGGTCGACCGGAGCGCTTGGTGAACTTCATCTTTGACGACACTCTCAATAGAGCTCACCACCGCTTGTGACGTGCCGAAAGCCTTCTGTATTTCTTCGCGCACGACAGTGCGGATTAGTTCGCGAAGGTGGTCATCGTTGCTTCGGGTGGCCGTGAAAATATCGGGGGTGGATGTCACGTTCACTTGCCACTCATAGAAATTCGATCGTTGCTGCAGTATCTTCTCCATACTTACAGCTTCAGATAAAAATTCGGCGACAGTCTTCGGAGGGCTCCGCACAAGACCAGCGAAGAGCTGCTCCTTCACTCCTCGCATCAGGTGACGCAACTTCTTGTCCTCGGTCATTCCCGAGTCTGCTCGTCTGAAGAGGGGCGTCATATCTTCGACGAACGTGGTAACACTTTCGTTGGGAAGCTGAACGCGGACCTGGATTGCTCGTTCGGCTCGTTCGCGGCGATCAGCACTGGCGTAGGCGTCTAGTAACTGACGGCGGAACTCAGGCCACGACGTCAGTTGCTGCTCACAGTTTTGGAACCATGTGAGCGCGCCGTCTTCCAGGTAAAAGTAGACACTTTGAAATTTATTTGTGTCGTACCATTCATTGTATTCGGCCACGCGCTCGAAGTCGGCCATCCAGTCTTCGACGTCTTCGAAGGCCTTGCCATGGAACGACTTTGGAACCCGTGGATTTTGAAGCGTGTACCGGTTCGTCACTGCGGCGCCTTCCATAACGGTTGAGATGGTCTGAAGCGCTGCGGGGTCTCAGGAGGCAGTCCCCGGATCCGGCGGCTGGCCCGGTGGACTGGCGTATCGATTGGCACGGGGGTAGTGGTTCCACTGTCAGAAGGGGTCTGCGACATGGGTGAGGAATACCCAGCACCTCCACCACTTTGTCACGTGCTTTGTGAGAGAACGGGCGACGCGACGTTTATTGAGGGTAGCGGCTCCTGAAAAGCACGGCGCTGAGGGCTGGCTATCGAGCGGGCGGAGAAGCACGTGCACTTCTCTCTTCTTGTCCGTGCCTGCCTCTTAGCACTGTACCCACTACTGCTGGTGACAATATTTTACGCCTTCCGCAATCTTTCCCACGTTAAAATTTCGAATATCTCTTTGAGAGTTCGAAGTTTTCAAGTTTTGACAATTGCTTACTTTGAAGTTTTGACAATTCCGCGAAATATATCTGATCTCTTCAGTTTGACACTTTCATGCCTTGTCGTTTCCTTATTACGTCCTTTGCTACTTTGGAGAGCTTACCTACTGGTTGCCTTGGTGCCTTAAATCTCACTTCAGTTGCCGCTTCTGAGATCAGCCTAGTTGTGGTTTCATTCATTACCTCTATATTGTCTTTATCCTTCTGTTCTAAAGCTGCTTATTTGTTTGCGAGCACCAGCCTGACTTGGTCTGCTTTTACCATTACTGCGTCTAGATTGGCCTGTTTCTGCTTGACTAATTTTATTCTTTCTCTCTTCAAATTGAGAGAAATCCTAGACCTCACTAACCTATGGTCACTGCACTTTATACCCAACCTAACATCCTGCACTATGCTGGGATCGGTATAGAGTATGAAATCTATTTTATTCCTTGTTTCTCCTTTAGAGCTTTTCCAGGTCCACTTCGTCTTGCTACGCTTCCTGAAGAAGGTATTCGTTATTCGGAGCCTATTTCTTTCCGCAAGTTCTACCAACATCTCTCCTCTAGTGTTCCTAGAATCGATGCCGTAGTTGCAAATTGCTTGCTCACCAGCCTGCTTTATCTCCTCTTTTGCATTGAAGTCACCCATGACTAAAGTATGCTGAGTTTGCACCTTTCTCATGGCTAATTCAACATCTTCATAACACTGTTCTATTTCGTCATCATCATGACTGGAGGTTGGGGCGTAGGCCTGTACTACCTTTGTTCTATATCTTTTATTCAGTTTTATTACGACGACTGCTACCCTCTCATTAATGCTGCCCGCTATGTCCTTATGGATTAGAAATCCTACCTCGTGTTCTCTCTTGTGTGGAAGACCTCTGTAGCGGAGGACGTGGCTGTTAGTCAGCACTGTATAAGCGTCACCAGTTGTTATTTCACTAAAGCCAATAATATCCCAGGCAATGCTTGATATTGCCGCAAACAGCCCCAATAAGCTAGCGTCACTCGAGAGCGTTCGCTTGTTGAACGTTGCCAGGTTCAGTTTGCAGTGGCGGCCTTTCCGTATCGGAAGATTCTTAGCACCCTCTGCCGCATCGCAGGTCTGGCCCCCGCCCTGTTCAGGTGCTCGGCAGGCCATGGGTTATTATGCTGAGGGCCATGGGTTATTTGCAGGGGTCATGAGGGACGTAGGCGCCGTATATTGCACCAGGGAGGCAAATTCCTGTTCTTGTGAGGGAGTGCCTTTGTTGAAGCTTAGTGCGCCTTCCTAATTTGGTTGCACCTGGAATAGTATAGCCCCACTGGCACTCGGCAATGCTTTTGCCGGTGTCAGGCGCCACTCCACGTTCGAAAATGTAGTGAACTGGAAGCGGATTTGAGCCTACGACCTTCCAATTAGAATGCCGGTGTTCTACCTCTGGTCCAAACCACCAACAGCTATATGTTATAGCGCCCCAAATCACGTATCCCATATACAATTCGGCAAAATGCATTCCCCGTTGGACCTCTTACTGAGGCATCTAGGCTTGAACTTTACCCCCATCCTGCGGCTCTCCCTATGTTCAACCGCAGTTTCCTTCAACGTGACGAGAAATGATGAACTGACAACATAGTAAACCACTAGATGTGTGCATAACTCAGAAATTATGTAGATGCTTATGGTATTAACGCTGTGTTTGTTTCCGCTTGAACAGCAGGAACACAACGCGGGTTGTGCACGTGGAACATCTGCGGAGATTTAAAAACCACGACGTCGCAATCACGGTTAAAATCTTGCTTTTGAGCTGACCTCAGTGAGCCGACCTCATCGACTAAATGGCTAGCCTGCAGAAGCCAGAACACAGACCGCGTGCCACGATGACACCAGCTGTTTTGTGCGCACGGAAGTCACATATGAGTGGTGTTCCTTTCATGTGGATAGCCACCGATGCAGGGGCTCCATGCTGCGCCTAGTTAGGTGGCTACACCTAACCTCCCGCAAAACGCGTGTGTACTTGAGCTTATCGAACGTGCTACGTCACCCGATCATTATGGCACCACAAGATTGTAGATGGGCATTTCACCACTCAGCTGATTGTCATCGCCAAGATAACGTTTGCTGATCCGCACATCGCCGAGAGTAGGGAGTGCAGTAAGATCGACAATGCTCGATGTAGTGCAGACGTGGGTGTCATGGTCATTCAAAATCCGCCACCCTCAAACCACGTGCATTCGTAGATTTCTCTGTGGAGATGTTTTTAACAAATATTTCATTAGGTACTTAAACAATTTGTCATCACTTTATTGATTTATTTAATAGAAATAATGTAGGCGGCCCAAGCAGGGGAGGGTTAAGGTGGTAGTAGACAATGTTCAACAACATCAGGGTTGTCCACTTTCCAGAATCACTGGTCAAACAGTTCAAATCCTTACCTAAACAAGAAAACATTCTGTGTTTCTACAGTTTCGTTTGTGCGAAATGTGGGCATACATCCTGAGTATGGCTAGCTCTAGATGATCTGTGTACGCGGGTAGCAAATGAGCTTTACGATTATAACCGATATTGTTTTGGTACAGTTCGTAAGAAAGTCGCACTCTGGCAATTCTACGCCGAAGTCGTAGCGGGTGTAGATACAGTCGCTCCAACACACAGGTTACCGACAACGTAGATTCATCCGAAAAAAAGTGAGCCAGTGAATGCTGAATGCGCTTTTTGCAATGTTCATAGCGTGGAAAGAATTCTCAGCTTTTGCAGCGTGCTCGAGCACAGGGTGAACTAAGGAACTATAGGTCCCCAACTGGACATTTGATGGAGACCGTTGTAACTTTTTTGCAAGATAACCAAGTTTCATAGATGTTTTAGTGCAGATGGAATCAATGTGGACGCTGCAATAGATCTTACTGTCAATTATTACACACAGTATACAACCTGGCTGGCCTTTTCCATGTGCTCTTCTTCATTACACACCTATATATTTCATTGCATTGACATTTTTACGGGATGATTGCCAATGCTGTAAATATGAATTATAATAATTTCTTTAGGTTTTAATAGACATAGATTGTCTTACAAAAGTTGATCCTCATTCATTTTTTTGGCAGCAGTGTGCGAGTTTCCCTAAGTTCATCGGTATGACAGTTTGATAGGACGCATATTTCGCTACAAAATAAAGTACTTAGCCGTCAGCGACCAACTCTAATGGAATCTTCGATGTCACTGGCAATGGCGTTTACTAGTATTAGGAACAGTAGCGGTCGGACGACCCAAACGTGTGAAATACTAGTTAATACCTTTTAATTGCTTGACTTTGCCGCATGTACGTCAGGAAAACTGCGGGCGGTTCTTTAAGTATGCTTCAATCCAGTGAAGAATACCAGGTAGACCGACGTTTCATAACCTTTAAATCAGCAAGAAGGATGGAACCCAGTCGTGAGCTTTAGTTAAAAGAATTAGCACCCGTTTTAAATCCTGGTGTCTATTGCAAGAGCAAAGGACCTGAATCACATGTATTATTTGTGAGGTTGTGGAAGCGTTCTTACGAAAACCGCACTGGTAGTGAACTGAAAATTCGTTGCCTGATGAGAAAGTCTATACGTGGCTAGCTTTAAAATGCTCTAATCATTTCCAGCATGTGTTTATTAAGGATACTGGCTTATTCGGCACGGAATTTAGCGCCAGCTTTAAATACAGGTACCATTTCACTAGTAGTAGGCGGCGATCACTGATGAATACGGACAATAAAATGTACGTAGAGTTAGTTACTCGGATGCTAATTAAGAATACCGTCGAAAATGCCCGTATGGCACATGACATGCACTAAATTATTTCTTTTTTATTTAGGAGACATTTATATATAATTTGCTAAACAGCACAATTTTGAACCAATAAGCCCAAGTGAACACGCGGTTAAACTATGTACACGTTTAGGCAGGTAACAACCCACTCCGTGATTTCAGAGGGCGTCTGT
The DNA here is from genome assembly GCF_013339745.2 of Dermacentor silvarum. Lineage (NCBI taxonomy): Eukaryota > Metazoa > Arthropoda > Arachnida > Ixodida > Ixodidae > Dermacentor > Dermacentor silvarum. The sequence goes on from NC_051157.2 coordinate 165,369,147, forward strand.
AATCTTGATAAGCAAACCGGAATCTTGTCCAAGAAATTAAATAACATTTCTGAACAGCATGGATATAGCAAATATCTACCAACCATTAGAGCGTACATAGCAATTTTTATGGTAGCATTCCAAAACCGCAGTACCTGTAATGCACTCTTTCATTTGTTTCCATCTGTGTCAGTTTGCGTACAAATTTTACCATATGTTTTGTTGTGCGTCTATTGTGTACCTTCTCTGGCTGCAGCTTGTACACTCATTTACAATAAAAACATTTTCCTTCCTCTCAGATGCTCTTCAGTTTGATGAAAGACAAGAATGACAACGTAAATCGCCCAGGCTACGTTATATTCTCCTTCCCGTTGTATGCTCCTGATAGCTTTCCTTTCTTTGGAAATACATTAAGGTAAGCAGACCACAATAATAGACAGTTTTTTTTAACGTTAGCGTAATAGCGGTGTTAAAGGGAAATAGCGTTACTCAAACGAGCTTTTGCAGAAAGCCAGTTTTAGTATAGCGTGATAGCGTAGTATACGTGCGGGACTCTATTTCATTACACTCGGAATTCGTATACGCAGTGCACCCAAGTGGTTCTGTCTATTCGTCAAGCCTTGAGTGTGCGCCCGGAAAGTTCGAGAGGCAGCGCACGGAAGCCGGCATTGCATTGTATCTGTACTTTGCATGTCCGCGGATCTGCGGCGAAAACAGTAAAAACAGTACAGGTTGTCGACCATAGCCTCCGAGATCAGGCTTTTTTTCCATTTTATACTTATTTGACTCTTTCATGTTAAAGGGCACTAATTTTTTATTCCTTTGTATTCTGAATAGGTGCACTTTCACTTGCTGCTTTGCAGAGGAGGCTGCGGGCTTCTGCCAAGTTGCTTGTTTCTCAAGCGTCTTTTACCTCCAACAATCAATAAAATTAACAAGTTATTATTATATTATTATTATTATTATTATTATTATTATTATTATTATTATTATTATTATTATTCCGTCCTCCGAGGCCATATGCCGTTGGGCCTATCTCCCCACTTCGCCGATAGGTGGTGCTGACAACTCGGAGGTTTTTATGCTTAAAATTGGTTATCTTGTCGGGATTGGAAGTTAACAAAAGATCTGCAGGCCGGCTGGCATGCGAGCTCACGGTAAAACCACAAATGAGGCAGTGCAGGGTGACATGGTTTGGGCTTCTTTTGAAGTCAGCGATGCACAGAGCAAAATAAGTTTTGAAGACGGATGGGCGGTGTTACGGGCCGGCGTTTGGTAAACCTGTAACAGCGTCTTCTTGGAGCTCGAACAAGGTTTACCATCGGAGAGGGTCCGGCAGGGAAGACGAGGCGACGTAAAAACAAATAACACAAGTTTAATACACGGTTGCAGATGAGCGGTGGGCTCCAAAGAAAACATACAGGAAACGTTCAGCGTGCATGCAACTGCACGCTAGGGCAAAGCAAAAGTGTTCTCCACGTGGCAGCTTGCTGGCTTTCTTATACCCTCCACCATCCGGGCACTCTCCCCCTCGGCCCCCACTGCAGAGGGCCATGTTTGGACACATCTTGGCAGACCCACGAATTGGTGAGGGTGGGTGACAGCAGTGAGGCTTGGTGGTCATAGCGGGGTGAACTTCCCCAGCGGGGGTGACCTGGTCGCAAGGCGGCACGGGAGGTTTCGCACATTCGTCGGACCCACGCGACGGACACGTATGTTCATGTTGACGAGCGGGATCGTTAGGCACGCCATTTGCCATGCGTTTACACGTGTTCTGGGCATGGCCGCTCAAAATGAATCTTAACAGCGGCTAAACTGCACGAGTATCTGTACCTGAAAAACGGGGACCCAAAATAGAAGAAGACAAAAAAAGAAAATCACTTAACCTTGCGCGCGGCCACGCAACGCTTGGCACTGCGAAGCTGGGCGATCGTAGCCCAGCATTTTCCGGGAGTGCGCGCGAACTTTTCATCTTATTACTCATGATGATAATTTCTTTACGCGCTTCTCTGACTTACGGCGTTGCTGCGCGTTTCATAGCGCAGCATGCAAAACCGGCACCACGGTAGAGTTAATAACCAAGTTAAGAAATATTTTATACAACTTTCTTCATCCTAACAACAGACTTTTGTGATTGTAATAATAATAATTGACGTAGCTCTAATACTACACGGTATATTACTCCCATTTTTGTTGTATTGTAAACTTGCATTGCTTGTTCATTACAGAAGTTTTCTTTGTCATTTTTTATCTTACTAAACAGCCTTATATTCTTGTTTTTCGCACTATTCCTTATTTTTTCAAATTGTTGGTAAAATCACCGTAACCAATGCTTGATCTAGATCTCGTTTCTTTTTCATTTTGTTCATGTATGGGAGTCCCCCTGACAGTTTCTAACTTTTGGACTCCCTGTGTATGTACTAATTATGTATGCACTTCTCTGTAAAGCGGACATCGTTGACGAATAATCTTGAACTTGCACTTGAACGTTGCAATGCCGACTCCGCATTCGACCGCATTGCAATGCCAACAACGCGTTCCAGCAGACCCGCTCCGTGAATGCGTGTCTCTCTCTCTCGCTTTCTTTATCTCTCTCCCAAGCATAGCGCGCAAAACCTCTTCACCTGGCAGAGCACAAGCGTGCGAACGCGCCAGCTGTGGACGAAGACGACGATGCTCGAACGAAATCATATGTTTCGCTGTTTAAACGAGCCGTAATTTGTGGTTTGTGGTGCGTATGAAGAAAATATCAAGAAATAAAATAAAATAAACCTTCTTGCTGAGGCGGGATGCGAGCCCGCGTACCCACGGTCCCAAGGCGAGCGTCGTAACCACCAGGCTATGCAGCCACGCATGCGAAACATGCTTAAACAGCTTCGCTGTTAAAAGCTCACAGCCAAGTACTGGGTAATTGAAAGTGTAAATAGACAACCAGGAGTTATCAGACAGAAAGTGACAGAAACGGGGACAGTGAATTGGATGCAAAGAATGAAAACAAAAAAGATCCTTGAAGATATACAAGAATGAAAATTAAGAATATAGAAGCGAAAATATGTACAAAAACACAAACTGCAGGGCCTTGCTATTTGAGACTCGAGTCAGTTGCCTACTGGAGCAAATATTCGGAAATAGATGAGGCATGTGTATGCTGTAGCAAAAATCCCGGGACCACTTAGCACGTCCTGATGGAATACGATGGGATTCACCCAGTGAGAGCTCTAGGTAACATACACCTCCCAGAAGCCCTTGGTTTTAAAGAGGACGAAAGCATCAATGGGTCAGCAGTCTAGATAAGCCAGAGACGTCTAGACATTGCTGGAAAAAAGCAAGGAAGAGATTGATACCACCGGATCGGTTACAGTCTTGGGTAGCGGTTTAGATTAAGCATACGTATACAAAATTGCTAGCTAAGAGACTTGTGTAGCATACCTGATTAAATCAACCAGGCTAGGTGATTATTTTCACCGCCCCGTTTCAATGGGGATGCCCTTAAATCATCACCATCATCATGCGATGAAAACTCCGCAAGGTTATACATAATACTCTGTCGTCTAAGCGGCCGGCGACTAATAAGCGAAAGCCGTTTACAAGGTTATTAGCTCCAAACGAAGTGAATTCTACAAATGCAAAGCGAAATTCAGTTCGAAGCTGGTGGCCGGTGTGCGACTGTTTCACTACAAATACGTGCATGGGCGGGGCGTGGCCTCCATGACGTATCACCATTTTCTTTTTTATTCTTCTTCTGTGTTTGGCGGCGCGGTCGGTTGTGCCCGGTGCGGCGGTTGTTCGGGTGTTGCGGAGCGCAGCGTAGCAACATCCCGAATAAAAAAATACTGCTCCAGTCAGACACACAGCGCCCTCCCTGATAGTGAGATTATATTTGGATCATAAAAAAAGAGATGCGTTTATTTAGGAATACCATCGATTCCGTAACAGCAGCCACAGTTGTGCCTAGTCACCACCTAGTCCAGCGTGTTGTCCGTTGCAACGCCGCCAAACAGAGAGGAAGAGAAAAACGAAAATGGTGATACGTCAATGAGGTGAGGCCCCGACCCTGCACGGATTTGTTGTGAAAACAGTCGCACCCGAATGCCGGGAGCGCCGCCATGTTTCACTAAAGCTACGTAAACCAAGCAAAGACGGTAACGCTAAATCTGATAAATAGCGTGCGTGCGCTGAACGCTATGGGGCGTTTAGCGTTCTGCGCATGCGCATTTTGATCCCGCTATAGCGGTAAACATGGTAAACGAAAGCTGGATCTAAAGAATTACACATGGCTATCAATCCTAAGCCACTCTGCTACGCAGGAATTTATGAATGCATTAAATTTTTGACCGCAGCTCTTAGGCGCATGTTCCAGCGTTGAGTGTCGGCCTCGGCGTAACCAGTAGAATGAAGAAGCCCAAGAAGGATGAAAAAAGAGAGCGAACGCGGAGAGCAGCGGTGGATGGGAGATGACAATAGCGAAGAGATTGCGAGAAGGAAAGCGCAGCAGGAAGGTTTGCGGAAGCATCAGGAGGAAAGCGCCGGAGGAGAGCATGGCGAAAGGTTGAGAATTAAAGCGGAGTGCAGCACGAGACGTCTTCCATGGCGGCGACCTGCTAGGAGATGGCCCCATAGTAGCGTGCGCCGTCACGCAGTCGCCGATGACGTCATTACTAAGGCATGCGGCGAGCGCGTGCAGCGATGCCATACATTCAAACGAAGCACTGGCGTGGGCTTGGGACCAACTGCGCATGCGCTAATTTGCCTGTGCCGCAGCTGTTAGAGAATGCGTGAGCCACGCGTTGCCGTGTTTACGATATATTTATGAACAATGAGCGACACAACCAAAGCAAGTGCTTCCGCTGCTGTTAAACGAGCTGCCCGAGCAGAGGCTCAGCGCCGCCGCCGAGAGGAGCCTGTCGTTCAGATTCAAACTACGCGTAGTTGCCTCATTATATCGTTAATTCAACACCTCAACAGCTGCGCTGAAATTGTCGGTGAATGTTTTTCTGCCTAGCAACATGCTCTATACACAACAGCCATATGTACATGACTGACCAAATGCGAAACATCCTCAGGGTGCCTCAATGACAAGTGCTTGCTCGAATAAATGCTCGAAAGCATTTATAACACTCAATATGCAAAACGAAAAAATACTGTTCGCTTTGTCTTTCACTACAAGGCTTCTCTATTCAATTGAGACTTCGATAAATACTTCAGCGGGTTCGCAACAGCATCACACAATTTAACCACGTCTCTATACACTTTGCCGCAGCCATCTGGTCACATTCCTTGGAGTATCTTGTTCACTCGCTGAAACCTGTCCAAAATCGTTCTACCTGCTTTATTGCCAGCGACTACAACTAACATTCTAGCATAACAAAAATACAGTTGTCATTGCCAGTTCCATGCTTAGAAGGATCGCAGTTATCTATTTACTACACAAAATATCATACTTACACCATCCAACCACACTGAAGCTTATCTGCCGACACCCTACTTTGTGCTGCTGAAAAGTCATGTGTTTTTAGCGTCCATTCCGTCGAACGCAATGGTTCACTATGTCAGCTTTGATTTGGTGGAGTGAAATTTGGAATATTCTGTCTCTAATTGCTATTATAAGGACGCATAGTTTTCATAAATAAGCTACATGCGTTGTCCTCGTAATCAAGAGACCCTACATTTAGCATTGGATACGGCCAATTCCCTGAAATTTTTTTTCTCTGAATATGATTTTTATAAATTTCGTCGTTTTCCGCTGCCATTCACTACAGTTGCGTTCTTTTTTTAAATTAATTCTGCAAAAGTTGTTTCGCTTTTCTTGTACTCAACTTGTATGTATCTTTAGCCAAATGAGTCCTTTCTATGCGACCTGCAATCTACAGGCATTAATTTTCGGTAAACACCCCGTCCGAATTGGGAACCCTTCCAATTTGGGAACCCGTACGTGAATTATATGTAGCAATAAACAATTACTTTTCTTCCAACCGATAACCACGAACTTTACTGGAATTGTAGATTATGTGCAAGGTGACAAACTTTGTAACTTCTATCAGAAATGTATTAGGCGCATTGTAAACATACTTGTATCAATTATTATTTCTTGTACCCAAAGCGTAGTTGAGTGCAATGCCCCGAACCAACATTTCTGTGCACCGCGCATAACTTTCTCCGATAGTAGAAACATGCGAATGCGTAAGCTATCCAAACCTAATGGTACTTTGATTTGTTGCTTCTTTGCATATTTTACAATTGACACCTTGGTTAAAATCCGGAAATTGAGTTTGTTATCTTTTCTTTATTTCATTGTTATTGAACCGTAATGTATTGTAGAGGCTGGGGATAGCGCCAATAGTACCCATGACACGGAGCAATATTTTTGGGCTCTTGGTTAATAATGGGATTAGCATTCTTTAGGAACATTACCTACTTTCAGGTTTGCCCGTTTGTGTCTGACCTCTTTCATCCAGCGACCCAAGTGGGCTACTAGCTTTGGCCTCTAGGTATGTGCAGGCTGATGCCTTGCCGGGCAGACAACATTGGGCCACAGGATTTTTGTCCGAATGGACAACTAGCTTCTGGCTTCTGTCTGGAGGGGAAGACAAAATAAAATAAAGACATAGTTCTTTTTCTATGGGACACAGCAACGTCAGAAAGCGTCCCAAGTGACTTCCAGTACAGTAATTAGAAGTGTCGGCACTTTTACTGTGACCGGAGATGACGCAATCGTGCGTGTATAATTAAGGAATACCTACAACGTCTCGTGCCAGTATCCCATTTTTCACATTTATTATGCTCCACCGCATAACCAGAATATCTAAGGCGAAGCTGACTCAAAGGAACCGGCCATTATGCAGCGCATATTATACCTTTGCATCACATGCGCACCCTAATGCACGTCTCAATCTAACGCGCACTTAGTTCTACATTGCCTACGCACAAATGTCTTGAATTTATAACCGACTTCGACTAGTTACATAGCGCATAATGTCAATCACGATGCAGCCTTGATGGCTTAATTAGAGCTAGAGATGACCTTATTTACAGCTGAAAAAAAGAAAGTCAGCGTTGATTAGACGATTTTACTTGGTATAGCAAATATTGGGGTGGTTGATGCTGTGAAATCTCTTAGTATACTTATTAATGAAAACATGCTCTGATACTGGCATTCTGTGTTTTTTTTTCTTGCAGCCGTTCTCGCACGGTTGGTATGCTACCGCGCACACGTTATCCTTTGCCTGAGAATGTGAAACTGTTGATATACAAATTGCGTTTCCTCTCGAAACTCTGCTATTTCCTCTTTGTTTAGGGAACCACAATGTGTGCCTACAATGTATTCCTACATTTTCTAGATTACCAAAAGTGCAGTCCGTTTCATTGTCAATGCTCAGTACAACGCACACACAATTCGAGGCCTAGCTGTAAAAAAACGTAAACGTAATACCTGTTTCCGAGTGGTAAGAATCTTAACTAATGACGCATTACAAACAAGGCATTAAAACAAACAACTTATACTTGAAGAGACTTGCTAATTTGACAGAGAGAGTGGATGTCTGACATTCGCGGACGCAGTTTTTGGTTTTCGCCACGGGATCGTACTAACTATGTTCGAAACAATACCTCATTTACAATGCGAACTTCCCTAGCCATCAGAATTGTTTTCTGTAGTGCTGTTACTTTTTCTCCTGAACAAATTTTGATGTAGTGCAGAAAAGAATTTTTCGTAGCCTTAGTTTCTATACTGTTAGCATTGTATTTTACATGTATAGTTGAGTCATTGTGTGTTTGTCGTATATACGAACACTTTGTTTTGCATCTGTGAAAGCGCAATTATTGGGTAGAGACCCAGTGAAGCCTTTTGTGGCTTTCAGCGCGTGCCCCCGGCATTTTGTGCCACAAACGTACCGGAAAGCTGAAATAGAAATGAAGGATTCAAGCAAACATTTTAAATAATTTCTTTCGCGGTGAGGTTTGGGCAGTTTTTCGGGCCTTGTCCTATGGCCTTGTCCGTACAATGGAGGGGGAAGTGGTGGCAATTCGGGAGTTTCCCGGACAAATTCGCAAAGTTGGGAAGCACGCACATGCAAAAGCGTAGTATCGGCTATTGCCCCTCATTCTATACAAACAATTTTAGTGATATAAGGAATAATATTAACCACATAAAACCAACAGACAATGAAGCCAAGGAAAGCATCGGGGAAATTAAGTGTAGTTGAAATTGGAATGTAGAAAATAATGAAGAAAAGAGAAAATGAAAGTGGACGAAAATATAACTTGTCGCCGGCGGGAGCCATTATGATGTCATTAGTTAGCATGCGAGGGTTTATTAGCCACGTGCTTGCTCTTCCAAGATCACGTGTTACGTGACGCCATCGGGGTAAAAAAGAATGTGTCACATACGCGCCCACCATGGTTCTGCGTGGCGCTGGCTAACACTCCTAGGGCTAGATAATGTAAACACAAATACCCAAGTTAGTGGACGAATTGATGGCCGTCGCCGTAGCACAATGGGTAGTGCAACGCACGCGTAATGCGGAGGTTTCGGGTTCGGCTCCCGCCGGCGACAAGTTATCTTTTCGTCCGCTTCAATTTTCCCTTTTATTCATTATTTTATACATTTGAATTTCAACTGCACCTAATTTCCTCGATATTTTCCTTGGCTTCGTTGTCTGTTGTCTTTATGTGGTTATGATTAAGGAATAATAATGCGCTACGATATTGTTCAGGAACATGTACTCAAAGATAGCACTCCATGAAAGAGAATGACGAAAGCTACTGATGTGTCGTCGCGCAGGATGCATCCAGTGGACATTTTTATTGCCGTGGGATATCACGCCGCTGAAGACTACAGATTCCTCAGCTGCCATATGGTTCCACCCACTATACTGACCAAGCAACTACTCCCACCCGAGATCTACAATATTTATAGCGTCTATCTGGTAAGTGAATTTCGCGGTCACTTTAATTTCAATCATGCCGCCTATTGAGCATTGTAATGTTATTAACCGTTTGTTATGATTTTCTTAGCATTGTAAAACAATTTACATCACTTGCACTCTTAAGAAAATGTTCAAAGCAGTGGCTTCAGAAAAAATAACGTGCCCTCGTTGAAAGAACATGTTTGCGTTAGTTACAACGTGACCGGCTTCCCCCCCCCACACACACACACAAACACGCGAGCACACACACACATACACCCAAACACGCACGCACTCACAATCACACGTACACACAGGCGCACACGCACAAACACGCGCGCACACAAACACACATCACGGACACACATACACACACAAACACTCGTGCACACACACACACAAACACTCGTGCACAAGCATGCGCACACACAAACATGCGCACACACACACCCAAACACGCACGCACATACGCACACATACACACACGAGCGCACACACACAAACACGCGCGCACAAACACGCACACACACAAACACGGACACACACACACTCAAAGACGCGCGAACAAACACGCATACAACACAAACATAGGCGCGTGCACCCACAGACACACAAACACGCGCACAGACACACGCACACACACATTAACACGCACACACACACACAAACACGGACAAACGCACATAAACACGCGCGCACAAACAGGAACACACACAAACTTGCGCGCACACACGCAAACAAACACGCACAGATACAAACACACAAACACGCGCACACACACGCACACGCACACACACAAACACGGACACACACAAAAAATGTCACAGTTTCGCCCTAAGGGCGAAGCAATGAATGCGATAGCAACACAGCAATGTCATACGAAGTAAGGTGAGCGGCTTTGGTAGCAATATGAATTGTAGTAAACATGAGCTGATTAAGTAAGCAGGTGTGCTGCGGCGTAAGTAGACCGACATGAAGAGAGACTCGATGACCACGAGAAGGCGCGTGTGAAACCGTGGTGTTGATGAGAAGCGCTTCCCGTGGGCAGCGCTACAAATAAAGAACTCATGAAAACGACAGGTGTGTAAGGAGTGTAATAAATTGCTTCATTTATTGCAATGGCTCTTGGTTATATATAGTAGAGCACTGCATGGGCCAGTTTCTCGGGCCCAGTTCCAGCACGAAAGTACCATGCGTCACGGGCCCGGTTCTGTTCGACCCATTGGCCATTGAACCTATTCGAAGCTAGGTCGAGTTCTCAGTTATTGTGAAGATACCTTCATGTGATCAACAGGCGTTGGGCAGTCTTCAATCTGCATTAAAGCAGCTTCTTGCCTTGTGGCAAGTCTTGCCCGCTAGTTTAACTGTTATCCGCAAGGCTAACGCTCATGTGCAATTATAATTTCACACGGAACCTGACATTTTTATTGCTTTATTTGGCATTAATATAATGGTGTCAGTTCTTAAGTTGACAATTAAGGAATCCTTGTTTTGCAAAATATGCGAATTTGAACTTGGTCTATTGTTGCTTCAGTACAGTGCATGTACAACGTAGCTAATTTTCCCGTCAGATCGGAACATGATCTGCGTTTTTGCTAACGTAAATTCGCAGGGAACCAACCTAGTGCTATAAAAACATATACATGGCTGCAAACATGAGAGTTGAGCCACTTAACTAGTCAAAATATCACTCAAAAAGAAAATTGAAAAAAGGAACAATAATACTATACTCAATACAAATGAACGAGCAGCACGGTGTGCTGTGTAACAGAGCCTTGTTAGTAGAAAAAAAAAGAGGTTTTATTAACACATTGCTTATGTCCGGACCACTCCGACGCATCAGTTCTATTCGTTAAGCTCCGGTAATCCCACGACGCTCTTGAGTAGTTCCATTTCTTGTTCATGGCGTTGAGCCTTTTCTTTTCTCAGATCTTCTCTGTACTTTTTTTTCTTCATGGCGCATCCTTATCTCATCTTCACGAGCAGCTTTCTGTTCTTCCTTTAACTTTTGAAAGCGCTCCATTTCTTCAAATAACAGCGTGACTTCTTGCGATCTTGCGCTTGGGACTCGTGCAGTCTTGGCATTCGACCGTTTTTCAACAGAATCGGCGGAACCTTGTGATGCACCTAGCTGTGAGACTTCCACAACACTAGCAGGTTCATCCGTAAAGTTGTCGAAGCCACCTTGAGAGAACAGCGAAGCTGTTGAGGAGGGTGAGGGTGAGCTGTGTCTCGCCTTTTTTGAAACAACCCCATGGCTGTCTGGCAGCTCTGCCGGCTCCAGGCGGTCATCAATCCAGCGGATTTTTTCCACCTCATCTTCGAAAGGCACTGGTGTTGGGAAGTTGCCCGACTTGCTGTTGTGTGCCACTGCTGTCTTTTTCCTCTTCATTATTGTCTTATAACGTGTGTAGCACTGGTCAGAATTTCTAATCACTCCAACGGTTTCCTTCAGCTTGAAAGCTATTTGTGACCACATTTCCTTTTTATTCCGAATTTTTTTATTGGCCCCACTCGTCCAAAGTACTGTTCGTAATAGTCTAAAATTAATTTTGTTTCTGCGTCAGTTCACTAACAATCTCGGCCTGCAAACATGAAAAATACAAATCACTATAACTACATTTCCTAGCATAGTATAGTTCCTAGTTTCGTAGTATATTACAGTTCCCAATGCATAGCAGTTCGAAGACAGCAGCGGAAGATTCATCAAAACGCCAACTTACCGCGTTTACAACTTTTCGCTACCTTGAGATTGTCCTGAAAAAAATACTGGACATGAAGCATGGTTAGAAATGAAATTCTGAAGTAATAGATATGCATAAACATGTGCATGTGGTGAAATACTTCGCAGGCATATTTCCTTGGCATCGATATAAGCATAGAGATTGTGGGGTTTCACGTGCCTAAACCACGACCTGATTATGAAGCGTAGTGGGTGACTCAAATAACTTGGGCCACCTGGGGTTCTTTAATGTTCCCCCTAAATCTAAGTACACGGGTGTTTTCGCATTTCGCCCCATTAAAATGCGGCTGGAATTCGATCCCGCCACCTCGTGCTTAGCAGCCCACCAGCATAGCTACTAAGCAACCACAGCGGGTCGATATAAGCATGCTGAGAAATGTAATCTGCATAGTTTATTGCCACTAGAGGTCTTCAGAAATATACTGCACTCCACTTCTTTAACTGGCGTTTATTGCACCTATTATGGCTTGGGGTTACTGTGTCTATTGCTGCAAGAGCATATGCTTACCTTGACCGGGTGTTTGTCCAACATGAGAGGCTGAATTTTTCGAACAAGCGTCTGAAATGCAATAATTTGCGAAATCAATCAGTGTCAGGTCCAATTATCATTTCTAGTTCGCAACAGCATTATCACGAGTCAATGAAACACTCATAGCTGCGTCAAAGCTGACAGCTTACGGTACATACTGTGAAGCAGCTGCTCTGCAGTAACAGTAGTGTCTGCTTACTAAATGCAGCCTCCATTATCCCTGCCTTGTTAGATAAAGTATACCCTGTCCCGCAAAACACAGGCAGTAGAGCATAAGGTGGCAGTGCTGAGCGACGGCATCCAACTGTTGGCTCAACGCGTGACGGCACACGGATTGAAAGAGTCGCCTTGATGTCATGCTTTCCACGCATATTCGAACTCTGTAATTCCTGAATGACGAATGTTGAGTTAAACAAAAACTGCCTTGAAGTATATACACGCGACGTCTAACTTAAGTCCCTTTGCCGATAAACAATTGCAGCAGCTACGCTGCATTCGCAACCACTTTGTGTTCACATCGGTTCAGCGCAAAGAGACCGTAAAATGAACACAAACCTTGCGCTTACGGGCCTCCCGAAATCATTGAATCCACGACGGCACTCACTGCTGGGCTGGCATTATACGCAAAGCGGCCTGCGTGATTCATTTTTGAAGTAATGCGGACAAGCGTGCCAACACGTGCAATGCTCGCGCGAAATACCGGAAGGATAGCAAACGCATAGAATGCTGGGACGATCCACATGAATGGATGGATGATATAAGCATCTCCTTTGAAAAGGGGTGGTGGGTTGCGCCAGCAAGCTGTTGTTCTCCTCTTTATTTTACCTCTAGTTTAGCTCCCTCTCACTCGATTTCCGTGTACTAAGTTCCCCCGCGGGAGCGCATGCAGTCCATTCGCAGATTTGGTGCGAGCTGGTGGGAGTGATCTCAGTTGGAGCGAAGCGCTCCGTTCATGATCCGGCCGAGCGCTCGCGATCTGCCATTGGAATTCAACATTAGATTTAGGTGCACGTTAAAGAACCCCACGTGGGCCAAATTTCCGGAGTCCCCCACTTCGGCGTGCCTCATAATCAGATCGTGGTTTTGGTACGTAAAACCACATAATTTAAATTAATTAAAAGAACACCTCTGGCGGCGTAACCACAACGTGAGTCGTGCACTTATCATAATGATGTTATTGTAATATATGGGAATGACGCATATTATATGCATGCATGATTACATTTCTTTTTGTCTACTGCTATGTGATGTTCACGGCACCACGGTAATGTTTTGTGGTATCACAGAGATCGTGGAGTGATAAACACGTATATGGCAAGTTGCTAACGCGTGTCATTCACATCCCGCTGCTACCGCTTCTTCTGCTTAAAACGAGCTAAAGTACTCCTTGTGATAATGTCGGAACACGCAGAGATAATAAAATTGATGTGAATGTGGCGAGCGGAGGGTGCGACAATCATAAATCGCGCGCTTGAGACTGGCAGTCACTGATGGGACTACAACGCAAAGACGACATCGCAAGGGTAAATGCTTTTGTGCTACATAAAAAAAGGCAGACAAGCGTTTACGAATGCGCTACTACCGCGGATAAAAAAAACGCTCTTTGAAGAAATTTGCGCCGTACATGCACATGTAAACACTTAGTGCCTAGCAAACGACGCGTTGCGCCATCCATACTATCTGTGGTTGAGACAGTGCCCGACACGCGGAGACTCTGCTGGATCTCTTTCCAATTTCGCCACAATATGAGGCATGTGTATGCTGCAGCTAAAATCCGGAGACCACTCAGCACATCCTATTGGAATGCAAAGGGATTCACCCAGTTAGAACCGTAGGTAACCTACACTTTCCAGAAGTGCTTGGAGTTAAAGTGAACTGAAGCATGAACCGATCAGCAGTCGAGATGAGCAAGAGATGTTTAAAGTACCTGTGGAAAAGCGCATGGAACTAATTTATGCGACCTGATCCGCTACAGGCATATGTAGCGGTAAATAGAAGTTTTGTGAAAGAAAGAAAAAGGGATTAAACGGAAAATGAGACATCCCTTGATACATTATAAATAAATTGTTAAAATTAAAATGCGACATAATAAAAATTAAAATAAGACATCATTTTAAAAAATCAGACATAACTACTTCTCTCCGTCTAGCGGGTTGCCGCTGAACTGAGTCAAAGAAAAAAAAGATGAAGGAGATGTATAAAAAATGGTAGAATGAAATACATGTTAAGCATACCTGATTGAATCGAGCAGGTTAGGTGACTATTTATCACCGCCCCATTTCAAAGGGGATGCCAATAAATCATCGGCAGCAGCGGCTAATACAGCACACAGAACAGAAACGCAACCATTAAAGGGGCCCTGAACCACCCCTCGGGCTTGGTGAAATAACATAGTCCGCGGGTAGCATACGCTGCTGTGAACAACTCAGCCAAGTTTTACTGTCGCATGCGGTCCGTCGAGCTCGCAAGCGGAGCGCGAAGTCACCTTTCTCTCAAACGCCCTCATTTCAACAGAGCCATGATGCTAATTTTCATCTGTGTGCTTTATTGCGCAATAAAGCACATTCCAATACGTGGCTGCAATTGGTCGCTGCGGTCGGTTACACTGTGGCCGCCGCGGGGTGCCGCCACGAGTCCACTGGCTAAGCGAACTGTGGCTCTCTGGGGACAACCGCGTTCGGCTTACATTTAGCGCGGCGTAGGTACCAAAATCTGAAATTTGAACTGCGCGCCACGGTGACGTTTGTAGTGCACGGCTGCGCTGTAGTGCACGTTAAAGAACCCCAGGTGGTCTAAATTAATCCGGAGACCTCCACTACGGCGTGCCTCATAATCAAAACTGGTTTTGGCACGTAAAACTCCAAAAAAGACGAAGTATCTTACAAATTAAAGCCCATGTAGGAATACATTGACATGTGAGTAAAAAGAGACCAAGTTTGACGGTACTAGAGTTAACGATGAATAGCGTGTTTGCATCACCAATAATTTGCACCGGAATAACAAATCCCGATTAGGTAAGGATCCTGAGTCACCAGTCCAGATTTGATCATCAATATGCTGTAGTTGCCCCCCGCTGATGTTGCTTGCGACCACGATGTCGAGCTTTCTTCTTTTTGCGGACGCGAAGCACACTGTACACTGCATGGTTCCCCCCCTAGCGATGAAGGCATTGCCGTCGAGCGGTTTATCTGCTTGAGATGGCGTTGTCAGTGTCCATGTGAGCTGGCTTCAAACGGTCTATAGATATCGTCTCTTAGCGTCCGTTAACAAGGAGAGTGAAGTACTTAGGATCACACTTGAGGACTTTAAAAGGACCGTCGTAAGGTGCCTGTAGTGGAGTGCGAGTGGCATCGTGACGGATGCAGACATGTCTGGTATGAAGTAATGATGGGCTTATATAAACGGTTTTAGGGGCGAAGCTCCTTATGGTGTGGGTCTGTCTCTCCTCTGTAGTATGTAGTAGTAGTAGGTAGCCACGTCTTCTTTTATGAAAAAAAATTCCCAAAAGTTGTGTCCGTAGCGCAGAATCGAACCAGGGACCCCTCGCTTCCAAACGCGCGGCGCTAACCACTACGCCACGAAGCGCACATGGACACACGCACCACGATGACAATAAATATCCAACATTAACGAAAGACTGCGCGTTTCTAACGCGTTTGTGCTAGCGCGTTACGGCCCGCGTAAGAAGCTGGTGTAAGACGGTGTGGCCTCTCCACCTTACCCCCGTATTCATAAACGCTCCTCGACTTGAACTTGACTTGCCACCGCCTTGGGCAGCGCGTTCGAAACGCGTTGAAGGCGGTGGCAAGTCAAGTTCAAGTCGAGGAGCGTTTATGAATACGGTGGTTATACTCTCTCAGCAGTCATGTGATGGCGTCGGCAAACGCGGTGCACGTTCCGGCCTCTTTTTCTTTACCTCCTACTCCCCCTATCCCCTACGACGCTGCGCCGTGCTCCCTACGCGTCACAGTAAAACTGCTATCGCGTGTTGCTGTTTTCACCGTACAAAAGTAAAATGCACGACGTGCAGCGCACGAAAGTTCTTTTGGTGCACCTTCGCAGTGTGCAGTGAAATAAATTACTATTGTTGCGGCTGATCTACAGAGGATTGGCGATTTTTTTTTAGCCGGAGGCACGGATGAACTAGCCTTGCTATTCATGCTGTTCTGTTAAAGGCTTGATACGGCCGCTGCAGTCACGATAGCAAGAGGCACTCGAGTTTTTTCTGCAGCTGATCGATAAAATGGTCAGTGTGGTTTCACCACAACGACCGCGCATCCGCGTTTCCAGCACCACCGCGCCGAATTTAACCACCACTTCGAGGTTTTTTTTTTCGCAGATAAGGCGTGCAGCGCCTTAGACATTTTCACGTTGCCCCATCTATTCACGAAATTAAATATTTAGGTATCACTGCTGCACAATTTAAGCTGGTTAGCTGGTTATGTATTACATCTTTCGTAACATTAATGCGACATGAAATCGAAAGGATGAAAATACCAGGTACACCGGTGAGAAAAAGTATACAGACCACAGGGTCGCCGAAAAAACTCAATTTCTTCGTAATTAACATGCATAAAGTGGAATTGACCAGTACACGTTAAAGCTCGCAATGCCAAGATTGGACTGCAGTCCTCAATTTCAAGTTGCATTCGCAGGCAGTTGAAAAAAATCAGCTTTATCGCGCAATGGTCCGTATACTTTTGCTCACGGGTGGCACTGCAACGAAGTTGATCCCGGAATGAAGAATAGGTCTAGTGCGCTTCGGCTGCGGTTACACCATACGTACTGTGGTAAATTCGGAAGAATCGTGGGAATATAGCAGTGGCAATTGTCACGAGGAATTCACACCTCTTTGCATTCTATATTTATAAGGTGCACAGGTCCCTAATTATGAATCGCGGTTCGAAGTGTAAATCACAGACTTGCAAGATTCCTCCAGTGTCTTATCTGCGCGGTTGAGGTTCCTCTCCAATTCATTTCGCCGTTCTTCATCACGTGGAACGCTGAGCAAAGACGCCTTTGGTGCATCTTTCACACGACTGTAGGCAGATCTGCACTAAAGCAGTATTTTCGACGGCGGCTAGCCATTCTCACTCACTAAGAGTGCACATTGAGTAAAGCGTCAAGCTACTGCTGAAAACGCCGGCGGGACTTGCAGTCGAGAGCCGACAACGTGACCTCTCCCCTTACTAGAGAGTGCCGCACGGTTCTAACGCGTTTGTGCTAGCGTCCCCTTAAGCGGGAGATGGTGCAATTATAATGAAGGGCGCTGTTATAAAATAGGAATGATGTCACATATGGCGCGTGTCATTGGTAGAAGTCAATCGTTCGATTTAGTGCGGCAGAGACTGGGCGAATTACACGGAAGATTCACGGTTTACCGATGATTCCCTCCGGAGCTTCTCCCACTCATCATCACTCACCCCGTGGATATGCGGTGATTTTTTTTTTCATTCCTGACGAAGCGGCGGTGGTACGACAGTAGCCATAGTAGTTCGCAGGCGGTCGGCGTAAGAGTGTAGCTCAGCTGATGTCGGTTCCGAGGCAAAGAACTCGCCGGGTACGCGAAGTGTCGTGCCGAAAACCACCTCTGCGGATGAACACTGTGTGTCTTCTTTCACCGCGGTGCGAAGACCTAGTAGAACCAGAGGCAGGCGCTCTGTCCATGGAATTGGGGAGTCCTTCGCACGAAGTGATGCCTTCAGTTGACGGCGGAAGCGTTTCACCATGCCGTTGGAACTGGGGTGGTAAGCCGTATTTCGTATGTGTGTTACGCCTAGAAGGCGGGAGAGAGCCCGAAAGAGGGACGATTCCAATTGTCTCCCTCGGTCTGTCATAATGGTGTGTGGCATGCCATAACGAGCAATACAGGTGTGCACAAGAGCCTGTGCAACAGATTCTGCAGCGATGTTGCTTAGCGGCGTTGCTTCCGGCCAGCGGGTAAATCTGTCGATACAAGTGAGTATGAAACGTTGGTTCGCGGACGGTGGTAGCTGTCCCACAATCTCAACGTGAACATGGCCAAAACGAATGTCTGGTGATAGAAAATGACCCGGCGCGCTCGTGGTGTGTCTGTTGACCTTGGCATGCTGGCATTGGATACACGACCGCGCCCAGCAACGGACATCAGCATTCGTACGGGGCCAAAGGTAGTAGGAGGTGACAAGACGTTGTGTAGTTCGCACTCCTGGGTCCGCTAAGGAGTGTAGAGCGTCGAAGACTTGTCGTTAGAATTCTTGTGGGACATACGGTCGTGGCCAACCTGTAGACAGGTCACAAATGACGTTATAGTCGCAGCCAGGTAGCAAGACCTCTTCGAAGAGCAGGGAGTTGTTCGCAGTTCGGAGTGTCGGAAGTTCGAGGTCTGTGCGCTGAGCAGTAGCTAGGCGCATGAAGTCGATGCCGGAACGAGCGACTTGAGTTGCGTTGATGTGAATCCGTGACAGGGCGTCAGCAACGGGATTGTCGGTACCACTGATATGTCGAATGTCGGTAGTGAACTCGGCAATATAGGCAAGCTGGCGAATTTCACGTGGCGTGTGTGAGGAACTGTTGTAAGTAATAGCGTAATTCAGTGGCTTGTGGTCGGTGAGAATAAAGAACCAGCGACCTTCGAGGTCATGGCCGAAGTGGCGGACTGCGAGGGAAATTGCCAGGAGTTTGCGGCCAAAAGTGCTGTAGCGAGTTTCTTGCACTGTCAGCTTCCTCGAGAAGAAATGTATGGGCTGCCAAGCATTGTCAACCAGGTTTTTGAAGAACAGCGCCAACAGTTATGTCGGACGCGTCCACCATAACGGAAATTGGCGCATCTGGCTTTGGGTGCGCTAGAAGAGTGGTGGAGGCGAGAGCATCTTTGGCAGTGGGAAAAAAACTTTCGGCAGCATTCGTCCATAGTAGAGGCGTGTTTGCTTGGGGTTTTTTCGAGAGTAGACTGTGCAGCGGCTGCAAGATGGATGCACAACGAGGAATGAAACGGCGGTAGTAATTGATGAGGCCCAGAATTTGCCGCAATTTTTTGTTGTCGACGGTTGCGGGTAATCTTTAATGACTTGAGCGCGGAGTGAGACGGGCTGGATGCCACGTTGATCAACTCGATGCCCGAGGAAATCAAGGACATCGATGCCAAACTCGCTCTTCGAGACGTTGATAACGAGGCCGTATTGATGGAGACATTCGAAGACCTTGGGGTGGTTGGCTGTCTGGATGGATCCTATATCAAAATACAATGCCCAGACTACAAACCTACTGCAACCGGCACTATTACCCTTAATTAACCCTTCAAGCGGTCTGTGTCTAAAAAGACGATTCGTTGACACCTGCACTGGAAGCTCCAGCAAAATTCACGATTCTCTAATCTTCAAGCTATCAACACTTTTCCAGAAACTTCCGAAACTATGCGAAGACAATGCATATCACCTGCTTGGAGATGCGGCCTATCTCCTCAGGTCGTACCTTCTGACTCCTTTCAGAGACTATGGGGCATTGTCAAAGGCGCACATATATTTAAACAAGAAGTTTTCAGCAACGAAGGTGCTAATCAAAAACAGCTTTAGCAACCTAAAGAAAAGGTTCCGTCAGCTAACATACCTTGAGCTCCGCACTGTAAAGTGGCTGAACATGTTTATTACTGCCTGTTGCATAATTCATAACGTATGCATTGAGTGTTGAACTTGGAGCCAGATGAACCTGATGATGATGTAACACCTCAAGATGTCCTTTGGCACCCACAATCATGCACCGATGACCTGGACGAGACTACCGAAGAATCTTTGGTGCGCAGACTGGAAGAAATAAAGAGGAACAAGGTGCTGGAAGCACTGGTGGTGTGCTACAAATAAAGAACTCATGAAAACGACAGGTGTGTAAGGACTGTAATAAATTGCTTCATTTATTGCAATGGCTCTTCGTTATATATAGTAGAGCACTGCATGGGCCAGTTTCTCGGGCCCAGTTCCAGCACGAAAGTACCATTCGTCACGGGCCCGGTTCTGTTCGACCCATTGGCCATGGTACCTATTCGAAGCTAGGTCGAGTTCTCAGTTATTCTGAAGATACCTTCATGTGATCAACAGGCGCTGGGCAGTCTTCAATCTGCATTAAAGCAGCTTCTTGCCCTGTGGCAAGTCTTGCCAGCTAGTTTGACTGTTATCCGCAAGGCTAACGCTCATGTGCAATTATAATTTCACACGGAACCTGACATTTTTATTGCTTTATTTGGCATTAATACAATGGTGTCAGTTTTTAAGTTGACAATTAAGGAATCCTTGTTTTGCAAAATATGCGAATTTGAACTTGGTATATTTTTGCTTCAGTACAGTGCATGTACAACGTAGCAAATTTTCCCGTCAGATCGGAATATGATCTGCGTTTTTGCTAACGTAAATTCGCAGGGAACCAACCTAGTGCTCTAAAAACATATACATGGCTGCAAACATGAGAGTTGAGCCCCTTAACTAGTCAAAATATCACTGAAAAAGAAAATTGAAAAAAGGAACAATAATATTATACTAAATACAAATGAACGAGCAGCACGGTGTGCTGTGTAACAGAGCCTTGTTCATAGAAAAAAAAGAGGTTTTATTAACACATTGCGTATGTCCGGACCACTCCGACGCATCAGTTCTATTCGTTAACCTCGGGATCCCAAGACGGTCTTGAGTAGTTCCATTTCTTGTTCATGGCGTTGAGCCTTTTCTTTTCTCAGATCTTCTCTGTACTTTTTCTTTTCTTCATGGCGCATCCTTCTCTCTTCTTCACGAACACCTTTCTGTTCTTCCTTTAACTTTGGAAAGCGCTCCATTTCTTGGCAGACCCTTGTGATCGGCAGACCCTTGGCAGACAATCGGCAGACCCTTGTGATGCACCTACCTGTGAGACTTCCACAACACTAGCAGTTTCATCCGTAAAGTTATCGAAGCCACCTTGAGAGAACAGCGAAGCTGTTGAGGAGGGTGAGGGTGAGCTGTGTCTCGCCTTTTTTGAAACAAGCCCATACGGGCAGGTGTGCCCTTTCTGCTGCTGTTTGTGCTCGCTTTGGCGTTTGGCCGAAGGGAAGGCACGATGCGGCGCTGCTGGCAGTGTTGCAAGCGGCGATACGTCTTGGGTGAAGGCTGCCCTGGGGTGAAGGCTGCCCTGAGCGTTTTGAAGCAGTGGTTGTTGGCTGACTACCTGAAGTGAGTGTCCGGTGCTGGGCGTCTGTTGACTGATCCGCATTATACGCGAACACATGCCCGACCACTACACACCTCCTCGTTCATCACTTTTCACTCACCGCAGCTGCGAGCAGCAATCAACATGATACCTTTTTAAATATTAACTAATGCTTCCCCTCACGAAACAGCGGCGTCTTTGTGAATTTGACTCTCGATTCTGCACAACACATTGAGGTTTACCGCTAAGACCTGCATATACAATAACTCCGTAAAATAATTTTCGCCGCGCTCACATGCAAATGCACAAGAAGGGGGGAGGGGGGACTTGCACCTACGCCGCATATGTTGCACCATTTTCGGTATTTCGTACTTGAACTCTTTCCTCAGCGAAGTGCTACGCTATGGCAGCTCCCAAACCTTAGAATGTGGAAGCCTCAATGTACCTTTATTCCTGTTTTAAAAGCTGTAGAGTTTTTAATATATCAATTGAGACGAACGTTTGTCTTGCTTTTTCCGAATAATTAGGCCAACACCATCTGGAGCATGACGGTCAATCAGACAGCGTGGACTCGAAGCACTTCGTTTGCGGTGTCCGTTGGGATGGACGGCCGTTGGTATAAGCCAAAGCAGCTTGACAACGATCCCAGGGGTCCCGGAAAATACCAGCTTGGCATGCCGTGCAAGTTCAAGAAGCATCCTTCGCTAAACACGCAGACATCCTGGCTTGCATTGGTAAGTACGTGGGTCACCTGTGTCCGTGCTTAGCGTTAAAAATGGAACATCGTCGTAATGAACAAACAGCGCAGAAAAACAGGAATTACGGAAGAGGACAACATGGTCTTCTGTAATCCCACTTTGCCTGCGCTGGTTGTTCAATGTCGCTGTCGATGCTGAACCAACCTGCCCGAATCACCACTCTTGGTAAAATGAAAGCTTTCTCTAGCCGGCAAATGGAGCAGTCAGCCTGCTGCGATACTGCTGCTGTTCTAAGGACGTTCTATGTCCGGTGCCTTTGGTGTCAACTGAGCAAACTAAAACTCGGAGCTGCAGTTTGGGGCAGAGTATCTTGTCGTTCACTTTCATTATTATGCCATTATAATATTTGATCATTTCATTTTAACATAACAATAAACATTCCCTATGCTTTCTCTGTTTTATTTGTCTGTTTAGCTCGTATGTTCGTGGAAAACCTTTGTCAATATAGCCCATTCTGCAAAAGAATTGCGCTAAGCGTCAATTATCAACGTAAGCACAGTGATCGCGTCCGCCTTTTTTCTACACATAAGCTGTCTTTTGTCTCTTGTGATCATTTCGTGTGGCTGTCGGTGTCAACTGCGCGATTAGCACTGTTAGTGTACTGGACAACTAGACAGTGACATAAAGAAGCGCACACACATAGTACATGGGCCCAGACATTTATTTGTTTCTTTATACCTTCTTTTAATGTTGTGTCAGTTGACTGCTTTTTACGCTTCCCATATTGCCACGTGCGCACTAAGATTGAAGGAGACTGAAAGTTGAGACTGAATTCTGCCGGGTACTATGCAGGGTAACGAAAGCCTTCAGTGATAAACATCCAGGCTCGTTTAAAGTAAACCTGAATGTCCCGTTTTTCGTGGTTGTTCTTGCGCAGGATAGAAATTAATTGCAGCATAACTTTAACTTGTTTCAGTCATGCTACAAACGTGAGTATATATTTGAATAGGAATACTGCGTGGAGTATCCTACCTTTTAAATGAACTTGAGGCACATATCACCTCTCTTGCCTTCGAAGGAAATTTAGGACAATTTTCTAATTGAACGACATTTAGTATTTTTAGTGTTTTGTTCAAAGTGTCTGTACTTAAGCTAGGAAATTATTTTGCCCTAATTGAAAACAATCGACTTCCGAAAATGTGTGCGGTCCATGTATATGTCCGTCAAGTGCATGACCATCGCGGTAGCATGTCGCTCGACGAGAAATGAGCTTAACTATTAAGGTCATGCTTACCATCTTTCGGCATGAAAGGCCCGGGCGCCTTTCACGAGGCAGCGAACAAAATCCTTGTTCGATTCGGGCTATGACTGGCCAGCATATTTCCTGGACACTTGTAAACGATTCAACTGCGCTGAAATTTCCATTTCGCCTTTCGACAGGCCTGTGATGACCAACGGTACAACAGCTCATTCAAGATCGACAAGACGTTCCAGGCGATGGTCGGCTACAACAAGAACCACGGCTTTCTGTTCACCTTTGACACCGCTGAAACGCTCCGCTCAAAGGTGAGAGCGTGTTCTAATGTGAAAGCAGCAGAATGGTGTGCTTATACATTTTTATTCCTTTACTACCGGCCACAAGTGCGTGAGTGTTGGTTCCTCACAGTAAAATGCAGTCACCGACCAGTGTCGCTCAGTGTTTCTGGGCCCAGGTTCCGTGGGCTGAAAACCCGGCTGCGGAGGGTGCATTTTGGCGTTGGGGAAATACAATGCTTATTTAGTGCGTTTGGCAGCGAGGTAAAACGAATAATGTTCCTCAACTTTGGCTTACCTTATGATGAAATGTGCACTTTGGGAGCGCTATACCACCTAACCTTTTTTTTAATGAACGTGCACTGCAGCACGGCTACACTAAAGTCACTTGAATTGGCGCCTGCTAAGTTTTTAAGAACAGCCAAAAAGGACAAACGGAACTGTCGTCTTAGACTTAATATCATTCATTCTTACCGACCTTTAAGCGACCGAAAAAGCGAAGATATTGCGTAATAATACTTTTCAGGCTGCTTTAAAATGTTCGCTAGTCGTATCTATAAGCAATGCAAATAGCACCATTTCTTACAAGCTGGGTAATGCGGTACAAAGCCTTGATTGTCATCATTACAATAAAATACTGTACTATAATATAGTCAAGTGTTGAGCAAGCTTCCGGTGTTTCGTACATTGAGGAAAATTTAGTACCGTAGCTTGAATAGGTGTACCGTATCGCGATTAAAAGACAGGACATAAGCATACACATAAGGACACACACGGCGCTAACTTCCAACATTGATTACAATGGAAAACAAGGTTGCATGTACCGCCAATTTGACTACCAGGCTATGACGTTTACACTCAGCCATCATGAGTCAAAGCCACGTTACATGTTAAACATTCAAAGCGAAAGTTTTTTACAATGATTTATCAGGACATGCGCACAAATTTCAATTCTTTACCAGCGATAGCAAATGTCGACTTACTGATTCAGGAATCCCCGAAGGCAGCAATCTGCTCAACTTCCATTATAAGTCTAATGAGTTGGCATTTACATCTACCAGTAACGGTTGTTGACTGAAAAAGAGCAAAGCACTGATGCTGCTTACAATGAAGGGAGAGCAGCCCATCTAATGCAACTTTTCCGACCCTATTTTTGTGTTCATGTGATCTATCATTATTGCATCTGCTCGACTGCCCGACGTAACACTTTCCACACGTTAAACGTACGAGATATATAATGGAAGTTTTACACTGTACAAACTTGTTTGTGTTTTACTTGGCAGCTATGATCAGTTTCTTTCTTCGCTGATCTTGTTTTCCTGCACAAGGTGATTAGTTTGTTAGGTGCTGAAGAAATCCACATACAAGGTGGTCAGTTTGTTAGGTGCTGAAAAAATCCACATTTAAATATCTTTTTTCATGGCTGAGCCAACGCGCACCAAATAACGATGGTCCCAAATCTTTCTAGTCGCCTTTCAGACCAGAATCCATGTCCTTCTTCCAACATTACAAATGTTTACATTACCGCTCGCGGAAGAAGAGCCTTATGGGTGCGGCTCACTTCCATAAAGGTGTGGTTTGAGGCGCCTGACATGGATGATGTCAGAGCAAGGCGCAGGCGCAGTTTCTCCGAGTGGAGTCACTTCATGTGTAACAGGGGTAACCTGGCGGAGGATGCGATAAGGGCCGGATAATCGCGAGAGTAGCTTATCTGAAAGGCCAACACGTCGAGATGGAGAACAAACCAGAACAAATGCGTGTGGTTCGTAGTGTGCGCCGTGATGGAGTAGGTCGTAACGGAACTTCTGGCATGTCTGTGAAGTGGAGAGGTGAAGGCCGGCAATATGGCGTGCTTGGGCCGCTGCGGCTGCAGGGTGAGCCCGGATGACTTGATTGCTTCGAGAAGCGTTGCAAGCCGCCTGAGGTGATCGTCCAAGTTTCAGGTAAAACCGACGACGTCATCCAAGTAGACGAGACACGTTTCCCGCTCTATGCCTGCCAGGATGATGTCCATCACGCGCTGAAATGTTGAAGGTACCCAGCAAAAGCAAAACGGCATGACCTTGAATTGGAAGAGAGCGTCCGGCAGTCTTTTCTGTCCCTCTAGTCGACTTCGACTTGCCAATGCCCAGTCCTTTTACTTTAATTTACTATATTATAGAGTTTACCAACCCTAAACTGCGCAGCTGATCCTGATGAACACGGCAGTTGAGGCCTCCGGTTTATTTTGGCCGTCCGCTGTTCCTTAACACGCAGCGGACGCGAGTTTTTGTATTGTTACAGCACCGCGAATTACAAACACATAGGCCGGGAATGGAATCAGCGACCTAATGCTCAGTTGAGCAACACTGTAGCGACTCAGCCACCGCTACTTGTGTTATATGAGTATTCATTTTTAGACTAAATTTACGCAGCAAGCTGGGCGAGTTGGTAACTCAACATGTTCTTCGAATGTTCTAACTGAACATTCTGCGCTCCCATCGTCTACTTCCTTCCGTCCGGGTCGCGCTGCACACCCCCAAGATGTTCATTTTCGGACCATGTACTGCGCGTGAACCGCGACAGTCCAGGCGTTTGCTAAGGGAGGCTCCATTATTTCTCCAGTTCTCTGTTCCTAAGGCTAGTCGACCTATAATTTCGCTACCGATAATTAGGCATTCGTCAGATGGCGCAGCATTTGTTGGGAAGCTCGAAGAAACCGTTGTGCCTTATTTCGCTCTATTTGATATTGTTAGGAACTTTATAGCACCACTGATTGTTGGTAACGGTGATTGGTCGACAAGCCCTGTATAGATGCACTGCAGCGTGGCGAGTTGGCCGTATTGTTTGGGTTTGGAGAGCGCACAGGTGCCTTGATAGGGTGTGCGGCTGTTATTAGTGAGAGTAGTAAATTTCAACGCCGTCTATTCATCGATCCGCAAAGTTTAAATTCGTGGGACTTCAGCTCGACGAGCTTCTACTTTGGTCCCTGGTTCAGGCTTTCAGCTGCTGCGCGAGATTAATTCCCAGGTTCGGGTGTCTCATTTCTATGGGGCAAGAAACACAACCTATTCGTTTATTTACAGTGGTATCTCCCTAATGCGTCGTCATCATATGCCCTCAGAAGAGGAAAACTAAATGCCGTAGTTCATGAGGCAAGAACTGCGTCGCCGTCACAGCGTCCAAGTCCTCACATTTCTCCGTCAAACGTAATTGCTGTTTCTGTCGAGGGAGTCTCACCTCTTGCCCTTGTGGACACTGGTGCCACCGTTTGTGTTATAAATGAAAGACTCTGTCGCTCCATTCGGAAAGTGACGACACCAGTTGCTGGCGTAGCCCTCCATACCACAACAGCGCAGCATGTTCAGCCGTTAGCAGCTTGTACGGCCCGAGTTTAATTGAGGACATGATGTACATTATTGAGTTCATTGTGCTGCCATCCTGCTCTGACGACGTCATTCTTGGATAGGATTTCCTCTCACAACACAAAGCCATCGTCGACTGCGAGCGGGCAGAAGTCGAACTTTCTCCTTCGTGCGATCTCCATTCAGACGATTCTCCCGAACATCACCCTAAATTAGTCGTCGCTTAGGAGACCGACAAATCTCAAAGAACTTCGCAGTTTCGTCGGCTTATGTTCGTACTTTCGACGTTTTATTCGCAACTTCGCGTCTATAATACGACACCGACACAGCTTCTGGGTAGTTCCGGTGACCTGTCATCATGGTCTCTAGCCTGCGACGAACCATTCACTACTTTACGTCTTCTCGATTCGCCTTCTATTCTGCGTCACTTCGATCCTGCAGCTCCGACGGAGGTACACACAGACGCTAGCGGAATAGGTCTCGGCGCCGTCCTAGCACAACAAAAACCCGGGCATCCTGAATACGTTGTTGCTTATGCCAGCCGTACCCTCACAAAAGCGGAGACCAACTATACTGTAACTGAAAAAGAATGCTTAGTAATCGTATGGGCCCTTAGCAAGTTCCGCGCTCATTTGTGCGGCCGCCCGTTTGACGTCGTCACAGATCACCACGCCCTTTGTTGGCTATCAAATTTGAAAGACCCATGTGGCCGCCTTGCCCGATGAGCTCTTCGACTTCAATAATTCTACATCAACGTCGCCTACCGCTCCGGCCACAAGCACTTGGATGCTGATGCTCGGTCACGGTTTCCTCTGCCTGCCGACCTTAGTTGCCTGTCAACACTAACACCCGTCGTCTCGCCTCTCACCACCGCCAGAATTCTGCTGTTTCATCCTCCGTCACCGCCTACCTCGTGAACTTCTCAGCGACAGAGGACCCGTCTTTTTGTCAGAGGTTGTCGAAGCTCTTCTGGCTCAGTGCCACGTTATTCATAGAACCAGCACCGCCCATCAACACCCTGACCAATGGACTCATCGAACATTTCAACCGGACCCTGGGTGATATGCTGGCCATGTACGTCGCACCTGACCACACAGATTGGGACCTTATTCTACCATTCGTTACATTCGCCTACAACACTGCAAGCCAGACTACCACTGACTTTTCTCCCTACTTTTTGCTCTACGGCCGTCACCCATCCCACACCATGGACACCCTGCTACGCTACCAGACCTGTGCTTCTGAATGTGTGCCCGTTTCTAGTGCAGCACATCATGCCGAGGAGTGTCGCACGTTAGCGCGCCACTTCACCACCGCTGAGCAACAGCGCCAGAAAAGGCTCCATGACGCTCACTGTGTGCAACCTGTCTTCTCTCCCGGCGACCTCGTCTGGCTATCAGTACCTGTGAATGCTACTGGCCTCTCTTCAAAACTTCTTCCCCGCTTCGATGGACCTTATCGTATTGTCCAGCGCACGTCTACGGTGAATTACCTCATCGAACCACTGACACGCCCCTCTGACCCCCGTCGTCGTGGACGTGACATTGTTCACGTCGATCGCCTTAAGCACTACCGTGAGCCGCTCGTGGTCACCCCTGTGTGAGTCGCCAGGATGGCTGCTTTGTCTCCCCGGCGTGATTGTGATGAAGAAGACGTACACCATACTCTGAAGAGGAGACACACCACCATCCGCAGCAGCATCCTGATCGCTCCGCGAAAGACAACGCCGAAGTTATGGTGCAGAGCGCTGCCCGACTTAACTGTTTTGGCCGCCCGTTCCGTACTAGTATATCCGAAGGATCTACATCTACGCCTGTTCCAATAAACCTCATATATATATATATATATATATATATATATATATATATATATATATATTGTCACGGGATGTTCTTGCAAGTCCACAGGACGTCTGACTGAAGTACAAGAAGACGGAGCAGTCTCAGCTGGACACTGATCGAGCGCGCACTCCTAGTTCGTCGACTTCCTCTTTCACACTTTACCGTGCCAGTACCGATAATCTCCAGTACAATCACCCCCCGCACAGAAAGAAGCCATCCTGGCGACCTAGGGAAAAGACAGCATCGGCGGGTCGTAACACGGTTTAAGCCGTGCTACATGAACTATTTCGCGCCCTCGGCAACGGCGATCAGAAGACGGCGCGAGCGGCTCGATGACATAGTTCACAGGTGATGCTTGCTGCAGTACGCGGTAGGGACCGTGGTAGTTGGACAAAAACTTAGTGGATTGGCCGGGGGAAGTAGCCGGGACCCGAAGCCAAACAAGCATTCCGGGAGAATAGCGGGCACTAGGAGCGGATGCGTCATGGCGTGATTTTTGGCGCCACTGATCTTGGGTGGTGAACGAGCGGGCTAGTTGGCGACATTCCTCAGCATAAGCAGCTGCTTCTGAAACAGGTGTCACTTCAGAAGCGTCAGGACGGTAGGTGAGAATGGTGTCCAAGAGGCAGGAAGGTTCTCGGCCATAGAGAAGAAAGAAAGGAGAGAAGCCGGTGGTAGTTTGCGGGGCAGAGTTATAGGCGTAAGTGACAAAAGGAAGAACCCGGTCCCAATTGGAGTGATCGCCAGACACGTACATGGCAAGCATGTCGCCAAGCGTACGATTGAAACGTTCCGTCATGCCGTTAGTTTGTGGATGGTAGGCGGAAGCGGTGCGATGAACGATGTTGCACTCCTTTAGCAGGGCCGCGATGACATTGGAGAGAAAGACGCGCCCACGGTCACTTAATAATTCACGTGGAGCACCGTGTCGCAGAATGAGGTGGCGAAGAAGGAAGCAAGCGACGTCTTTCGCGGTGGACGCTGGCAGTGCAGATGTTTCGGCGTACCGTGTGAGGTGGTCTACGGCAACAATGATCCACCGGTTACCGTCCGGAGTGCTTGGAAGGGGGCCGTAAAGATCAATTCCAACACGGTCGAATGGTCGAGCAGGGCAGGGTAAAGGTTGCAGGGGACCTGCAGAACTCTGAGGAGGGGTCTTGCGGCGTTGACACGTTGCACATGAACGGACGTACTGGCGAACGAATCTGTACATGCCTCGCCAGTAGAATCGAAGACGAAGACGGGAATACGTTTTGAAGACGCCGGCGTGGCCACATTGGGGGTCATCGTGGAAAGCGGCGCAGATGTGTGAGCGCAGGTGACTGGGGATAACGAGCAGCCATCGACGGCCGTCGGTGAGGTAATTCCGTCGATACAAAAGGTCGTCGCGGATGGCAAAGTGGTGTGCTTGACGACGCACGGCGCGTGAGAGAGACGCAGGTGAGCGGTGAGACAGGAAGTCCAGCAGTAGAGAGATCCAGGGATCTTTACGCTGCTCGGCCGGCATGTCGTTGAAGCTAAGAGCTGACAAATCGCAGGTGGGAGGTAAGGAGCAAACTGAGGCAGGAGGTAGCGGAGAACGGGATAGGGCGTCGGCATCTGAATGTTTGCGTCCAGAGCGATAAATGACACGTATGTCATACTCTTGAAGCCGTAAGGCCCAACGAGCGAGGCGGCCACTGGGATCTTTCAAGGACGATAACCAGCATAAGGCATGGTGATCAGTGACAACGTCAAACTGACGGCCGTAAAGATAAGTACGAAATT
Source organism: Dermacentor silvarum (assembly GCF_013339745.2). NCBI lineage: Eukaryota > Metazoa > Arthropoda > Arachnida > Ixodida > Ixodidae > Dermacentor > Dermacentor silvarum. Next base: position 165,399,634 of record NC_051157.2, read on the forward strand.
TGCTGATTGCCCAAACAATCGCCAAACATTCTTTTTCCGTCACAGAATAGTTGGATTCTGCCTTCGTTAGGGTGCGGCTGGCATATGCGACAACGTACTCGTCAAAGCCATCTTTGCGTTGGGCGAGAATGGCGCCAAGTCCGACACCGCTAGCATCCGTATGTATCTCAGCAGGCGCATTGGGGTCGAAGTGGCGCAGTACTGGAGGGGACGTGAGGAGCCGGCGGAGCCTCATAAATGATTCGTCACACTCCGAGTTCCAAGCCGACAGGTCTGACGAGCGATTAAGAAGCTGCGTCAAGGGAGCGATGATCGAAGCAAAATTACGAATGAAACGCCGGAAATAGGAAGACAAACCGATGAAGCTCCGTAGTTCCTTTAGAGTGGTGGGCTTGGGGTACTCAGCAACGGCGCGAAGTTTGGCAGGATCAGGCAGAATTCCCTCTTTGGAGACGACGTGGCCTAGGATCGTAAGCTTACGGGCACCAAAATGACATTTTTTTCAAATTGAGTTGCAACCCAGCTGACGTGAGACAGGCAAGAACTTGCTCAAGGCGGGCGAGATGCGTATCGAAATCGGTAGAAAAGACCACAATGTCGTCTAAGTAGCAAAGGCATGTGTGCCATTTAAGACCTCTGAGAATAGCGTCCATCATTCTCTCGAAAGTTGCAGGCGCGTTGCAAAGGCCGAAAGGCACTACATTGAACTCGTATAATCCATCAGGAGTTACAAAAGCCGTTTTTGGGCGGTCGGCTTCAGCCATCGGCACTTGCCAGTACCCGGAGCGCAGATCCAGTGAAGAGAAGAACTCAGCTCCCTGGAGGCAATCCAGGGCGTCGTCGATGCGTGGTAGGGGATAAACATCCTTGCGGGTAATCTTGTTGAGTCGGCGGTAATCGACGCAAAACCTGATTGAGCCATCCTTTTTCCGCACCAGCACGACCGGAGACGCCCAAGGACTGTGGGAGGGCTGGATCACACCTCGTTTCAGCATGTCGTCCACGTGTTCGTCAATGACACGGCGTTCGGCTGCGGAAACACGGTATGGACGTTGGCGCAGCGGAGCATGGTGACCGGTGTCAATACGGTGAACAACCGCTGTCGTGCGCCCCAAGGAAGGTTGGCCGAGGTCGAAAGAAGCACGAAAACGTTCAAGAAGTTCAACAACTTCACTGCGTTGTGTGGGCGTAAGCGCGTCGTCGATGGTATGCAAGAAAGCATCGGGGAAACGCGAGGCTGGTGCGGTAGCAGAAGTGATGGCACCGATAGGCAGTGGCGACCTATCGGAAGATAGGTCAAATGGACTAATGACGTCAACTGTGTCTAGACGCCCCACACATTCACCGTGTAAGAGAGTTGAAGGACATGGAAATGGATTGCACGCATAAATGGCAGTGGAACCATTGGTGAGTGTGACGACTGCAAACGGTAGTAGAAGGTTCCGTCGACGCGCACAATCTTCAGACGGTGTAAAAAGAGCTGTCGCGGCGGGGGCAGAGTCACAAGAGACGGGCACCAAGGCGGCAGAAAAAGAAGCGCTAATGACGTCAGCGGTGACGATCACTTTAGGAGAACGGTTCGGGAGGTCGACGGTAGTGTCACGGAACGGAGACAAAGCCAGTTGCGCGCGAGCGCAGTCGACAACAGCATCATGTGCGGAAAGGAAGTCCCAACCCAGAATAACGTCATGCGAAGCACGGCATAGGACGACGAATTCTACAAAATATAGTTCATCCTGAATCATAACACGAGCCGTACATGCGGCCGAAGGCTTGACTTGCTGCGAGCTTGCCGTGCGTAGGGAAATGTCTGGTACAGGAATCGTTACTTTCTTGAGTTTGCGGCAGAGGTCTTCACTTATGACAGAAACGGCAGCCCCCGTATCGACAAGAGCTGTTGTCGCGACGCTTTCCACAAATACGGCGATTTCGTTAGGAGGAGAAAGACGAGGCCTTGAAAATTTCGACGATGGCGCAGTTCTTGCCTCGGGAACTGCGGCTGTCAGTTTTCCTCCTGACCAGAGCTGGAACGGCGAAGCATGGGTGAAAGGGAACGGCGGCGAGGGGAAGGAGACCGACGAGAGTTGAAGGCGGCGCGACGAGAATACGAGTCCGAGGGATCAGGGATAGAACGATGCGAAGGCTCTTGGGGAAGGTAGCCGAGGTTCGGCACGTCACGACGAAAATAAAGTCCACGGCGGCGACAGAAACGCGCAACATGTCCCGGAATACCGCATGCGAAACAGATAGGGCGGTTGTCCGGAGTACGCCAAGGGTTAAGAGAAGGTCCGGAAGGCGATAAGGGCACGTGGACCGGGCGTACCGGAAGTGGCGACGAGTAGAAAGTAGCGGCGGGTCGGGAGGTAGTAGGCATCGGTCGCGGAGGAGGTCGGCTGAGAGCGGCAGCGTAAGTCAGAGGCGCAGTCACAGGCGGCGGTGTAGAGGGAGGTGGGAGCGCCTCAGAAACTTGTGCTTGGATGACACGACGGAGCGATGGTTCGAGCGTGGAAGCAGGCTCAGCAACACACGCTACAAGAGAGAGCTGGCGAGCCACTTCTTCCCGAATGTATTGTTGAATCTGCGGCAGCAAGCCAGAGTGATCAGCGCCAAGGCATCCAGGCTCCAAGGCCGAGAGGTCCGCGGACTGCACACTGGTGCGACGGGTGGAAAGGCGCTGCTTGCGCAGCTCGTCGAAGCTTTGACAGAGCTCAATTACTTGGGCAACTGTCGTAGGGTTCTTGGCCACGAGCATATGGAAGGCATCGTCGTCTATGCCTTTCATAATGTGCCTTATCTTGTCGGTTTCGGTCATGGACGCATTCACGCGCTTACAGAGGTCGATGACGTCCTCAATGTAGCTCGTGAAGGTTTCACCGCTTTGTTGAGCGCGACCACGCAAACGTTGTTCAGCACGGAGTCTGCGCACAGCGGGACGGCCGAAGACCGAAGTGAGGGTCTCGGTGAAGGCTGACCAGGTGGGAAATTCGGCTTCGTGGTTTCTAAACCACAGATGTGCCACATCAGTCAGATAAAAGATGGCGTAGGTCAGCTTGTCGCGATCAGACCACTTGTTATGCGCGCTAACGCGGTCATACTCTGCAAGCCAGTCCTCCACGTCGTGATCGTCGGTGCCGCTGAAGATGGCAGGGTCGCGCTGACGTACCGCACCAGAACACACAACAGCCGGGGGGGCGGGAGCGGATTGCGAAGGGCCAGCGTCGTCGGTCATTGTGGCCGCAGATGGCAACGTACGGCTGCGGAGCTCCAGGTCGGGGAAAACGTTAACCCAGCACTTCCACCAAATGTCACGGGATGTTCTTGCAAGTCCACAGGACGTCTGACTGAAGTACAAGAAGACGGAGTAGTCTCAGCTGGACACTGATCGAGCGCGCACTCCTAGTTCGTCGACTTCCTCTTTCACACTTTACCGTGCCAGTACCGATAATCTCCAGTACAATATATATATATATATTGAGCGCACTTTGGGCATATCGTCGTCGCCATCTGTACATACGACTCATCATCTTGTGTGAGCGCTATTTGTGCTTATCGTCGTCGTCATTTGTGCATACGACTCATCATCATCTTTTGTCTTGGGCGGTGCTTCATCTCTGCCTCGGGCGGCTGCTCGGAAATTAAGGAGTCGCATCGGTCGACGTCCCATAAGTGGTGGAGTGTGCGTCGATTCCCACGTCCTCTTACTTTCCTGATTCCCCTGGAGCTCCGGTCTGGTCGTCCTTTGCTCTCGCCTAACATGGTGATGGCAAAAACCAACCCATCCACCAGTGCTGCTACCATCTCTGCTCAGCCAGCTGGGTCTACCTGGCCGGTGAACACCATACACCGAGATCCTCCCGTCTCTGCCGGCCACGCACAAATTGCGGTATGTCGCTTTTTACCTAACCGAGCATGCGAACACGTGGTTTGTAACCACGTAAGTGACTTTTCTGACTAGCCATGATTCACCCAGCTATGTCGCCAGATATTCGGCATGTCCTATGGACGCTCCGAAGTCGCGAAACAGAGACTGGAGACGCGCATACAAGAACAGGACGAGTCATATACATCCTACACTGATGAGGTCCTCGCTCCCTGCCGCCGCGCACAGAGTGACATGGCAGAAGCTGGCCGTGTTCGCCACATACTGAAGGGTATCAACACAGTCGCCTTTAACGCTCTCGTCATGCAGAGCCCAAACTGCGTTGGTGATATTATCACAGCATGCCAACGTCTAGACATGCTTCAGTCTATTCGCCTGCTTCGCGCCTTTTGCGACCCTCGTCTCCACGGTGAAGCTGAGTTGCGAGCCCTGATACGCACTATCATCAGGGAGGAACTTCACAGACATCTTTCTGGACCTGCGACGCTTGCAACCGTTCGCCCCGCTCCTACTGGACTGCGTGACATCATCAAGGACGAACTGGCGTCGATGACAAACGCCCAAATGGAGAAGTCTACAGGACCATTTCGTCCTCCAAGTTATGCCGCAAGTGCATCCCGCCCTCCCTCGACCGCGACCCCTTAGTTTCGCTGGCAGCGAATACTCCTGCATAGCCATACTACTCTCTGTGGCGGTCGTCGCGCCCGGTTTGTTTCTACTGCGGTATTCGCGGCCACATTTCTCGCTACTGCCGTCGGCGTCAGCAAGAGGAAAGGCGGGGCTATGCTACCTTTGAGCGAGACAGCGCACCTAGGTTTGACTCCTACGTTCCCGGGCGTCACCCGGGTGAAAGGCGAGGCTACGCCACCTTTGAGTGAGACAGGACAACAGGGTTAGATTCCTACGTTCCCGGACCGTACACAACCTGTTCTGGTCGCTCTTCTTCACGTTCCCAGGACCTTGCTCGAGCATCCCGCTCACCCCGGCGTCGCTGTCCTTCACCTTACCGCCGTTCCTCATCGCCCTTGGCTGCTACTTCCCACGTTGTGGACACCCGTTCGGAAAACTAGAGGCTGCAGCTTTTGGAGGAGAAAATGAATCGTATTGGACTATCCCAATTCCTCCTGCTCGCCCCGCCAATTTGCTCTCGGTTTGTGTGGAAGGTGTTTCTGTCGACGCCCTTGTAGATACTGGAGCCGCTATTTCTGTTATACATCATGAAGTGTGCTTCCGTCTGCGAAAAGTACAAACGCCGTATGTTGGTCCGGTTCTATGTGGTGCCAGCGACGTTCCCATCTTTCCTACCGGACAGTGCACAGCTCGCGTTCTGATAGACGGTATTCGTCATCATGTGCAACTTGCGGTGCTTTCGACGTGCGCTCATCAGATGATGGGACTTCCTGTCCGCTGCTTCTGCGCTAATTTCGTACGGCGACCCAAGGATTCACATCAGCGACACCGAGACTTATCCCAGTTGTCGATTCCCCGTGTCCCAACCTCATTGCAGCTGCGGATTTTATTATCCCACCACACGAAGAACGTAGTCTTACCGTTGAGTCAACACACATTGTCGACGGAGACGCATTTATTGTACCTTCTCAGTGCTGCATTTCTCGAGGACTCGCCATCGATTCTTGCGTGGTCCGGTTCTCGAGCGGCTATGCCAGCCTCACAGCCTTTAATACGACTCCTGAGCCACTACTACTGCCGAAAGGGTCTACTGTCGCCAAGCTCACTGATGCTGCCCCGGTATGTGTCGTCAGTGTTTCGCCTGCCACGTCTTCAGCGCATTGCACGCCCGCAAAAGGCCACACTAGTGCTATTAAAGCCACCTTGAGTGCAGATCTCAATCTGGCCCAAACCGATGCACTCCTCACCATTTTAATGAAGTATGAAGCTTGTTTTGACGTTTCTTCGCAAGGGCTGGGTCAGACCACTGTAACTACTTATCGAATTGAAACAGACGGCTCTCGCATCATTCGCCGTCGCCTGTACAGTGTGTCAGCTTCGGAGCGAAAAGTTATAGAGGAAGTGAACGACATGCTGGCACACAACATTATAAGGTCTTCAGCAAGCCCTTGGTGTTGTCCTGTTGTGCTTGTTAAAAAAAAGATGGTTCTGTGCAATTTTGCATCGATTGGATGGCGCTAAACAAAATTACACGTAAGGATGTTTATCTAATGCCTCGTATCGACGATGCTTTGGATACCTTACAAGTTGCTGAGTATTTCTCGAGCCTTGACTTGCGCTCCGGATATTGGCAGATTCCAATGCATGAGCCGGATAAAGAAAAGACTGCGTTTGCTACGCCTGATGGTCTTTTCTGATGGTCTTTTAGAGTTTAACGTGATGCCTTTTGGACTGTGCAATGCACCAGCTATGTTTGAACGTATGATATATACAGTACTCTATCGCTTAAAATGAAAGACCTGCCTTTGTTACTTGGACGACATTGTCATTTTTTCGTCGAGTTTCTCCCAGCACCTACAACGTCTAGACCAAGTTCTTGCTTGTCTAGCAAAGGCTGGTCTCCAACTCAATACAAGAAGTGTCGCTTTGCAAGCCGAAGCATTAAAGTATTGGGCCACTTCGTCAGTAAGCATGGTATCCAGCCTGATCCCGATAAATTCCCTGCAGTGCTGCAATTTCCGCCACCAACCACACTTAAAGAAGTCCGCAGCTTTCTAGGGCTAGCGTCCTACTTCCGCCGCTTTGTCCGTGACTTCGCCACCATCGCCGCTCCTCTACACACACTTCTGACCTCGAGCGCGTCCTTTGTGTGGTCGGACGACTGTGAAGCCGCCTTCCAGACCCTCAAACGATTTCTCACGTCAGGGCCCGTGCTCCGTCATTTCGATGCAACCACCCCTACTATTCTACACACTGATGCCAGTGGGCATGGCATAGGCGCTGTCCTGCTGCAACGGAATCATAAGTCTGAAGAGCAAGTCGTGGCTTATGCAAGTCGTGCTCTTTCTCCTGCTGAGCGCAAATACATAATTACAGAACAGGAATGCTTCGCCATCATGTGGTCAATACAAAAATTTCGACCCCATCTCTACGGCCGCCATTTTACAGTTGTGACCGACGATCATGCTCTCTGATGGTTGTCGTCCCCGAAGAACTTGTCTGGACGCCTCGGCCGTTGGATACTGCGCTTGCAGGAATATGACTTCACTGTCACGTATAGGTCCGGCAAACAACATCATGATGCCGACGCTTTGTCGCGCTGACCGCTGTCTCCAAACGCCCATGCTTCATCTTCGGTCTGCACGCCACCATCTAGCCACACATCTCAGCACAGCCCAGTAGCCCGGGACAGTCGGTTGCCTCAGTTGACTTTCTTCCATCTACTGACCTCGTCTCACTCCAACGTACTGACCCATAGTGCCGCACGCTGATCGACCGACTTACTGGCTTCGCACGACCCCTCAACATTCTCTTAAGACGACAACTTTCAAGTTTTAAGCTTCAAAATGTAGCGTTATTTCCATCAATCAACCATCCTTCCGGTAACCGATGGGTACCATGCCATACCTCGCTCACTTCGACTCCAAGTATTAGAAGCATTGCACGACGACGCGACGGCTGGCCACTTGGGCTTTCATATAACCTACGACCGCATCAAAACGCGCTGTTTCTGGCCGGGCCTTTCCACCTCTGTCGCCAAATACGTTGGCTCCTGCGCGTCATGCCAACACAGAAAACGCTCGACATCACTTCCAGCCGGTCCTCTACAGTCTCTACCGTGCCCGTCCACCCCCTTCGTAATTGTGGTTATAGACATTGTGGTACGGACCGCTCCCACTCACGCCCACTGGTCACCGCTGGATCGTTACCGCAGTGGATCATCTAACGCGGTACGCTGAGACAGCTGCTCTTCGTTCTGGTACTGCCTCCGAAGTCGCCGTGTTTTTTGTGCACGGTATCGTTATGCGCCACGGCGCACCTTGTGTCCTCCTGAGTGACCGTCGCAAGACGTTGCTATCGCATGTCCTTCGTGAAGTCCTCCAGGCCTCTGACACCACCCATAAGACCACATCAGCGTACCATCCTCAAACAAATGGTCTTACACAGCATTATCATCGAACTTTGTCCGACATGATGTCAATGTATGTTCGACCCGACCACACCAACTGGGACACCATTCTACCTTTCGTGACGTTTGCGTATAGTACTGCCGTCCAACGTACAACCAATTACAGTCCCTTCTTCCTTGTGTACGGTCGTGCGACGCTTTCGTCTTGGACACTACACTCCTTTCAGCACCTGCTGCTCCATCCGCGTCTCTTGCTGAAGAATTTGCAGCTCGCATCTCCCGCTGCCGTGAAATTGCCCGCGCCAACACCGCTACCATTCAGGACAAAAGGAAAATTCGCTATGATGCGGCGTGTGGCGTAGCTTCGTTCCGCCCAGGCTACGAAGTTCTTCTGTGGACACCTGTTCGAGCACCGGGGCTCTGTGAAAAATTTATCCACAGATATCTCGGCCCCTACACCGTTTTGCAAAGAACTTCGGCCGTTAACTACCACGTCACTCCTGTCAGCTTAGCTACTGACCGCCGCCGCCGCACTACGGAAATCGTTCACGTATCTCGCCGCAAACCCTACATTCGCCGTACCTATCCATTCTAGCTTGCGGTCTGGCTGATTGTTTTCCTGAAGTGTGTGTGTTGGGGGGGGGGGGGGGTAGTGTGAGCGCATTTAGGGCATAGAGTCGTCCTCATCTGTACATACGACTCATCATCTTGTGTAAGCGCCATTTGTGTATATCGTCGTCGTTATTTGTACATGCGACCCATAATCATCTTTTGTCTCGTGCGTTGCTTCATCTCTACCTCGGGCGGCTGCTCGGAACTTGGATGCTATGCCGAAGATATATATATAGACAAGCGAACACTACATTAAATACAATAGAAACAAGACATTACTACAGATAACAGAATAAAGGCAAAGAGAGGAGAAAATATAAAAATCACAATCACGTGCAGCAAGTAGACCACTGTATAAATTTTCATAATTTTTTTTGCTATAGAGATACGTAATTATCGTATTCGAAAGCTATTATGTCCATGGTGCTTTATACAGAGAAGGCACAAGATGTTAGAATGTGAAAGGAAGACGCCGTGAGTCGTGTATCTCCGGAATCGCAGTCGGTAGGGTTCACAGTGGTCCGCCCAACTTAGAAAAAATAAAAATAAAACACAAATAGGTTCATGCTCTGTCGAGCGCTTAGCGGTCATATCGTGTGTCCGGTGCTTTCCTGAATCAACTATTTTAGGGGTTTGAATAATTTAGGTGTGTACTTAATGTTCTTGAATTTCAAATTTTCTTTAACACGACCTCCAAGCACACAATATTAGCCTCCTTTGCTATACAGCTGCAATCCACTCATTCTTCGGAGAGACGTTGGCGTTTATTTATTAAGGGCCATGACGAGGGGAAATATAGAGATGTCAATTGATTTTGGAATTTTGTCTGATGTGGCAGCAATAAAAAGTAGGACCTGAAACATTTATTCAATGATGTTCACTGCAGCGTCGACCCAAGGAACAAGTTAACATATACATATGACGACGGATGTCTCGAAGTGATGTTAACCAATTTGCGCGCACTGCTTCACGTGGACAACGTGGCAGGCAAACGTACGTAAAAAACGAGCCTGGTGCAATGATTAGGCAGCGAGAAATAGCTCAACTACCCTTCCGTTCCCATGTAACCGTGGGCACAACTAGGCATGCGTCGAGAGGGCAGCGATTGCGAACTTGTGTCCTTCATTCCTTGACTATCGGCAATTACCTATCAGCCCTTAACGGAAGCGTTGTGCAATATTTACAACCTTCATGGCCGTATATTATTCCTCAAACTGCTTGAACGCCAATGGATTCGTTTGCCTTTTATTTTGAAATTTTGTCCTCTTAGAAAAGGGGACTGATAACCCTTTCGTATTTCTCGCAGTTGTGTGAAGCCAAGAGCAACGTGACAGATTTGAAGTTCCACATCGCCGCTGCCAACATCGGAGCTGAAGACCATACAAACCAGTGTGGATTCGGAGCGTTGTCTAGGCTGCGCATGCTCAAGGCTCTGTCGCTTTTTTTTGCGCATAACTATACTTCAAGCACACAGAAGTCAAAATGCCTGTTGGTCAGCCCGTAGGAAGCTGGCGAATGACAATTTGTTTTCGCAACGTCTACATCTTATGCTAACGTTCTTTGTTTTATTGAATGGCGAAGTGAACCGAACATTGGTTTTCATCCGCAGACCGGTGTGCAATAATACAATTCGGAACGATATGTGTTCTATTAACGCTTATGAGAACAACCTTATTGACCGAATTTCATCCCACTTTTTCGTCTGATATTCATCTGCTGGATAGTGCGTAGTCATATCGCATTGTAGATGACGAGGCAGTTTTCGATTATTACTTTCGGCTTCTTAAATTCGAAGATTCCAACGGTTCTTGTACTTCAGACAGGAAATAAAAATGCCCTGTTTGAAAATTTACGTCTCGCCCATATCTGGCGAGGGTGCACTACGACCCGAATCATAAATAGGGTGTCGCAGCTAACGTTAGCCAGGTGGTTCAAGCAATATATATATATCAAAACAAGGTGCAAAGTACGATCATAAAACCTACGGGTTCGGTCGACAGAGCTTTGAAGACCGAACACCGCAGGTCTTACGATTTCTATCTTGGACGGTGTTTTCTAACATATTTTTTTCAGTTCGACAGCTTTGCTAACGTTCGCTGAGATACACAGTATAGTTAGTCCGTTCCAGTATTATGATCATTCACGGACAGTATTTAATGCTATGTTTAGTAATTCTGGGCTTTCAGTGCTCTCAGTGCGTCATTGCAGCTCTTAACAAATAATGCGTTGAGCAAATGTTGCGACACAATAACGCCGCTTCAAGCAAAAACGTCCCACAAGAGTATAACGAGGACACATTTTGAAACGATTGAATTTTTGCGCCAAAACTTAAGCGAGATGCAGTATATGCAAAGAGCGAAAGTGTTTCAGCTGGTAAATGCTTTCATAAAATGTCATGAATGCAGGCTTTCGTGAAAAGAGCACCACTTTCGGAGAGCCGGGCACACAGCTACGTAGTTATTTATTTATTTCTATTTCCCAAAGCGCCTATATGGCATTACAGTGGGGGGGTACATGCATGTAATAACGAAATTGAAAGCAGGTTACGAAAAATGCTTGAGTATGGCATACAAGTAAGGGCCCATTCACACTTGCGACTATAGGCGAGGTCGCGCAACCGATTGCGACTGGCGACTAGAAAACTATTCAAGACGAACGATGTTCACACTTACAAATGCGACCGACGAGTCGCTAAACCGAAATGTCTCGCGATATGCCATTCAAGTCTGCTTGTAATGTCATCGCCTCTTAAAATAAGCGTCAGCGTATATAGACGTCCTGTTTCTACGGATCTGATTGGTCCAGCTGTTCTTCAACTGAGGTCGCGCGACTGAAAAATCTAGCAGTGAGCGACTGGCCCAAAACGGTCGCATTTCGAGAAAACCGACCATTTGCGACTACTTGCGACTGGTCGCTTTGCGACTAACTTGGTCGCGCGACCTCGCCTAGTCGCAAGTGTGAATGGTCCCTAAGAGGGCGGTATTAGTTTTCATCGCAAGACAAGCGAGCGTACACATTCAAAGCGCCGCATCGAAGCTGGCATTATGAGTAATATGCACATCGGCTGATGGTAGACGATTCCAGTTACGGATCGTTGGAGCGGAAAATCAATTTCTGAGCAGTTCCGTTCGGCATTTATATTCGCCCGCCTTGTGCGTGTCGTCCAAACGGCTGGACACATATGGGGGTCGCAGAATGCACCTATCGCGGTCTATGCCATTTCTCGAATTATAGATGTTGTGGAAGGACTTAAGTCGTATTTTTTTCCTTCTTTCTTGAGGCAGCTCCCACAACAATGTATGCTTTGCAGCAGTCATGCTAAGCTGTCTGCTGTGATTCTCTAAAACATATCGGGGTCCAAGATATTGCACTTTCTCAATTTTATTCTTGTCAATTTTTGTTGAAGGATCCCAGAATTTACCGCCATATTCAAGGATAGACCTTAAATATCTTTTGTATAACAGATCACGAGCTTGTTTTGTAAAGAGCTCGGTATTCCGTCGCAAGAAGCCCAACATTTTTCATTTGCCGTGATGTGCTCAACGTGAAAGTTCCAAGACAGGGACGGTGTAAGAAAAATTCCTAAATACTTGAATTCTAGAACGCTGCCCAAGTAAGGTTCGTTGATGTTGCAGGTCGTGCTCTGTGCCGTTTTTTTTTCTTGTGAAGTGCATGTGAACCGTTATTTGCGTGTTTAGTTGCATGTTCCATTTCTTGCACCATGCATATATTCTATCCAAGTCATTGTGTAAATTTTTAGCATCAACTGAGCAGGTTATCTTGCTCTACACAACAAAATCGCCGCCCAATAATCTCATTGATGATGGAACATTTGTAGACACATCATTTATAAAAATTAAAAATGACAAAGGGTCTAGTACCGACTGCTGAAGTACACCGGTGGTTACATCAATACCATCCGGTATCGCTCCATTCACCACTGCGTATTGTGATCGCCGTGCAAGGTATGCTCTTATCCAAGCGATTACTTGAGAATTTATGTTAAAACAATGCAGTTTGTAAAGTGATAAATCATGATCCACAATATCAGTTTTTTTTTCTTTAGGTCGATTAACACAGAATATACACAATTCCCTCGATCCAGCACTTCACACAAATCGTGAAGAAATTCAGTTACTAGCGTGACACAAGATACAACATGCCTAAAACCATGTTGTTTAGGGTCAATCAGCAAACTGGTGTTAATGTGCTTCATAATGCTAGTGTATAAAATGTGTTCTAGGATTTTACATGATATGCTTGTTAGTGATATGGGTCTATAATTATATACATGTTGCCGGCGCCCTGATTTACAAACGGGCACAACAGAGACATGCTTCCATTCATTCGGAAGGCAGCCTGTGAATAGTGATTTCGCATACAGCACTTATAAGTATAGAGAAATGAACTGCGCGCACGACTTCAGGAGGCCGCATGACAATCCATCCGGGCCGGCTGCAAATTTACGGTAACGAAGGCATGTAAAGCGCAATAAACAAAGCCACAAGATTGTCTAAATCCACAAGCACGAAGCTCAGACTAATCCATGTACTTCTGTGGCCTCGTGTAGGCAGTTAGCGTCTGATTAGCCTGTGGCACCTCGTCGCCTACGGATTGCGGCTTCAACGTGCATCATCACTGCATCGCTAACTGCTGCGCTTGAGACGGCACCAGCTAAGAAAAACTGCTACGCGAAACGGCGCAGCAAGGCAACGACTTCGTTGGGCGAATCTCGCTTTGCTCCGGCAAGAGACACGCCAGCGTGAAGCAGAACGCCTTCGCGCGTTCGCGGCGCACGGTGCGAACTCGGCCACTGGCATTCCTGCAGCTGTGCGCGTCGCAGCTCGACTGGTTGCTGTAGCCGCTACGGAGCCGGACCAGAATGCTCGCACCTTCGCGTAAGCCACTCGCAAGCCGGCGCTCGCACACAGGTCGCCGCGCGCTAAGCAAACCTGCAACATGGTCGCCGGCCCGCAAATTGTGCGCCTTTCGCTGCAGCGGACCGTGAGTTCCGAAGCATATCTGCGACAGCTTCTGTGAAGACGCGTTTCGCTTTCGTGTTCTACCAATTCATATGAGAGAGGGATCAACAAATTTTTTTTTGTTTCAAATGAGGATTAGGCCCTCCCTTTATCGAGCAGCGAAATCACTATAAACCTGTTTGATTATATTAATTGCTTTATACGCAGCGCATGATTCAGCTTGTCTTCGTCAAAAGGCAGAAAAAAAGCACGCGTGCAGCTCTGAAGGTCAGTTTTCACGCCGGACTATACGTAATTAGAGGTGGCGATGTGCTGCGTCACTCGTGTTCTCTGATTTGATAGTGCAGTGTGTCAAAATCCGCAAGGGCGAAGGGCCGGTGCCGCGTATGGACGTAAGCGGTCACTCGATTTCTCAGTAATGGTTGGTACGTCACTGCTGCGTATGAACACGTCTTCGAGAAACAGCGAAGTGCCAGTGGTCTGGAGCTTGTTGAGCTCTACCATGTCACACTAGATATCGGCCAAGGGTGTGAAATCAAATCTTCCTGAGGTCGTCCTATGGTGATCGAATCTACGTGCAGGCAAGGCAGCTCAACCATCACAGCGTTGTCACTGCCGTTGAAATAACGAAAGTGGCTGGTTAATTCGGATATACAGGGTTTTGTAAAACCATGCAGCTTTTTAAAGAAAAGAAACTCCACACGCAATCAGCGTGCGGCCTTTGCAGATGAATTCCTAGGCGAGGTGGACATACTTTCTCGTGAGTATCCGAGGCTAAAAAATGCATTGGTTTTTTTGCTTAATGCCTTGGAGGGCAGCTGCTTAAACAACAAGTTTCATGGTGATCTGACTTAAATATACAGCGCCTTGTCCGTTTCCATCTCTCTGTCCTGTCTCTTGCGCTGTGATTCAATTTCACTGCTTCGAGTCACGTAGGGGATTCAGATGGTGGCGTATCGTGGCATAATCCTGCGGCAATAATTACCTAGTCTAAACCTATAGTACGTTTTTCGTGGACATGAAAAGCCAGCAACGGCAGTGCTGGAAAGCTTCTTCTTGTTTCTGGGGTTTTACGTGCTAAAACCAGTTTGATTATGAGGCATGCCGTAGTGAAGGGCTCCGGATTAATTTTGACCACCTGGGGTTCTTTAACGTGCGCTACAACGTACGCACACGGGCGTTTTTGCATTTCGCCTGCATCGAAATGCGGCCGCCGCGGCCGGGATTCGATCCCGCGATCTTGTGCTCGCGGGATCGAGCATCTAATTAACATAAAATTGAGAAGTTCATTATTTCATTAGGTCTAATTATCTAATTAAGCGGAATGCAAACAGTAATCTCAGTATCTCCAAGCGACGGCAAACAACATTATTTTGGTTCTGTCGAGGTACGGGCATTTGAATATTTTTAAATCTTGGTGCATGATAGTTGGGACACCCTGTAGACAAGCTTTAATGATACGCTGGAGATGTTCGCTTGGCATATATATGCCAATTGTACGGATTGCGCACCTGAGCCCTGCTTTCGAAGATAAAGTTACCACGCAGTTTTTTGATCCGACTGAATGATGAGGCGTATGAAATGCACTGTGAGGATAGATGTGTAAGCGACCTATCAATAGCTCTGATTAAAATAAAAAACGATAGAATTCTCGAATGCAGCGCATATTAAAAAAAATCGTTGACGGCTTCAGCTCACATGACGATGAAAGTGAGCAGTGTGCTTTTGGGTGCGTGTCTCGTTTTGTGTGCGTGTCCGCCGCGTTTGCTGTTCTGTTTTTTTTTTTGTATTTTCAACTATCTACATAAGGAGCATGGCGTTATACGGAACTAAATGAGGGGTGAGTGCGCGCTTCCCTTTATTTGTCTGCTCGTCGCCAAGTTGTCCCTTATTACTCCTTTAATTAGCGCGTCTAGCCATGACGTCTGACCGAAAAGCCGCCGTCGCAGCATTACGTCAATGGCCACGGCATAGGTGCGGGCTTTCTGTAACCACATCAAAGCCTACACCGCGAGGTCGCCTACGCTGACCGCCTTCCGTAGGCATAACCTCACGGACTTTGTCGGAGTCAAGCTGCAAACTAGTGGTGTTAACATTGTAGCCACGCATATTCGACTGCGTGCGAGGCGGCATTTAGACGAATTAGGCACAAGCAAGCGTGGTTGAAATAGCGAAAAGCGCTTCATTGCAGTGCCGCCATGCGCAAAAGCGCCATTATATTTGCTCACATGCTTGTGTCTTTTGCTCTCTGGAGATGTTGAGAAAACCCCAAGGCCACGCCATCAAAGTCTCTAAAATGCCCTACGAGGGTCAAAAAGACGCTAAAAATGAATCTCTTAGCCCTTAGTACGGTAATGGGAAAAGTCGTAAAACTCCTCACCTTTCCTCTAGTAATTTTTTGTAGGAATCCCTATGGTTTACCGTCTCAATGTTATTGCTGCTGTTGTCCATCTAACACGTGGCTGATGCCCACGTGCTGGTCTGCCCGGAAAATGGTTCGATTATTCTAAGTTAAAATTATAAATAAGTTTTCAGGACTGCTATAGAGTACGTGCTGTTAAAAGGTGAAGTAAGTTGTTAAAAACACAGCAATAAAAGCGTAAGAAGTGATAATTATTCATTTATAAGTACACCAAAAAGAAAAATATATATAATTTTAGTAGGGCATTCGGCCGTACACAATCAGAAACTAATGCGGAGATACCGCACTAGGCCGCCCCGAAGGAGATGGTGATGAGGGACGTTGGTGAGCACATAAAAGTGATAGCGTATACACATCACTGGCAACAGATAGCGCTGACACGCGATAATGACGTGTATTTTGGGTTTTAAATCAGTTTGGTTGCTACACTGTCATATCTCGAGTACAATTAAACTTATGCCTCATTACAGTGATAACTGTTTACGCATTTGCGGTCGTTTCGTTTGGGAAATATTTTACCCGTTTTGGAAGCCGCGCAGAGCGAGCATCCGTGTGACAAAACGCGCTGTAAGTGATTGATTTTAAAGACTCCTTTATCTCTGAGCCTGCTGTGCAGTGTCCGAGGAGAATCACGTTGCAGATATAATCGCCACCGGGTCCTTATGGTCACTTTCTTCGGAAGTGCTGAAATGCGAGAAAGCTGCATGGTCGCCTGATGATGGCATATATTCGTTCTCAGCACTAAAATAACCTCGAGATTTTGTATTGTCATGCGGGTTCTTTTCATAAAACGCCCGCTGAGAAAACATTGCCATCATCTCCATATTATGGAACGCACCAGTAAGTATGCTTCGCTTGCGAAATGACCAACCGTTCATGGCTTGAACGTCCCCTCCGCGTTACTGCTAAACCAGCGTGGAAGCTGCGTTTCATCGGTACCGTCACGGTTATACGAGTAGAACGACCGACGAAGACGACTATCATCAACGGGACGAAATTGTTTTGAGGCAACACCAACAACAAGACGTCGCATTGCTGCAAGGCTGAACTATCCGCCATGCTGGCTGTGCCCAAGCTAGCTTGTAAAGCAAGCGCAGAAGGTCACCGTGGTTGTTAGTTTTGTTCTCTTGGCGTTCTTTCGGTTTCTGTTCCTCATTTCCTTGTCAGGGGAAATACTTCTTTTTCTTTGTAACTGTTCCGGGACATGCATATATAAAGCCATGCCTGTCAATAAAATAATCACTTGGAACTCAACAGCTTGTCCGTGTCTGCTATTCGTCCCCGCGTTTCTTCTCGCGCTGTGCATTACCAGTATGAATAACCAACTAGCCCAGTGAGCCACCTTAACTAGCTTGTAAAAAGCAAATACACTTTAAATAATCTCCATCTATGCCCGTATGAGTATAAAGACCTATTTATGCCACTTCTTTAGCTTGTGCAAATATATTACACAACATCGTTGTGTAAAATTAATGTTTCCTCAGGTTACCTATTTCAAAATTACATGGTATGTGAAAATTCCATTAAAGTTTATGTTTAAGTTTAAGTTTTTATGTTTTGCGGCTTTCCTTATGCAAAAGTTTCTCTAAATGACAGCTCAATACTAAAATATGCGGACACTACATGATTAGGTAACCATGCCCGGAAAATTATGCTGGCTGACAGAACGAGCAATTGCTTGTTCTGTCAGCCAGCATAATTAAGTAAGTCTCCCTTTTCTGGCATTGTGCTTTTTCTCAAAAATATTGCGCCTGTTTTTTATTAAGCTTTTGTTTGGGTAGCAGTGTCCACGATTGGCCATCGTTTCACTGTTGTTTTGGTATAAGCGCAGTGGCTTTGTGAGTGGCACTTGTCCGAGAGCAGCCAATGAGAAAAAGCTATTACATTACATGGAATCTGCAAATAATAGACATATTCCGTTGTCAGCTGTAGCGACCCTATCTAATTTATAGGAACCTAATAATGTTGCTAATTTATACCTTCCAACCACTCACCCAATAATAGTGCAAACGAAATTCTTCTGAGTTGTTTCGCGGGGCTTATACAGTTTTAAGGGTGCGATGCCATTATAGAAAAGCACAGCCACTGAGAACTACTGCAAGGTTTTGGTGATGAAAAATTTAATTTCTCACAGTCAAATCCATCAGAAAAATTGCAAAGTACGACTTTACCATTCGGCGTCGGATTCGCCGTCGGATTGTTTACCAATCGGCGTCGGATTGTAATTTGAATGTACGAGAAAACCTAACTCTGCTACGAGGAAACTCGAACACAAACCCCTTTTATAGCATTTCTGCCCGACCTGCGCGCGTCGGGGGAATAGCAAACAATTAATTAAAATAATAAAGAAAGGTGCTAGGGCCTTCACATGTTAACATAAGACCACTTATATTGCCCCGGCAAAAATCTCTTTCCAGCAATGCATTTCAGTTTAGAAGTGAAGCCGAGTTTAAGAGAATCGGCATGAGCTTGGTCTTTGTAAGTAGGCTTTTCCACGTTCAGCGTTGCAGTGAATGAAGTCTACTTACCGTATACGAACGTGCGATGCGAACGGGTCCCGATAACGCTATCCCGTTCCATTCGTTAAGGCGAAGCTTAAGCGTCCTCCAAGTTTTATATTTTAGCAGTTATTCCTCAGTGAGTTCAGGCAAGAGTTAATGTAATAACTTATTTAATATAGTTAGGCTGTGTGCCACAATATACATTCTATGTGTCTTTTATTGCAACAAAAGAAGTTCTTCGACATCAAGGATGTCTTGCTTCCGAAAGAAATCAGAAAAAAAAGATTTCAGTGTAAATGTCGATGTTCAAACTTTTCACGGTCTCACCAGCGGCGTTGAAGCGGAAAAAAAGATTTTCTGCGCTAATTTGCTCGCGGCAGTTTTCAAGGCTACAATCCAAAAATATGAATTTACTATGTCAGTGCATCTCACATTGTGAACGTAGTGAAGGGAAACAATACTCTAATATCTTCAGGGCAATCGGATTTCTACGATCTTCATTTCAACATCTTTTAGGATAATTTACTTAGAGTTGGATCAACTGGCAGTGGATAAGTGTCATTGCTAGTGAAGCAGAACAGATCTTTACATCAGCATTTCATTGAACATGATTTCTTAGTACTTTCCTATACTCTTCATTATGTTACGTTTCCTCTCAGTTGTCCACGTTTCTTAGTTTTATCTAGACGTGACTAATTGTTCTTTCTCATCCAATTCCATTCTTGGCATATGCCTCATAGTGGGTAGGAGCGATATTTAGAAGACCAATCACCATTACGATCATTCGCGTGAAGAAGGTAACGAAAGTACCAACGAACTAGGAAGCCACGTCACCTGCTAAGCCAGCCCAATATTGTTAGCGCCACTATGGGTATGTCGCAATTACGCATTCCCTATTGCTTTGCCAGTAGCTCGGACGAGCGGGAGGAGATTGTTTCTGCGCTTAGTAGAGGGCCAAGGATATGTCTATGCCTTCCTGTCCGTGGCATTCCGTTTGTGATTCGCTTGGATCACGAAACGACAATAATAGGTGCATAAGTTAAACCAGAGGCCATTCGATACTTATCTTTATCTGCTCCTCAAGCGTAGAATATACTTTGTGAATCAACGTTACGCTTGCAAGCTCTTGAATGTGTCATAAGCAGTATCTGATTTTTAAGGAAGGGGAGGGGGGGGTTATATTTTCGCGTTCTTGTACTAAGACATAAGTAAAGGGTTATTACGTTCATCATCAGCAGCAGCAGACACCAGAAACCCAGCTAAAGGCATTAAAATGACATCGCAAATGAAGCTGCAAGACATGCTATATGGCCATCTTGTCATCTTACCATTCTAGAGACCCGTTTTGAGCTTTCTCGTGACTTGGACAATCGCAAAATGTACAATAGCAAAACGCACTCGAAATGAATGAAGATCTGAGAATCTTGTCCCGTGTTCGACATGTAAGTTCTTATAGTGAAGAATATTCTGATACCAAATTCAGCGTTTTTGTACTTGCTTTGAGAACGTGCTTTGTAAGACGTTCTTCGTCATTAGTAATTCTCGACTGAATCTTTCTTTTCAGAGGAGAGCGGCTTCTACTCGTCCACCGGTAGGCTACTGAAACGCTCTCAAATATTCCTTCACTGGCACTTTGACTTAATTTTCTTTACTGGTTCTCCTTTGAGTTCAATACCATTTTGTTGCCTCTGTTAGAAGCTTTGAAACCATAATTGTGGCGCCTTCACTGGTAGCTGTACGAAACTACGTAAATGAAACGACGATTTAAGCTGGCCTCGACAATTGAAGAATACTGTAGTGCCGCAATGAAATTACCCACAAATAACACACTGCATTCCTAAGTCTAACGCCTCATTCTGGTGTCTCATAGGTCTATTTCGAAGCAGAAAAAAAGGAATCTGGCATCTTGCTTAACTGGGGAAGGCCCGACTTTAGCGAAGATTGCGCTAAATGCGAATCGAGATAACACAGCATTCCGGTTGCTTGTTTCGTCTTCGGTGGCCTCGAATCTTCTCAAGCAAATATGGCGAAGACATGCTAGCGCGGTAAAATGACTTCACTGTGGGCTTTTATATTATGGCCAACTAGTGATAGAGTATATATCTGCTCCGAAGAATAAAAGAGTGGACCTAATCGACACTAAAAGCATAGCGATACTGCTGAGTAGCAGGCAAGCTTATAAGAAGATTCTCACTACTTATGAAGCTGGCGGTGTTTATTATAACGAAATAATTATTTCTTCTTTCTGTGCAGCTGAAACGTCTTTGATGAGTGATGTTGACGGTAAGTCCTTCATCGCCTTTCGGAACATTCTGAAGCCCTAATCGGCAGCTGTACACTAAGCTATAAGGGACGCCTAAGCTACGGCTTTCGAAATAAATATGATCACCTAAGGTTCCTTAATGTGCGGATAAAGCTACGCGTCCGAGTATACTTGAACGAAACCCCCATTCGAATGCGGCCGCCATGGCTGTGAAAGGAAACAGCGTTCGCGCCCAAACAGCAGAAGGCCGTAGCTATTGAGCTGTCGCTGCTGGTCTGGAAACCGCCGCGAAAGGAGACGATGTGTGACCAAAACATCCGCCTCGATTCCACCCTATGAAAGGTAATGTACAGCGAAGCAGGTGCGGACGTTAGACGAGCTCAACAGACGTTAGACGCCGTTACTAAAGCACCACCACCGCAAGCGACGTGCGTCACGCGCGCGCGCACGTGTGCGGAAGCAGCATTCATCCTCATTCTAGGCTCTTAGCCAAGCGCAAAGCGTTATCGAACTAAATTAATCTTTAAAAGTAAATTGTGTCAGAAAAATGCGTAAAGTAAGACTTGTACACAAGCTGCAGACATGATATCTTCGGATTGTAATACGTATGATTCTGTTACGCCGAATCTGAAAGAGAAAGCTCTTTTCTAGCTGCCGTTTGAGGTTCCTCTGAGTCGCCGCGCCTGCTAGTTGGCGAACTGTTGATGGACATTAACATCAACCGAGAAGTGCAACCGAGTAAAGTAGGGCGCGAAGGCGCTTTTGTGCGTGACGGGATACAATTTAGGGACAGTGTAGCAACGATGGTAGGACGTCGATTCGTGACACGATCAGTAGCTCATTTAGGAGGGCCCCAGGCAAGTATTGAATCTAGCGATACAGCAGCAAAGGGCAGAATTGGATCACAATGACATAAAAGACGCCCAAAGGATAACAAAGAGACGGCGAAATTTGTTACAAAAACACACAGGGTGGTCGCGAGCAGGAATATGGCTGGAAATTCAAACAAAGCTGAGTGATGACACTATCAGCGTGTACGCCTTGACCGAAACGCATCTACGAGATTTGGAGCAGCCGCCTGTAATTTACATTTTGTATCGGGGGGGGGGGGGGTGCAACAGAATGACTGAGTCAAGGAAAGGCGGAGGCGTAGGCATGCTAATTAGGCGAGGTATGAAGTGGCTCCTTCTATAACTCCTTCTATAACAGAGGCTCCTTCTGTAACGAGCGATTAAGTTAGAAGGGCCTTGCAAAACATGACAAGGGGGAAAGCTACTGGAAAATATGGGATAACAGTCGATTTAATCAAAGATGTAGGAGATAGAGCACTGCACGGGCCTGATTTTTCGGCCCGAGCCCGGCCCGGGCCCGGGCGTACATGACCGAGAGCAGCCCGGGCCCGACCCGCGCCCGTGGTTCCAAGCCCGGGCCCGACCCGGGCCCGGGCGTTCATTACTAAACTTAGCTATAGGGCCCGCGTGAGCATGACCAGGCCCGGCCTGTGAGAAAAAAATTCTTTTTTTTTACTTGCACATTGTACCGTATCTGTCAGCCTCACCTTCTCGAGGTTTAATCAGCTGCAGTATATAAGCAATAAAAGGCCGAAATCTTTGTTTCTCCCACGGCAACATCAGTAATCCGGCCCATTGCCTGTGCTACTATTTTTCTGGTGGTGCGCATGCACTTACCTTGATTTGTACGATATGGTTCTATGATGTCATTTAGCATGTAAATATACAGGGCGTTTCATTTTAGCTGAACCAAAATTTTAAAGATTGCCTGTGGCAGATAGCACAGTTATAATCCTTGATCTAAACTACTCGGTGAGGCGGCCATTATTTCCAGGAGAAATCAAAACGCCTAATTGAAGAATTACCATAATTACGCTAATTAACTTTTAAATTAATTTATGGCACATCTTTTAATCTACGAATTATAGCCGCTGAGTTCGCAAGGCGTATCCACTTGGAACGAATTCTCAGGACTAAACCAGTTTCGAGATAATTTTCAATGTATCCGACGAAATCCATCAAATCAAATCAATTTATTGTCCAGTTTACATGCTGGACGGTCAGTTTGGACTAAAAGCTACATATGTAGCTTGACGTGACCCATAAGACCAGGCAAGACAATAGTACAGTAAACGGTGTGCACACATGCACAATAATTCACATATATTTCCAGCTATCGCTGGAATTCCTTATCCTCATAGACGAAATAGCTATGAACGGAAAGACAAATAATATTTGCGTCACGGCGAGTTAAAAGAATTGGGAAAAGTTTTAACAGAATGCATTTTAAACAACACTACAATAACAACACTAGCTATACAAAACAACGCAACACCAGCTATACAATATAGCATGAGACTGAATTTTACAAGATCAGCATTTGCTAAGAAAACGAAACAGTATATACATTATATGCTCAGAACCATACACAAAGGCAGAATAATAATCACATCAGATACATTACAAGTGACCAAAGTGTCAGCTGAGTTCTTCTTACTGAAATTACCGCCATTTATGTATCTGTTCAAAGTGAATGGTAGGTAATGTATTAACGACTGATGCTTATAGAGTGTTCTGAAGTATGGAATTGACCATATCTCAGGATTTCTTGTGTTCGCATTAATGCGACGACGCTCTAAGGAGGCTAATTGTTTTATGTAGTTCCAAGCTAATTCTGACATGGATGGCCTAATGGATGGCCAAAACGCCTAATTGAATATTTAACATAATTACGCGAATTAACTTTAAATAATTATTTGACGGCACATCTTTCTATCTACGAATTATAGACGCTGAGTTGGCAAGGCGTATCCACTTGGAACGAATTCTCAGGACTGAACCAGTTTCGAGATATTAATTTTCAAAGTGTCCGACGAAATGCATGGGCGTTCTAGTTAACTTTTTGAGGAAAACGCTGTTGTATGCATTCAAGCACAAAAGTAACAAGCCTTAGCGCTAAAATAATGCCATAGTATCGACACTGCTAATAGTGCGATCGCAAATGCGGTAACATGGAAATGGTTTGAGGAGTGGTTGTTTGTATAATTTATTTTTCCTTACGCGGAAACAATGTTCGTTTTTGCGGAAAAGAAAAAAACATTAGCGTAGCTTGCACTGGCGGGGCAATGCTAAAGAGACAGCGGAGATGATGGGCACCTAGCTAGTCCTGGCTTTTGGGCTAGACTAAGCACTACCAAGTCATCCTCAGCATTTCCCGGAATTTATTATTATGAATTGATTATCGAATAGCTATTTATTGGCTATCGATTGTCTATTGGAAGATATTGGCCACGTATTTGAATAAGCTAAGCACTAGCAAGTTATCCGAATTTTGTTGATTACTGATCCATTATCGATTAGCTATTGATTGGCTGTCGATTGGCTATCGTAAGGTATTGGCCACATATTTGGGCTAGGCTAAGCACTACCAAGTCATCCCCAGCATTTTCGGAATTGATTATTGATCGATTATCGACTAGCTTTTGATTGGCTATCAATTGCCTATCGATAGGCAATTAGTCCCCACCATTCTTAGCTAGACTTAACCATGCTCAGCTTCGCTAGTTCACAGGAGTATGTGCCATTTGTAACCAATTCAGTCTCTAGGAAGCTTAGTAAAATCCTCCTAAGGCGAGCCAGCAAAGGCCATTGCAGCCGCAGGCGTCAGCGATTGCCAACCGCGCTGCAATGGTTTCGCCAAAGAACAAATTCGCCAGCGGCGAGGACGAGCCTTCCGTGGGCGCCTCGGAGACACCGGCCCCTAGCGTAATACTGGGCCACGCCTATACTTGGCATGCATCAATGCACGAGACGCCAGAAGGTCGTGGCTACCACACAACGTGTGACAGCGTGTGCCGCTGTCTCTGTGTTTCCGCAGTTGGGGAACCTCGCGTGCTGGACCATCCCCCAGCACTGAAGGCGTTGTAGTGTAGGCAGGATTCTCCAGGTCCTTTTCCACTGCATGACCGCTACTTTCTTGGGGAGCCTAGTTGACGTTAACTGCAACCATGAAACCATCGGTGGTGGGTTATTCAAGGTGGACCGGGCGGATACGAGCATTTCGCAGAGCCATGCCGGCGCTACATCTCTTGGCTCTACCTCGGGGTCGATGGCATTGAGTTCTCGGAAGAGCGAGGTGACTGCCCTGTAATACGATGGCGTTGTCTTCAGGACTCGGGTACAGATTCCACAACGCTCGGCGGACTAGTACCCTCCGAAGTGGACCTAGGAAATACACGGCGAGCGGCCTTGCGGCTGCTCCTATATCATCTAGGATTGTCATTAGTGTCTTAAGGCTAAGCAGTAGCGCCATCGTTTCGATACAGGGCAGGTTGAAGCCCCCGAGGCGCCTTGGTAATCGTCGGGCATCCCTCTGTAGACGCTGTATGCCGCCATCCAAGAAGAAGGAGAAAACAGCAACGCTGAGGGCCGGCAGCACTGGTCTCGGAGGAAGTGCGACACGAGCAACATAAAGAAATGCGCCAGAAAAATAGACTTAACAAGATAGGCTTTCTCTGCAAAAGAGAAATTGCCGAGTCTTGCCCTCTCAGTAGCATTCTTGACCTCTTGGACGAGCGTTTCCCATACATCCGGTGCGCCGCCAGATCGATCGCACTCTAATCCCAGAAGCTTAATCTTTCCTAATATTTTAAAGTTGTGTGGCATGCCTGGTCTAAGCTGGTCACCAAGAACTAAAGCACAGCTTATGGCCATGTTCAGTTTCGCCCCCGATGTGCTTCCATACTCGTCGAAGCACCTCAGCACTTGAAGCAAACTGTCTGGGTCTCTGATGAACACGGTCACGTCATCGGCACACGCTGAAACCGTTATCGTCGATATGCCCGGGAGCGGAAGGCCGCGCACTTTCGGATCAGCACATATTGATCGAATAAAGAGGTCTATGCACAAGACGAAAGCATCGGGCTTAATGCGCATTCCGGTCGGACGCCCCTTCTTAGTCTTATCGTTCCCTTTGCCACTCCGTTTAAGACCAAGGTGCTCGACATGTCCCGGTATATTTCCCTAGACAAATCGATAACTTCTGGTTCAAAGCCATACATGCGCAGTACCCAAAAATGTACTCGTGCCTGACTCTGTCAAAGGCGTGCCCTTGGTCCAATGACACGCGCAAACCTGGCGCCTTCGTAGTATGTTCAGTATAAGCTAAAAGATCGCGGGTTAGCGACAACGCACTGAAGACGTTCCTGCCGATAAGCGATCCGGTTTTCTCACACCAAATTACATCGGCCCAGTATTGCTTCAGCCTATTCACTAATACTGTGTCGAATATCTTGTAACCCGAGTTCAACACCGTGATCGAACACCAAGATACAGGGTGACGGCGATCATTACCGTCTTTGGGAAATAGAATAAGCCTGCCCAGTGCAAAGGACTTCGGGAGCAGTTTAGTATTGAAAATTTTGTTGAGTGTTGCTACCAAACCTGGGCCTAAATCGCGCCAAAATTCTTTCTCCCCCCCAGTCGCCCCAGGGTCGACCCAATCCCAAAGAACATGCACCCGGAGTATCACAGCAAACGGATACAGGCCCGGGCCAAAGCACTCCAGAAACACTACGCAAACCACGAGGAGGCAGTCTACGTAGGCGTAGCCGAACTCGGAGAAGGCGACGCTTTCTCCGCAGACGTGGTAGGAAACCACCTCACACCAATCACCGCGGTCACCATTTTTGGAAGGCACGCGGAAGAAGCGGAACAAGCCACGATAGCAATAGCTATCACAAATACCGCAGCCAAAATCATTTTCTGCGACTCCAAGATGGCAGTGCGTAATTTTCTCAAAGGCAGAGTCCACAAACCGGCGCGACAAATCCTGAATAAAACACATTCCACGCCCGGCCAGATCAAAATCATCTACATCCCTGCGCACTCGTCCCATCCCGGGAACGAAGCGGCTCACAATTTCGCCCAAGGACTCGTCAACCGGGCAGTGAGCCAACCGATCGTGCGAGGAGCAAAAGAGGGCAGGATAACCCACCACGAAATTACGCAATACTATAAAACGAAAGACTCGAATACCCACCTCCTGAAAAATCCTTAACAAAAACAAGCAGGCGACGTGGAGGCAACTCCAAACACACCTTCCCCAACCAGTACAAACTATCCATAGTCTACCCAAGGATACACTCCCTCGAATGTACGCTATGCGAGGACGACAATGCCGATTTAGCACACATCTTGCCTTGCACGAATGCCCTGAGCTCAAACCTAGAGCCGAATGGCAGCTATCCAACCGAGAGCAGTGGGAGGCTGCGGTGACCAGCTCGGAACCTGCGTTCAACTGCGGGCTGTGACCTGGGCTTTAGAAGTCGCCGTAAGACACGGTCTGACGGCCACCTCACGAAGCCATCAAGACTTCCCACATGTAATCTCATAAATTATTTTCTGTTGGCGAATTAAAGTTTTTACCACCACCACCCTGTAGAATTCGGTTGGTAGACCATCGGGACCGGGAGCCGACCTTACTTTCATCACTCCTAGCATAGAATGCACTTTTGCAAGAGAAGTGGGCATTAGGATGTCTTCGCTCACAGAAATTGGTAATTGCGGAACCATCGGACAGAAAGTAACGTTTTTCCTAGTAAGCCTGGGTCAGGTGTGCGGCTTTCTGAATATAGATTTCAGGAGTAATCGAAGAATACTCTCTCGATGTCAGAAGCGTTTTCAGAGACGGAACCATCTGGTAGGAACACGGAGGTCACGAATCCACCTGTTTCGTCCTGTGCGTGCCGCGAACTCATCAACCGTGTCAATTCCGGTCGGTCTCGAAGTATGTTGTTCTGCTCGTAGGAATTACCTTTCTGATTTGATCTCAGCCACAGACGATCATGCCTAGCCCGCAGTGTTTCCCAAAATTCTCTTGAGGTTGGGGATAACGGGGACACCAGCGTTTACTATCCTGATTCTTCTAAGCTTTTCATTTAGCTCGCATGCAAGCCTTACTTTGATATTCCGGCCTGCTTCTCTAGCCCAATGTAGCCACACTGATTTTAAGTCGTGCCACTCCAGAGCGGGGTCGTTACTGTTTGTCAGTGTACTAAAAATCTTTGCTCGAAGGATGACCTTGGCTTCTAGGTCCGTCAGTACTGCCCGATCTCCAGTGACGCTCGCCTTCAAAACGGGGGTCTGGCAGGCTCATAGAAAGCATTATAGGGTAACGATCCGAAATGTGACCCGCGTCTGCGGGAAAAGAACCGACTGTGACCGCTGTTACTAATAAATCCTCACACAGGTAAAATGTATCTAGTCTCGTTGCGGATCTTCCTCGGTTCCAAGTTGCAGCAAACGTTACTCCATTCTTAAGCACCCAAGCAGTCATATAGTTTAAAGTCATGAAGTATATAGGACAGATGCCGCGCGTGGTCTACCGGCATGTCTCGACCTGGAACCTGTACGCCCCTCACACTATCTATAACGCAGTTGAAATACCTGCAGAGAATGGTAGCACAATCATCCAACAGATAAGAATTCAGCGCGCGAAAGAAAGTGTTGGTATATCTTTTGCGCGTAGGGGCGTGCACGCACACCACGCGCCCGCGCAAACTCCCAACTGCGCACCTTAAGACTAGGACGCGACCGTCACAGTGAACCGTGTTGAACACCGCAGAAAAGAGGGCGGGATGCAGAATGACAACACCGACCCCGCAGTTACGCGAAGATGCCAAGGGAAAAAAAACTCGAGAGAAAAGCGCTTCTGAAAATCCGTGACATCAGATGGCGAGAAAAAATTCACTTCCTGAAGGAACAACAAATCAACAAACTTCAATCAACAAATCAACAACGGGTTTTCTAAAACCTTGCACATTTAAGGCAAGTATATTAACCATGTCGAAACATGAAAAAAAAAGCTGAGTGAAAGCCAAACAAAGTTTACAACCCCGTCAGCAAAAGACGGGACAGAGAACGTCTTCTACGGGGTCGAGGTATCGGACCCAGACGGGCCCGCGGCGCGCGACTGCGTAGTCGCCGGCTGCTTACTTCAAATCGCCGAGTCATCGGCACTCGAAGACGTTGAAAGAAGAGGTCGTTTTAAGTCCGGTTTATCAACCAACATGTCGTCGCTAAGTCCCAGAAGGTCGGAAACCTAGCTCACGGGGTTGCGTAGATTGGGGTCCCGGCATTGCGCAACGAGGGACACGGGGCTCAGTGGCGTCGGGCCCGCCTGCGCGCCAGGCGCTTCGGCGGGGGGCTGTCTTTTCCTAGTATGCAGGGTCTGCATCCTGTGTCCGCATCAAGCGGGCCCATGGGATTGTTTCGCGTCCTGGCAATCGCGTGGCATAACAGCTGCTTCCGAGTAGGAAGGCGCCCGCGGGCTCTTGTCGTACTTAGTCGTTGGGACGCCTGTACTCTCCGGATCACCTGAAGAATCCTGGCTCACGCTGGACTGCGACGCTGAATCCGGGGTTGAAACGTTCGCCTCCGCTGTAAAAAATGGTGCTGAACCGTCGGGACCAGTACTGCCTTCTTCGATGGGCGTTGTCGCTTGTTGGCAATCGGAGTTTCGAGGTTCTGTCTCCTCTGCCACGTTCACCGGGGGCGTAAACGCAGCACATAGTTCGTCAACAGCTGCGCTGGCCTGCGCCCGCTCTGCCAGCGCCGTTCCAGCCGCAAAAGCGTATGACTTGGGCCGCAGACAATCTGCTGTCGCGTGTTCCTCTGCGCAGATACGGCAAGGGTCGGAGCAATGAGTTGTTTGATGGCCGGACACTTCACACCTGGCACAGCGGGGCGTGTTGCATTCCTTTCCGACGTGGCCTTCCTGGGCGCACTGGGAGCACACCTTGGTGACGCCCCTGTAGTCGCACATTATTCGGTGACCGTGTACTGTCATAAAGTTCGGTACAGGCTTGAGCATTTCAATGCGGACTATCCGCAGGCTGCTATCAACATGCTGTCTTCCTTTAAAGGACTGCTCATGAATTTCCAGAACCTTGCCGGACGGGGAAAACCTGGCGGCTAAAGAAGCGTCCCCGACAAAAAGGCGACATGTCAAGACTGTCACCGCTACAACTTGAGGGCCTACTTGGACTACTGGTACTGATTATACATAAAGGACAAAGCTACCGCGTGCTAAGAGCTTGGGTGCAGCAGCCGCTCAGGCGACCGCAATGCAGAACTTGGTTCCACCTTGATGCTGCAAGCACTTCAAGCATTTCGGTCCTGTGGTCTCTGCAACGGGGTCAATTAGGTCGTCGGCTGCTAGCGTTGGTGGGAGCACTGAAGTAAAAGCAGTGCGCCTTTGGATGGGCGGCACGGAACGTCATCCTCACGATGCAGACGACCAGCTAGGCCGGTCGCGGGCTGCGGATGATGGCGCTGGCCGGGCGTACCGTGCTCGACGAGTGAACAGACACCAACTGATCGTGTGCAGAGGTTAGTCGAGCGCGTACGCATGTGTGCGGAAGTGCAGCATACATCCTCATTCGGCAGTTTTAGCAGAGCGCCGCTTATGCTCCGCTCCGCTCAGATTTCACGCTCCGAGATACTGCAGGGAACTGCGTAGATTTCGCATTTTATAAGCGCGTCTTGCCGAGACGCGAGCAACGCGCTATCAACATCATCAGCCTATATTTATGTCCACTGCAGCACGAAGGCCTCTCCCTGCGATCTCCAATTAACTGGTGTCTTGCGCTAGCGTATTCACTATCGTTGATATTCACTATCGTATTCACTATCGACTGCAAAACGGCGAAAAACGACGAAGAGGCCAAGTAGACACGCTGTCACGCTCCGCTCAGTCGGCTTTGTAGCGGAGCGGGCGATGCGGTCTTCATTCCGCTGCCGGTTTGGGCGTTGTGCGCAAGCACAATAGCATTCCCGCTAAGCGGTTGGGTGGCATTTGCTAGCATATGCCGGTCTGACCGGAGCGGACAGCAAGCCGTCAGCTAAAACAGTATATTCTTGTAGGCCCTCTTTCTGGCACAAGTGCGTTATTCAACTAATCGTATTTCTCAAAGTAAACGGCTTCAGCAATTCATGAAGTACGACTTAGACACATCCTACTGACATGATAGCATCGGATTGTAATTGAAATATTCGAGAAAACAAATTCTGCTACGCGGTAACTCAAACGCAGACTCCTTTTCTAGCTACCATGTGCAGTGTGTCTGAGTGGCAACGGCCGCTATGTTGCAGGTACTGTTTTTTGGTGTGAGCATAGACCGAAAATCCCGACCAACTATAGCTAACAGCTTCGCTGTAACAGAGACCGGAATGACAGAACAGCTTTCTCACAAGTGAACAGAACGCATATCGGCTAGGGGCGCTGCCTCGCGGCAGCCATAGGTAGTGCGACGCTTCATGCCTCGTCACTATATTACGGCCAATAGGGAAGCTATAACCACTAAAGCAAGGAGATGCAGGTAGCAATTTCTCAAGGAAGTCAAAATATGCACGAAATACTGTCTTAAGGTCTAGGAAACTGCAATTAAAACGTGGGGAGCCCTTCAACAAGCTTTCGGGCACAAGTATACGTGCCTATCGGAGTGTTTTGGCTGTTTTATGAATGCATGGGCCGCCAGCAGCATGGTCTTCTACGTCGTCTCGTGGTCTTGGTAAAAAATTCAATGCCGAACGCGTAATATTGTCCAACAGAAAAAAAAAGTTAGAGAAAGAACGAGGCTGAGCTACTATGTAAATATAATGCAACCTTCAGCTCCGGTATGGGAGAAGGCAGGGAAAGGAATGTCGCTTGCAGACGTTAGTCAAGCCTAAGAGAGTGCCGATGTTAGTAGTGAAGCTAGCTTCCTGGCACCATTTTTTGAGACCATTGAATTTCTCTTATCGCCTCTAGTAATAAACCAACCTGAAAAATTATAGTGCAATTTGTGTGCAGCCATGACGGCTGTTTACAAGTTTAAGATTATGGCCAGAATGTCCAACCAGACTTGAAGTGGCATCCATTACCAAATTATTCTTGCTGATACTTGCAACGCTTGACATGTGATACCATGCGGAAGCTCGTTGACTGTGCTTTCCTTGAAGTGTCGCATAAAATCAACTCTTGTAATTAGTATAGCAACGGTATTTTTAATGGCACGTATACCAATGGGCATAAAAAATTCGAGGCACCATGCCTTCCATGTCTTGGGAGCAGTATTCCAGGTTATACCTAAATATGGCAATGATGAATCGGATCGATATTTAACGTTACAAGTTGCCTTACTACCAGTGTGCGTACTATGTCACCGCTTCAAAGACAGAACACTAATCGTATTTTCGCTTATTAGACACTGTTGATATTTATGGCCACGGCTTAGCATCAGCTGAAGTTAACGTTTTCTTTCTAACGTACGGCGGTGAAGGAATTTAGGAAAAATTTTTTCTTTTAAACTTTTCACGTGAATATATTACCCGTCAGTCAACTTCTTTCGAAAAGAGCTTTTTTTATATGGTAACCGAAGTTAGCTATCTAGTAAGTGACAAAGGAGACACTCCCAACTCCCCTGAATGTTTATTGTGCAAAATTGCACCCCGGAATTTCAAAAAGAATGGGCAGCGGCTGCTCCGAGAACCGAGCATAAGGTGGTATTTATGTGCAACGGATTAGCTTGCACATGACGTTTCCAGAATACCAAATTTTGAAAGTTGGCGTTCGATATGCTGAATATTGTGCCCCAAACTTTCGAAGGTACATAACCTGTTCCAGTGTAAAACCAATGCAATTAACGCATAGTGGGAACAGTTTTTCCTGGAAGCTTCATATCTCGCGGCTCGCTAGACAAAAATCTATAGATACGGCGTGGCCTGCGTTACACCCACTCTGGCATCCCAATATGACACACTTGATTCACTGTGTAATTGCCAAATTTTCCAACCTTCAATTTATGTGTACCTTTCAGCAGCCTAAAAAAAGCAATAATCCCGGATTTCCATTGTTATGTTTTTCCTCGGTGTGATACCTTCCTTAAGGTCTGAGGTAGGTCATTTTATAAAACAACTACACTGGAATCGGGATAGTTAAGGAGAGAATGCCGGGGGCAGGGTAATATTTTTAATGCTGAAACGTCGTCGAGGTCTCCCGCAGACTTCCATTACACAGATAGAACGAAAATTACGTCATTACCTGGCCTAGTGGCACCTGTCCTGCTTATGCCTAGCCTGTTTCAGACCGAAGGGGTAGCCGTTTACATCCTCTTTGCGGTCTTCACGAAAAGTGAATGACGTTGTAGACTCACGCTACGCTTTATCTCAATTTCGCAGCAAAGTTAGGACGTTATCTATTGGTCTTCTTAAGATTGGTTACGCGATATCTATGCATGAGAGCCTCGCATCCGGTAACGTCACAAACAGGCTACTCGGAATGTCACCGGAAAGTAACACTGGCGTTATCTGTCACCTGATAAGTTAAGACATGGTGAACCGCGCCGCGTGGTGACAGATGCCGGCACCGTTCCCTTGGAGACAAATACGTATCCTTTGAGCCGCTTTACACCAGACGACACGCACGTGCGATTGCCCTCCACTGGTGTCGCTTCAGTTACCTTACGCCAGGACATATGCTCCCCTGGTTCGTGCATCAGCACTCGGACACGTCAAATCGGTTTAAATTTCATGACTCGCTAAGGTACCTTACAGGCGTGAGCTTCTTACCGCTAAACTTCATTTTATTCTTCATTGACGCGTGTGAAAACCTGCGTCGGTCAGTAGTAATGTTCGCACTGTTAGGCACTAGTTCTGTAGCTACCTCGTTAGCTTCCTGACGATGTTGCGTAAATAGGTTTTCGGGCCTTGTTCAAAGGACAACCTATTACCACACACTTATTGCCCTAAATATGACTTTTCTGGCCTGTTGTGCTTTTATTTCAAGGCTGAGACACAGTCCTACGCGATATGCTTGCAAACCCCTCTGTACCTATTTTCACCGTTGCTGTGGCCACGGAGCGGCCGTAGATTCTTCAGTAGCCTACTTTGGTTCAGAAATCGTTTTTTTTTCTCTTACGTAGCTTTCTTCTCATCTGAACTTGCTTTGGAGTTTTATCCTGTATTAGGAGAGTTGCCGACTTTTACC
This sequence comes from Dermacentor silvarum, assembly GCF_013339745.2. Classification (NCBI taxonomy): domain Eukaryota; kingdom Metazoa; phylum Arthropoda; class Arachnida; order Ixodida; family Ixodidae; genus Dermacentor; species Dermacentor silvarum. The sequence goes on from NC_051157.2 coordinate 165,433,371, forward strand.
AATATCCGTGCTTACTTGCTTTAATAATTTTATTTCAGTGGACTTTTTAGATATTTCTTAAAACGTGCAAAAGTTACATTCTGGATTGCAGCGCAAAAATCATGACATTTTTATGTCATTTCCTTCATGTTAAGCACAGTATCCGTGATTTTGGAAGTGCAATGGCAAGGAGCACATGTTCTCCGTCTATACGCAGGATCTGCTACCACGTTTTTTATTTGCTATGTCTTCGAGCACAGCTCTTAGGCGCCCGTTCCTGCGACGAGCGTCGTACCTCGTAACCGAGCGAACGAGCGCAGCGAAAGATGAGAGCGAACGCGGAGCACAGCGGGCGATAGAAGACGGCGAGAGCGAAGAGAGCGCAAGGAGGAAAGCGGAGGAGGAGGGTGTAGCGGAACCTTGAGGCGGAAAGCGGAGGAAAAGGCGAAGGCCTGAGAAGAGAAACGTAGTGCCGCGCAAGGTGTGCGGCGACGATGGCCACGAGATGACGCCAGAGTAACCCGCGCTATTAGGCTGCCTCGATTCGTTCGCTCGCCTCCGCTCCGTTCACCGGGGCGCGCGCATCGAGGCACTGTACGCGTCATCTGTTCACCAAAGCGCTCCCTGAGCAGAGGTCTGTCTTCGGCTGCTGCCGTGAATCACACACACATTTCAGCCACGCGCTGCCTCTCGCGATCTCCCGATTAGCGATGTAGTCGCGCCACACTTCGCGCCGTTTGGAATCGGCCGCACGAGACAGGTTGTTCACGCCAGCCAATATATCGCTAAATGAAAACATATATAGACCTGCGCTCAAGTTTCTCGCTAGGGAGCATCTTAATCGTCGTTGAATTTTTATTGCGATAGCAATTATATGGACACTCAAAAGCAGATTTCTGCCGTCGGCGTCGCCGTCGCCGTCGCCGTGAGGTTCCATATGACGTCATTTGGAGATGAAATCGTCGCCGCGCGCCGAACGCTGTATGTGCGTCTTTCACGGGGAGTGAACGCACGGCGGAGAACAAACGCGCGTTCTGCGCCGTGCTCGCTTAAGGGCTGCAGAAGTAGGCGTCTCTTTTGTCCTTTACAATCACCATATATGTAGAGCAAACGCGCCTTCTTCCGACGCGCGAGAGGCCGTGGGGGATGGGGAGGGAAGGGAGGCGACGTTTAGCTGCGGCACCAAGTGCCTATTTATATCAGAGGCTCCGGCAACAGTCACCAACGCCGCACGCATTTTGAGCGAACGCGGGCAAAACGCCGATGGCGTCGACAACAGTTCTGCGTGTTGCCGATGCTGCTGCATGTCCAAGTTTATACAGCTGATAAAGCTAATATCATTACTCCGTATAGCTCTCTACAAGTTTTCTATCGCAATTGATGCTTCGCCTTTCAGGTGAAACTGCGACAACTTTTTTTATTGCGATAGCAATTATATGGACACTTCAGCCGGATTTGTGCCGTCGGCGTTGCCGTCGCCGTCGCCGTGAGGTTCCGTATAGATAAAATCTTCGCCGCGCGCCGTATGCCCGAGCGGAAGCGTGCGGGGACGCGCGCTATCACGGAGAGCGAACGCACTCAATCTCCCACGCGCAAGCAAGGAAGCGGGAAGCCAGCGCCGGAGGGAGCGGGGGGGGGTGCACTTCTACTCTGCCAACAACCGCGCTCGTCGCTCGCCCGCACCGTCTCTTATCTCCACACGGCTCTGACCTTTATGCGCCGTGCATTCGCCGCTCAGTTTCCGTTGAAGCGATAGACCGCACGTACCTTCGCCGCTGCGGTGTATGCGCTTGCTGCCATAGTTTTGACGGTCGTTGTCTGCAGTCATTCAGTGTGATCTATTCATGTTTGTTTGTGCGCGCTCACACCACGCTTGTTCATTCAGTTAGTAATAGTCGGGCCACATTTTGCAACGCACGCTGCACATGCAATGCTGCCCGGAACGGCAGTGCAGCGCTACAGGTGTGTCCCTTCGCACGCGCTGCCCACGGGACGCGCTTCTCATCAACACCACCGTTTCACACGCGCCTTCTCGTGGTCATCGAGTTTGTCTTCATGTCGGTGTACTTACGCCGCAGCACACCTGCTTACCTAATCAGCTCATGTTTACTACTATTCATATTGCTACCAAAGCCGCTCAACTTACTTCGTATGACATTGCTGTGTTGCTATCGCATTCATTACTTCGCCCTTAGGGCGAATTTGTGACATTTTTGTTAAATTCCAGAGTTCATTGCTTTCCCGTCTTGCATTTCTCCACAAAACGAGCACGCTGCGGAAGACGAGGCCACGTTCATTTTCAGATGCATTACGAACTCAGCCAAGTTTCTACACTGGTTGACTATTACAGCGAAGCTGTGTATAGGCTACCCCTGATAATTTTCTGCGTCCGTGCGTGTGCACCGTCGTGTCGACAAAGTTTTCGTGTCCAGATTGTAATTTTGAGTTTCCGTGCAACAGAATTATGTTTTCTCGTATGTTCAATTACAATCCAATGCTATCATGACTTCAGGTTATGGGTAAGTTGTGCTTTACAAATTTTGTGACGCACTTTGAGAAATTGAATAGTTCAATAACGCACTTGCACCAGGCGGATGGTCTGCTAGAATGAGGATATATGTTGTACTCCGGCAGTGCACACTGCGTGCGTGGCGCAGTTCGGCACACTGTGTGTGTGACGAACATGTGCACACGATGTATCTGTCCTTGACGAGTGGGCGCTCTGTCGTTGCATCGGTCGTGCAGTGTGCGCTGCGACCGTAATCGACATCATGTCAGGACGGTTAAAAAATTACAGTGACGTTCACGTCGTGAACGCGGGTTACATGCAAGCGTATGGACGCCCTGAAGGTGCACCGCAGCGTCGAAGAACCAACGGAAAGGGCGCGAACGAGGTCGTGGACGCCAGATTCATCTCGACGGTGCATGCCTTGTGGTGGTGGTGCTTGTGTAACGTCGGCAACAGCTTCGCGTACATCCACTTTCAAGGGTGAAATGGAGGTGGATTTCAAAAATTTTGTTTGGAATAACACTTTGGGATTATATAAATGTAACAACTTACTTATTGAAATACGGGACACATAATATGAAGTCTTTTTCTTACAGGGACATTGTCGTCGGGCGAAATAAGTGAGTGTTTCCAACTTTTTTTGATGCCGAATCTACTTAGCGCAAACTACAAGCTATATAACAAGCCATGCTTTTTGTATAACAACAAGCCGTGTTTATTGGCTTAGTGCTATAGCGAGTGCTTTAGACCAAGAGAGATCACAGAAATGGAATCTGGTAATTATACATTTTCTTCACAACTATGGCAGCAAATATCGACACAACTGAAACAGTGGATTCATAAGCACCCATGAAAATCATGTATTTTAACATGGTCGTTATTTTTCATATATCGCCAAACTACTGTGCTTCTTGCGGCTTTGAAATTATATTTTTGTGATAGCATGGTGAAAAAACTATCGTATTTAAACAATAACAAGAGGTACCCAGAAGATCGACTTTGTGTTAATTAAAACCACATGAAGTAATTACACAATCAAGCCAAGGAAACATAGTGGAAATAATTGTTCAGTAAATAAAATGCAGGAATGCTAGAGAAAACGAAGTGAAAATTGCTGAAAAGAAAGCTTGCCACTATTGGGAGCCCTACTTACACCATCCACATTAAGTAAGCGTTTAATACTTTACTGCCTAGAGACGTTGGGCCAGCCACCCTCAGCGAAATAACGATGGATGTGGAAAACATTTTGTACCGCATTTTCCAACAAATGTTTCAAGTTAGAAGGAAACAATCGCTACTAAACACTCTTGTGCTATCTCATTGCAATCAAGGTTGCCAAAGTGTATGCCCGTTGTACACAGTGTTAGGTGAACAGAAGAAGGGAGGGGTGCTGGTTGATTTTCATTGTTTACAACAACACAAATTCCACTAACAATGTTGTTAAGGAAGGCATACTAGAAATAAATGTTCTTTAAAAATGGAAGTGTTCAGAGCAAGGAGTGTGGTTGCATATAATGAAGGTGCAGCGGAGGTGAATATTGCACTATGATTTAATGAAAGTATGGTGGCGAAGGATGTAGGCTCGTATAGGGAATTGTACTCCAACAAACCGTGCTCAAGTTCGAGTAAACGGATTTATACCTTGCACAGTAAACCTAGAGTAATTTATTTGCATCTCACGTTGGATGATATTTGGAAACTAGCCTCCCGGCTAGAATTTCTCTAGGGTTCTGTGTGCGCCATTGCGCAGTACAAGATAGAAAGGCGGATTAGCTTAAGGATAGACGAGGATGTGGCGCTGCAGTTCCTGGCATGCTCTTTAGGGTATTGTACATTGCTTCTTCTTGCAGGTGTTATTCCAAAGAAAACAGTTCACATGTTGGTCTGCTTATTTTGATGTATTGTATAGCGGCCATTTCAGTAAGTAAGATAAAATGTTACCGAGAACGCACTTAAAGATTGTCACTGTCGCATTACGCGTTCGAAAAAAACAAAGACAAAAAAAACAATTAATCAAAACAAGATGGCAGTGCGCATGATACCTGTGAAAGGCGATGGCCGCCTTCATCTTCTGTAATACTTTTTATGATGTGAAAAGTAAGCCCAGCACCACACATATAAGAACACATAAAAATAATGCGTTTCTTCGCCTATTGTTGGCTTTTATAGGCCGGTCGGACACACGGTAAGTAATAACCACACACACTGCCTTACATGGCATCGGGCTATGGATGATAAGCTTTTTCAGTTGCCACTAAATTTCCAGAGCGCGATTTTTAATGAGTTTGCACGTATGCGCCAACAGTAAAATAAACCTTTTGTCTGGTTTTTTTAACTGCGCAACGAGGTGTTCGTTTTTACTTTCCTGCTTTTCGCCGCAGGCGCGGGTGATAGCAATGCCGGTAGAGACAGTAACACTGAGATTTACCGGAGCAACAACAAATAGACCAAAGTGGGTGCGACAGAACACACAGGACAAGAAACTGTTTCATCGGCATAGGCCGACCAATACAGCTGTAGTCAATTTGACGTGATGGTATTGATGAACAAGTCTTGTTGACAATCTGAAAAAGCGTCAGTGCATATTGTGAATTTTAAGCAGCATTTGATTTGTTTATTTCACAAAATGCCAAAGTTGCCACTGCAACAGTTTCTTGAAAGGCATTGATCGATGCGTCCAATAAGTGGTCCAATTCCTTCATTATTATGGTTATTTTATATTAGTCCAACGCAAGGACACTTGTTGATACCCACTGTAGTGCAAATAAAACAGAATCAGGCACGACAGGCGCTACAAGGCAATGTTGACCGTGTGTTTGTTGTGTTATTTGCGTTGCAATGGCTTCGCCAAGTTCCAAACAACTAGCCCAAGAACAAGTTAGTTCGAATACTAAGGTATTATATCGGATGATCCTCTTCTGTATAAGCTATATATACAGGTATGTACCGCGCACCAGCAAGGTAGTACACGTGATAAGAGTCTGTCCTATAAGTGATATACACGTATGCATGATACACCGTTTAGATAGTATACTCGATGAGGAACTTCTATATTAGCAATATACAGATATATAGAATATACTGTTGAGTAAATTACAATGCATCTTTAGCTACCTAGAGCAAAGGCTTAGAGAAAGGGTCACACTAAGGAGTTGAAGGTTTAGCAATGGACGTGGTAGCTGCATCTAGTCGCGGAGAACCTATTGTGTTTCATAAATAGGGGAGGCAAGCAAACGAAGCGTTGATAGTCATTTGATTATTAGTACAGACAGTTCTAAACTCAACCGTACTGTAAATGTTGCGCGACTTAATGAACCCCGTTGGTGAGTTCTACCACGGCAGTAGTCATGAGAACATAATTGATAAAGAGGAACTGAAGCATCACTGTCGCTATTAGTCGAAGGGAAAAGATTCCGGCAGAACCCATCTCATGATGAAGGTCGAAGTTAATTCGACTAGCAATGAAGCAACGTAGCGAAACACCGTCCTGCCACCGCCGAAACGCGTCGTGTATGAGGCGTGTACTTCAGCCTAGCTCCTCTCCATCGTCTTTTCTGGACACGCTGAACCACCTAGCGGTGCTGCCGCGAAGGGCGCGGGTGGCCTCCGAGATGCGTAGCGCGGCGATGCGTCCGAACGCCTCGAATTGCTCCCTCGCTGCGCGCGCCCGATTCATAGCATGTCCCTAAAGCGTCCGGGTGCAGTGCTTTAGACACCCGTGTGGTGCGGGTTCGGTTGCGCCCAGCAAGGGATAAATCTTAAATGACTTTTTATTCAATGAAGAGTGACATGAAAGAGCTTAGATACGGTCATACACTATACATACATACATACATACATACATACATACATACATACATACATACATACATACATACATACATCAGCCAATTTTTATGTCCACTGCAGGACGAAGGCCTCTCCCTGCGATCTCCAGTTACCCCTGTTTTGCGCTAGCTGATTCAAATTTCTACCTGCAACTTTCCTAATTTCATCGCCCCACCTAGTTTCCTGCCAACCTCGACTGCGCTTCCCTTCTCTTGGCACCCATTCTGTAACTCTAATAGTCAATCGGTTATCTACGCTACGCATTACGTGGCGCGCCCAGCTCGATTTTTCTTCTCTTAAAGTGAATTAGAATATCAGTTATCCCCGTTTGCTCTCTGATCCACACCGCTCTCTTCCTGTCTCTTAACGTGACGCTTAACATTTTTCATTCCATTGCTCTTTGTGGTGTCCCTAACTTGCTCTCGAACTTCTTCGAAGTTTACTGGTTGAATATACTGATTTCATACTTTTATCTTCGAAGTTTACAGGTTGAATATACTGATTTCATACTTTTATTTTCAACGACAGTGGTAAGCTCCCAATTCAGAATTTGACAATGCCTGCCGTATGCACTCCAATCCAGTTTTATTCTGAAAATTTCCTCCTCATGATCAGGGTCCCTGTGGGTAAATGACCTAGATAAACGTACTGCTTTAAGAGTCTAAACGCTGACTGGTGATTCTGATTTATTGTTCCCTTGCCAGACTATTGAACATTATGTTTGTCTCCTCAATATTATTCTTCAACCCTACTCTTAACTTTCTCGGTTAATGTCCTCAATCGTTTGTTGTACTTCGTCCCCATTGTTGCTAAACAGGACAATGTCATCTGCAAACCGAAGGTTGCTGAGATATTCGCCGTTGACCCTCACTCCTAAGCCTTCTCAGTCTAATAGCTTGAGTACTTCTAACAACGCAATGAATAGCATTGAAGCGATTTCGTCTCCTTGCCTGACCCTTTTCTTGATAGTTAACTTCCTACTTTTCTGGTGGCGAACCAAGGAATCTGTGGAATCTTTGTAGATATTTGCCAGATATTCACGTATGTCTCCTGTACTCCTTGATTACTTAATGCCTCTATGACTGCTGATATCTCTACTGAATCGAATGCCTTTTCACAATCTATGAAAGCCATATATAAAGGTTGATTGTACTCCGAAGATTTCTCGATTTCCTTATTGATGACATGGATATGATCCATGTCATCAATAAAGAAATTTATTGTAGATTGTCTTGGTCATATATTATACAATACTGAAAGCAAGCTAATGGGCCTATAATTCTACTATTCTTTAACGTCTCCCTTATTATAGATTAATGTAATGTCGGCATTTTTCCAGTTCTCTGGTACCTTTGAATTTGGAAAGCATTACGAATAAAGGGCCGCGAGCTTTTCAAGCGCGATGTCTCCTGCATCGTTGATTAAAGCGACTGTTATTCCATCTTCTCCCGCCACTTTTCTCGGGTCACGTATTGTAAGGCCCTTCTAACTTCATCGCAAGTTAAAGGATCCTGTGTATCCGGTTCATCACTACTTCAAAAGGAGGTAGCATGGCTGCTCTGGGTACTGTATAGATCGGTGTAGAATTCTTCCGCTGGCTTTACTATATCATCGAAATTCCTAATGATATTACCCAACTTTTCTTTCAGTGCATACACCTTGCCTTGTCCTATGCCAAGTTTTCTTTTCACTGCGTCCATATTTTAACGCTTCCTCGATCTTTCCCACGCTATAATTCACAATATCTCTCATTTTCTTTTTGTTAATCAGTTTTGACAGTTCGGCGAGTTCTATCTGGTCTCTTGATTTTGACATTTTCATGCTTTTTCGTTTCTTTATTAGATCCTTTGTTGCTTCGGAGAGCTTACCTACTGGTTGCCTTGGAGCCTGACCGTCCACTTCAATTGGTGCTTCTGAAATCAGCCTAGTTACGGTTTCATTAATTTGCACTATTTTATCACCTTTCTGTTCTAACGCTGCATATTTGCTGGCGAGCACCAGCCTGAATTTGTCTGCTTTTGCCCTTACTGCTTATATGTTGGCCTGTTTCTTCTTGACTAATTTTCCTCTTTCTTTCTTGAAATTGAGAGAAACTCTAAGCCTCATTAACCTATGGTCACTGCACTTTACCCTACGTTGCACTTCTGCATCCTGCACTATGTTGGGCTCGGCATACATACGGCATACATCCATGCATACATACATACATAGACAGATACATACATACATACGTACATACCTCAAAGTGGATGAATTTCCCCAAGAATGCTAATACAATTACTAAAGACACTGAGCTCCGCCATGAGTTGATGCCATGTCGCCGCTGCCTAACGCATAATTCAAGTAGTGTAGTCGATAGCAGTGCTTCGCAGGCTAGAAGGGACGAGCACGACGTTATGCGCATGGTAAAGAAGAAAAAGATAGTCTGGTCTACGATCCCATTGCTGTCGTTGTAAATTAACTGAAGGAATAATTGAAGTGTCATGTTTTCCCATTTGTTATTGAAACTTTGCCACTAGAAATCTTTTGTAGAGCTGTTGTGCTCATTTAAAAAATTGTCCTCGTAATTTGTACCATCTGTGCGTTTTTTTTTTGCAACCTAGAGACAGCAACAGGGTTAAGTGGCTCTCGATTGGAGGAGCTTGCTTTGTCTTCATGGCACTTGTGCTGATCATCGCTGCCAGCCTCGGCAGCTTTTGTAAGTGGGCTCTGAATTTTTTTATTAGCATGCAAACATTTGGGATGTAACGCATTCTGTTTGCCATGCTATTTTTCGTAGTTAATTTGCCCGTAGTTACCACACATTTTCGGAGATATAGATACTTCTAAAAAGGTGGAAACACGACAAAAATTGTGACCGCTAACCACAGCAGTAATATGGTTGCGTAAATATGTAATATAGCAAAATTTCGCCAGAGAAGCATCGAGTTTAGGGAATCTTTTTTGTGTGGACATTTAGTGGCTAGTCAACGAATACCTCGAGCTTTTGCGAGACGGAACTAGGAGCTTAAATGAAGTGGGTCGCTAATATTCAAGCACTATGCAAGTATCTCCATTGTGAGGAAAGTAATAAGCTTTATGCATGTTCCAGGTAGTACTGCATGCAGCAGTGGTATTTTGAAGGACAATTCTCTGCTTTTTTAGGAGAATGGCCCATACCACACTGCCAGGGTGTGAAAAAAAAAGGTTATGACAAAAAGGAAGTAGCGAATTAAGCATTTTAGGTGCAAGCGTAGGAACAGTTGTGTATTATTTTCAAGGACTCGAACGACGTTTGAAACTTCAAGACATACTTTCCGTCAAAATTATATCAGGCCCGCTGTTTCAAAATATAAACAAGTGCATGGGAATGTAGGTATAAATATTCGCGTATGCACCAAGCATAGCCCGCGCCCTGATATTCAGAGTGCTTTGGCGTTCGCGTGTCTTGTTCGGTGACATCTCGGGCATGAAGTGTCGCGGCATCGTTTCCGATAGCTATCGATTATTCTGTGCTGTGTCGATGATTGCCGCAATTCCATAAACACAGAAACCCACCAATCATTTGGCGTGTCACGTAGAACTGGGGTGACGTAAATGCAAGACATGCACACAGGCGTTGACCCGAGTGTCGTCGTGTGGAACGAGATGTTAATTTAGCAGGGCTAGTTGATGTGTTCCCATGATGAAAAATCGCGCAAGAGGCAAGCTGTCAACTCAATCTTTATTGTAAAATCAGGTATATATATACAGGGTGTCCCAGCTATCACGCCGCACGATTTTTAAAAAAGAGGAACGGCGTTACGCGAAGTCAACCTAGTGCGTATTGTTTCCAGTACAGTGGAGTAGGCGCCAGTAATTTTTTGTTACTGATAATTAATTAAATAATTGCAATTAATTATCTAACTTGAGAAGTACTGTCCTAATTATCACAGTGTCAATGAGAAAGTTCTAGAGCAACATGGAAAAATCCCGATACAGCTTTCTGTTGCTCAATACGTGCTACATAAATGTGCTTTTCCGAGTGTGAAAGAAGCCCGCGAATACACGCAGAATTGCCGCATGACTGACCGCTCGAGGCACTTTGCGTGTATTCGCGGGCTTCTTTCATGCTCGGAAAAACACTTTCGAAATCTATTTCAGGTAAACATTGAAATTTGCTCAGTTACATCATTTACTGAAAATGCTGAATTGAGCTCGATGATTGCTGCGTCCTCAGAAAACTGGCTCTGGACACTGCTTATTGCTTGTAAATGGTTTCTATGATCCTTCATTGTCATTTCACTTAAGTCGTCCACACGTTGTTAAATTTGCAGCTGGCGATGACGACAAAGGTGCCAGGTTTGATGGTGCTGGCGACGGCGGCGAGAGCGGAGGTCCGGTCTATTCGTATTCCAATCGCCCCACTACGAGCAAGTCTCCAGGTACGCAATGAATAAAGTAGAAACTGTGCAACAGTAAGCAACTTAGCCTGAAGGCGACCACGATTAAGCCCACATTTTACAATACTCATCTTGTGCAGAGCTATTGCTTCATTCTGAAACCACGGCAGCTGTCCACACATTCTGTGTCACTGTGTCTGCGCGTAATCCAAGCGTGAATTATAAAAACATCGGCTGAGAGAAGACACATGTGATGAAGGAAATGCTTTGAGAGCGGCTAACGTTATGACATGCGCAGCAACTGTTGTGGCTAGATGATGTTTCTCCAACAGCGTTCCTTTACACGGCAAGAGAATATTGCGTGCAATCGCGGACAAGGCATGAGCGTTGTTCAGAATCACAGCGCGCCAAAGAAAGGAATGCTGTAGGTTGGCTGTTGGCTTCATTCGTAAATTGATGAAGCTGTGAACGAAAAATAAAATAAATTTGTGTGTGCATCTTTAGAATAATAGTGTGAGAATAAGCATGCATCTTGTGGGTAAGTCATGGCTTCGAAGATAGAGCCAGAAAGGCTCAGTGGCCGCTACGTCGTACATTTAATTCAATACCGCACGATTCGACTGTGGCCCCTTGATCCTTACTCTCACAATATCCACACTGCCGTACTATACGCAATGCTGGCGGTACTGGCACGCGAGAAACTCCAGCGATGATACGGCGTCCCGCCGTGGGTACCTTACCTTTTTATGCTCAATACCTTACCTGTTTATGCTCAAGACATAGCAATGGCACAAAAGGCCTCTTCTTAGTCGCCCATGCTATTATAGATTGACTATTTCCCTAAACGTGGATGTAGCACAGAAAAGGTATAGTTAAATGTATAGCGAATACATTCTTGCGGCGAATATATTATAGTTAACGATACGTACTATATTGACTAAAATAGAACTTTTTTACAACCGTGAAAAGTTGAAAAGCTGCACATAATATGGAGAGGTTTAGCAGTAAAATTCCATTGATGTTTACTTGAGATTTGTTTGGAATAGAATTCTCTGAATACAAACGTCAACTTTCTTCACACACTACTTAAATCTCTTTATGAATATACAACCCAGCCCCTCTATTTCCAAATTAAAATCAAATTTATTTATCTTAGTACCATCCATGCTTAATAAAGAGAATACAACAGAACTGTTTTCCTGTAGGAGCTGTCTGCTTTAATCTATGTGTATAGGAATTTCCTTACGGAACTACTAATCCATAAGCATCCTTTGGCGAGTACCCAGCCTCGTCACGAGAATTGTGTAATGCTTTGTATCTGCAAAAAAAGCATAATTTGCAGTGTTAACACATGTAATCATTATAATAGTACAAATGTAGATTATTGGCAGCTTTATGAGCGATAAGAAGTAATCTAAACAAAAAATAATATTGATCATAGAGAATACACATAGGGGCGCTATAACGTAAAATGATTCCAAGCTGTTTTGATTCCAAACTTCTGATGTCAAATTTACGTAACCACTGACGCAAGTATCGGGCGGTGCCCCTCAGCGTTGTCTGAACAACCCAATCAATCACTCTCCTCGTTTATAGGAGGTCACCTTTGTTCGCTTTCAAAACCAATAACATTGTCTACATTCAGCGGTTTTTCTTTTCTAATTGGCTGACAAGAGGCGAGGAGCACGCTATAGTGGAGAGGGTTTCGATGGGGCCGAGCCAGCACACTGAAAATAGATAACCGCATGAAGAGGGTGGTGCCGGCTTCTCCGATTGGTCCGCTTCGCCTTTCTTAACTTGCAGTGGCTGGTCGAAAATCGCGGCGGCGTGCAACGGAAAGATAAGAATGCCGATAAAACGGATCCTCAGCAAGGAAGAGTTGGCAGAGCGATGTCGTATGCATAACGCTCGATAACGTTTTACTCCCACGCGAAAAGGTTTATCATGCGCAAATAAATACATGCTCACCGGCAGGTGCGAGAAGCGAGGGCCTGAGCGATCAGCCGGTAGCCATTTTCAATTCGTTTCGGAACGGGGCAGTCTGTGGCTATTCAGAAAAAAATTTCAGTTTTGTTCGGCATATTAATGTTTTTTTTTGGCGTACACGTCACTTTGACGTGGTGAGTTTACGCGGTTGTGTGGTCGCGTGACAGACAGGCCAAGTTGGCGTAGCCAGAAAACATTGGACCAATAGCAGAGGGCTAATGGTGAAAAGGCGTCGAATCAGGAACAATTATTTTTCTTTAGTGCGGTTTAATCATGCATAATCAGTGTGTACACGCTATATTACCTGGGGAGCTATCGCAGTTTACGTGACGTCACGTGACAGAAAGGCGAAGTTGGGAGCGGCCCGAAAATGTTTTGATCAATCGTGGAGGCTGATTACAGACATTGCAATCAAAACAGGTTGAAATCATTTTACGTTATAGCGCCTAGGGATACATAGGGCTCCATTGGAAATGCATCGAGAAGCTTAAGGTAGGGTGAGGCAACATGAAATTCGGAGGTACGACAACTTAAAGTTTTGGGGTAGGGCCAACTCAAATTTAGCGGTGGGCGAATTAAATTTGGGGGTGGGTAAACTTGACATTTGCGGGTGGGCAAACTGAAATTTGGGGCTATGCTTACATATACTTAGGCTACTCCAGTGGAGTTTCTGCATTCTTTTTACGTGTGTATGCTTCAGGATAATGTCTGATTTATCGAAGACATACGAAAAGCATCTGGACATTTCTAAAAATAACGGGCAGCTAGTATTTTGTCTATGCATGATGGATTGCTAGATGCTTTGCGTGCTATACACGTATAAAGAAGGACACCTATGTGGTATACTATATACGTCTTTCAGAAGCAAGTTTCCTTGTACAAGTTCGCGGATATGAACCCCATTTTGTTAAGCGTCTTTGAGTGAACAAGCGGCGTCTAAGTATATGGCTCCGACATTTTTCTAGCCTTGCGCTGGTATAGGCTGAGCATACGTTTTAAAAAGTACTATAATACGTAGGCACACAAGGAACTTTTTAAAAATTGACAGTAACTTGAGTATCCTTACCTGATTTGAATTGAAAAGCATTGTTACTTCTCTAAGTTATCACCATTAAGGACTTCTTAAGTACTACAACGTGTTTGCGGTCCGTTCTTCGGTTTCGTTTCTCTGCGTTCACTAATAACCAGACCGCAACTATTCCGATCTCATCGATAAGCAGCTACGAGTTCATATTGTGATTTCTTCATATTACGCGTCATGACGTGACGCGAGTCGTGAAACATGAGCACCTCGTAACCAATTTCACTTCCGGTTATCACATGACCATGATACGTGACGTTATACATTGTCACGTGCCCTTAACAACTCCACCTTAATCGACCTTACTCTAATTTGTACCACACCTTATTCACATTAGTCCACTTTAATCCATTTTACCTTAAGTCACCTAACTTTACCGCCGCAGGGAGATGGCTCCGACGTGACGTCTGCAATGACGCACGCACTAGGCCCACCTTTCTTGAATTGAATTCTGGAGTTCTACATGCTAAAGCCACTATTTGATTATGAGGCATGCCATAGTGCCATCAGAGAATTTTAATGCACGGGACACGGGTGTTTTTGCATTTCACCGCCATCGCAATGCGGCCACCGCGCCCGAGATTCGATCCCGCGACCTCGTGCTTAGCAGCACAACATAGACGCTATGCCACCATGGGGACGGGGAAGCGTGCTCGTCTCGCTTCCCCAATTCATGGCCCAGTTGTACCAAATTTTATTTTCAAATCCATTAATTTACTTCGTTTACTGGGACAACCCAGAGAAACTTGACGTCAATCCGGTCATTTTGTTAGGTATTTTTACTCTTCGCGCCGTCGGCCATTTTTTTACCATCGCTTGATCACGCCGGATTTTCTGCCTCATGAAACATAAGTATAATGGTTTCGCATTAAAAAACATCTGCAATGCTTTCGTGGCGAAAAAAGAAAGATGTGCCCCACTAACTTATAACACCCGGCAAGTGTGCTTTTTAAAGGCAGTAACTTGTTGAATTGGCACTACGGCTCTAAAAATGCGAGTGGCGTTATTATTCTCTATGCATTTAGAAGAAATTTTCAGATTAAGAAAACAGAAAATGCCGTCTTTTCAACAATACATTTTCTTCTCCTATATTGCAACTACTCTCTATACACCTAGAAATTGGATGACAATAATCTTTCTCTGCTTTCGGTACACTCTAGCAGTGAATACATATGGTAAGCATGCTCTCTACATAAATTTAACTGATACAGTTTATTGCCAATATTTTTGTTTCCGAAATAACTGTGCTGCTGCGCAGTTGGAAAATTGTTATGGAGCTGCCTTCATCGTTTAAACTCCGACTTCTGCAAATTCCTTCATATCCCACTCCTCGGTCCCTTAACAGGATAGACCCTGACCACTCACACTCGTGCCCCAAATGTGGTCATGGCTCATGCTCTTTTGATCACCAGCTCTGGTTGTGCCCAGCCCTTAACGCCTCTCCACCCATCACGAAAGAGCAATGGGAGCAATCCCCCTGGAGCAGCAATCTTCACATTCAACTCCAGGCAGTCCAGAGGGCCCACGACAAAGCGATGGGACTCCGTCTCCCGGTCCCATCGTGGGCGGAGCCACCGACTCGAAGGCTTCCCTAGACCTCAGTTCCTCAGGACTCAAATAAAGTTACTGTCATGTCGTCATGTCCAACAGATCTACGTCTTTCAAAGATTCGTCTTATTAAGTTTGCTTTCTAGAACGAAATTTAGCCGTTTTACCTCTGACCTCTTGACCTATTGCCACCACTACATAATTAGTGAACTGTACATATGCGGCATGCTCTGATGAAGAAAATCCTGGTGCGAATGACCGTTATGCTTAGAAAATCTGTCGGCTGCACTTTGTGAAATTCATTACTTATTGCAACGCTAGCAGAAAATTAACGCATTTGTCAGATGTCATGACACCGCCAGTATCACAACACAACAAGCACGAGGTTTTTACAATAGCGCATGTGAATCCTGATAGAGCCTGCATTAGAAAAATAGTCACCACTACGCAAATAAGAGCACGTGTTAGAGCTCACTTTCTCTCCTAGTGTCTCTACTGGTGTTAGCATACTACGTATCACCTGTATTTTTGAAACAGGACCTACTGTAGATAAGAAGGTCGCGTGTGGCTAGGCTACAATATTCATCAACCGTGCTTCCGAAGAGGACTATTGTCTTGAAAAACTACCACTGAGAACATTCAGAAATACCGTCGTCCTTCGTACTGTTAACAAGAACACAAAATTGCACACATACTTTTTTAGCTTTCTAAAACAACTGAGATTTATGAACAGTTTCACACAGACGTGATTGATGTGCCTCAAACCACGCTTCTAGGCCGTTTAGAATAATTTTAATTATATTATACTGCGGGCACTGAAGCGTATATGTTCCGCATTCTAGTAAAGGCTTATTAACGAAATATCTTGGTCATAGCGATCATGGAAACTGCCACCAGCGAACACGCCACATGAATAGCATATTTCTTGTGGAAAACATACAAACTAATGAGGGAATGCATCACTATGTAAAAGCATCCATTGGCGGAGGAAGTAGATGCTTCTTTGTCTCTAATACGAATAATAAAAGAGAATGGTGCATTGCGATCTATTCTCGCACATCATTGCAGGCAACCTTCATCCAATATGTCTATGCTTATGGAAGCTACCCTGATCATTTCAGAGCATGTGGAAACCACTGGCGCTATGGAAAAACATTCCGACAGCACAGCTCCGCCACCGACAACCACGTCAAACACGACCGCTAACATCACGATGGTCATGCCGAATACGACCGCTAGCACCACCACTAGTAAGTTCAAGTTTCTTAGCACGTGTTACAAAGTGCACTAGATCTGTCTGATCGATAGTGGTGTAACTTGCCGTTTTTTACTTCTTGCGATGAATACAATGACAATATTACTTACAATGACTTGCTTAGGGCCTAGTTGGTGCATATTGACATAATTACTGAGCGCTAGAGAACAAACAGAGCAGGAAAGAAAAGGGCCATCTTTTTTCGTCGACGCTATGCTTGTTTGTGAGCTCTTAACAAGAATGTCAAAAGTGAATATATGCTTCTCCTCTAGAAGTTTTCTTATTTTGAACTGAAATGTTACGCTTTCATCATTGTAACTTCATTGGCCCTTTTCAATAGCTTTGGTACAAATGCCCATGCACTACGTATTGATGAACCCTAAGGCTCACGACTTCATGTCTAAATAGTTTGTCGCACAGGCGGTAACAGTGTATGCATATAATCCATATTGTTGTAGGAATGTTCGGAATGATTGGTGCCTCTTTAACAAGTTACCAGTTATCGTTTCTTCTGTGTGCATCCTCGTGCCTTACTACCGCTCTGTTTTCGGCCCGCAGAAAAACCGCTACCGCCAGGTTCGCTGCTTTGCACACTAAAGCAAGGTTTCAAGAAGGCCACGTATGCTTTCCCACCTGACGGACTGTGCACAATCATAATGTTCAACTCACTGTACACGACAGGTGGAAGCACACTGCAACCACCTTACAATGAAGACTTCCTGTACTTCTTGGAAACTGCGAAGGCAGCCGGAATTACTGAGTTTGGCATTGGCATCGACAGAGAGTAAGGAGAGTTGCCAAATATGGGTTGATAGCTGTGTGGTTGAGCATCGCGAAAGTGAACATTGGGTTATGAGGAACACCGTGTAGGGGAAGGGCTCCGGCTGAATTTTCACAAAGAAAATGTCTTTAATGCGGAGGTAAATTTAGGTACACCAGCGTTTTTGTGCGGTACCCGCATATAAAAGCAAGCAGCACGGTCAGCAATCAAACCCGCGTCCTCGTCCTCAAAATGAGTATGCGATAGTCACTGAATCACCACCAGTAGCAAATATAGGCACAATCAATGGTGCTGTGCATCATATGCTACACACGGAAGGGGTAATGAAAGTATGTTCATCGCAATTCTGTCTCATTGGTTATAGCGCGAACTAATATCAAGGGATGGCAGTATGCATTACAAGTTACTGCGCGTCATATTGCTACAAATAGCTGTGGAAAAGACACCATCTGTACAGGTAGACAATGGTAAAATGAAGTAGGCTTTTCCAAACGATTATATTATTTCAGTGGTCAAACTTGGTGCAGTCTCTTTCCCTGTCATCTCTTTCAATTGAGGGTATTTTTCAAGCCTAAACATATTATATTCCATCGTTTTTGTATATTAGTTTTGGTGTATTTGACCAGAACGTTGCGGTTTTGGATCGCTTTGTGCTTACGCCACGCTCAACCTAGGTTCCTTCTTTGTGAGCTAGTGATCTTGTGTTCTTCCGTGTTTCTTGCTATTTTCACTTTTTGAGGATCTTGCCAAGATCGTCTTGGGTTACAGGGCAGCGTTTAAAGTTAGAAACGTAATTGCTTTCAGTGAGATTATGCTCGTATAATCCTTGGTTTGGAAGTATGGAAGAGCACTTATTTACCTTGTATAGCGGGCAACGTTTCATTGGCGCTTGTTAGCAAAGATGCAAAGGGGCAGCATAAAGTGCGGACCGTTGTCATCCCCTTGACAGGCGTCCTCAACTGAAATACATAGCCCCGGGTAGAATTAAATGAATTGTTTCCGAAAAAGCAGGTTATATGGCAGTGAGATCCTTTGCGGGTCACTGAAACCGAAGGGTGGCACTTATTGCAGAAGATGCAACATGAATTCAATACTCGTATTCTACGCGCTGTTTCCATAATACGGTTTGACCCTAAGCGAATATCTAGACAATTCCGTTTTTACCGTGAGCGGCGTGGGAGGACTTACAATGTCACATATATCACGATGACAGAGATTCGAACGTCGGCGATTAAAGAAGCGCTTAAATCGAAGTCATTCCGGAATTGTCCCCTCAGTACAGTGAGACAGGCAAGAGACAGGAGCCTTTTTCTTGTTTCTCTGACTGTCCCGTCTAAAATTGCGCCTATTCTTCCATACATAGATAAATACATTAACTTCAATCCACGGGCGTAGCAGTACACTCGTCGACGAATGTAGAAAATTTGTTCAAATCGTGGGGTCCAACACCCCGGAACATTACTGGGGGTTATGAGGAAACGCCGTAGTATGGGGCTTTCATATTATTGTTTACCGCCCGGGGGTTCTTCAACGAGCACACAATGTGCTGTACATGGACAGTTTTGCATGTCAACTCTATCGGAAAGCGGTCGCCGCGGCTGGAATCATATTCGGTATCACGTGCTCAGTAGCTTAATTCCATAGCCACTGAAATATCGCGACGGGTATAAATTTATTTGTCATCACCTTTTCCGCTGAGCTTCTGACAGCGGATTTTCTTTCGGAATTTGCCAAATGTCAGCCCGGCTATGCAAGTTCCTATTTCTTATCGCTTCTGCCTAACTATTTAAAGTTTGTTTAAAAACTACTCTAACATTTGTGTATTATTTTTGTCAAAATTATTCTTAATGCTGCAAAAAATTATCGTTTTCTTCCAGTTTTATCTAGATGTGCCCACCATGTTAGAATTTTGCTTTTTATGATTTGGCTTTCATTACATGCACGTTCAACGATCGCTTGAAAAGCTCACAAACTTATGGCGATTTTGTTTGTTCTATTAGCACATGCAGCAACGAAACGATTATGCAAGAAATTGTGCGCAACAGCTCTACGAAGATGCGCCTAGAAGAGTTGTGGGAACAGTATCACATTTACCACTACGGCCAAGTCAACAGTGCGTTCAGGCCTCCAAACAAAACGGCCTCAAGTCAAGTGAACCTTGCAGCTATTGGGTTAGGGGTAAGTTCCTTGATCGCACGCATGCATTGTTGTAGTCTTGCCTGCTATTATTTTTTGTTTAACCCTTATGAACGGGCCTTTTACATGCCTCACTTTTGAGTATGTCGGTGGCCTGCACTCCATTGCAATAATAAAAATAAAAAACACAGCTTCAGACTTAGTCATAACTCAATAATTAAATAGCTGCATAGATATTTGCCCTAGAAGTTGATTTAATTTATTAATATTGATAAATTGAATAACTGATTCAATTTGTGCTCGCGGCGCACTCATTTGCTTTACTCTTATGTTATTTTTCTTGTCTTAGCTGCGTAAATACTTTGAATGTAATGTCAGGGCATGGTCTTCTAGATAAGAAATAATTCTCTAATGGCTGTTTACTACTCTAGTAAAATGTCGTACCTGCAAACTTATTTATGCGGAAAGCTCTAAAATATATGACGCGCTAGCTTTTTTTGTCTGTAACGCTACTGCAAAATAAAACCCAGTGCTAGTTTCGATGTTGGAATTGCGAAAGAACTATGCAATTCTTACAACGTGACAGTCAGTCAAGTTAAGCGAATGAACTAATTTGCGGCGAATGATTCTATTGGGTGTTTCAACATGCGTCACCGCTGGCAACAGAATAGCTGGCTGGGTTAAGTTTCTTACGAAAATGTACTACAGCGCTCGAGATATCCGTACCATCTCGCTATGATGGTCTATGCCGGTATCATAGTGGATTCAACGTGTATGGCAGTTTGCTCAAGAACCCCTTGCAGGCAACTGATAACTAGATAAGAGTGATGCTTCGGCTAAAGCAATCACACGGCGAAAGTTAAAGAATGCCCACACGAAAATACGTCTTTTAGATTTCGTGATGTACAAGAGCGTGGAAAATAAAGAAGCGCTCATCTTTGCTAGTCACCATCTTGATGCTCTAGAGGAACGCGCTTATCTAGACGAAGCAGCAGTAGCGTATTCGAATCAAAAGGTGCCTTTAAGCAGAACAAAAAAACACGCAGATACAAAGCATAGTTGGAATTTAAATGATGCGAATGTGTTTTCAGTTAGCGAGATAGCAGCAGGAGCTGATGAGACCTACACAGCCTCTTCGCCTACAGCTATCTAGGCCACGAGCCCGAAGGCAGTGTATGTATACTGTTTGTCGTGGAAGGATGTTTACGAGAGCTGTCTAGGACACATATCCAAACACAATGAAGGTATTACACCCCTCGTGTCGCTGGCACATTCATTTTGTGGGATCGGCCAAGAATGGGGAAACACTCAGCCAAACACACCAAATGAGTCAATTGTCCACCCGTCGAAACTGCAGACAGCACACACACCCCGGTCGTCTTAGTTGTCTATACTACGTGTCTCAGCTAACGTTAGCCAAGCTGTTAAAAGAAAAATAATAAGGAAAATGCAGGGTGCGAGATACAGTTATAAAGCCGACTTTCCTCGTTTGTCACAATTCTAACTACAGAACACCGTAAGTCTTATAACCGTATCTTGCACCGGGTTTCTTAACTTCTGTATTTTTTATTATAACAGCTTGGCTAACGTTAGCAGGGACACCCTATATTTCACAAATATATCCCGTGAAGAAAGGGCGAAGAACGCCAAAGCACGGGAAAGGGTTAAAAAATGCTTCCTTTTAAAATGGGTTAGCGCACACAATGCAGACACTGTGCATACATGAACGGCAGCTTAGCTTTACAGTTCAAAAGGAATATAATGAATGCAATTAGTAAAATAAGCCGACCACCACTTCCAACGAACAACGAAAATAATATTGTATCCAGGTAGTACTAAACTGCGTAATAAACAAGTAGAATAAAAATGACCTTAGATAGAGCTGCAGATGGCTCAATAGTGCTGAAAAGGAAAATGATAGGTACAACAGTGTGAGATAGAAAGACAGCAATGTGGTTTAGACAGAAAGAAAATATCAATTATACTCTAGTTTTAATGGAATTGTAGTTGCGCATCAGGCTTGCAACAAGTAACCCGTGGTCGAAGCGTAGAAGAAAGGGTGCGAAGAAAAGGCAAGTGCAGGGCACTAGGTGGTGGGATCAGAGTCCATATTTCTCTTAAGAGATTCGAGCCGGTGTATGCAAAATAGGTGAAATAAAATACCGTTTGAACATGCTTTAGTTCTCTAATAGGTCAAGTAAAATGTGGATGATGGTAACAACACATATGATTGTACACTTGCCAGAAACGGCGTGACTGCCAACAGTTGCGCAAAATATGTCCCAAAAATGTGTTACGAAAGACACTGACGTTTCAGTAAGTAATTACTATTCTTAAACGCTATAAAGGCAACTTTCTCTTTCTGACGTATATTTTTTTTTCGATTGCTTCTAAAGACTAAGCAGTTCCACCAAGTAATCTTTAAACTACCAATGTTTGGTCTTCGTGCACATGTTGTTGTGTGGAAATGCTACCTTTGCGCTGCTGAGCACGAGATCGCGAGATTGAATCCCGGCCGCGGCGGCCGCATTTCGATGGAGGCGAATTGCAAAAACGCCCCTGTGCTTGCGTTGTAGTGCACGGTAATGAACCCCAGGTGGTCAACATTAATCCGGAGCCCCCCACTACGGCGTGCCTCATAATCACAACTGGTTTTGGATCGTGAAACCCCAGAAAGAAGGGGAAATGCTACCTGTAGTAATAATTATACCGTCATCTTGGGGCAGAACTAGTTCAGTAGAGACGACCAGCAGTCCGCTTTTGGCTGATGTCGTAGCTTGAATTATTGTGAAACAAGAATGTTTTCTGTTCCAATTTTTAACATTTTTTATGTGTATAGTTAAACTAATCCATGACTATCCTTTGGCTACGCTCACGATGTTGACGACTAATGACCTTATATTCTATAAAACTAATAAAAGTATGAATGGTAATACTCCTGTAAGGATTCGTGCATTTGCTTGCACTAGGAGTCCGTCAATGACAATCACTTGAACCATGTCCTTTCCTATGGAACTAAAGCATCAAGCTTTGCGTCTTATATCGCCTAATATTGCTGATGCGCCCTCTTTTAAAACTTCTGCTTTTTACTAAAAGAGCTCTTCTTGCTCTTCAACTTCTGCAGATTGTTCTGAAATACGGCGACTCGTAAATGTGGCGGCGGCAAGTGTTCATTCTCGCTCGATGAAAGACGTATGTCGATGTCTCTTTGCTTGTGGCCGAAGATAGGGAGATCACGGCTGTTCAATGTAGATGAATTCAGCCAGAACGGTGCGCGGCCACTTTGCGCGCGCAGCTGCCGCGTGCACTTAAAATCTGGTTGACGTATTGCGTGCACTAGCGATAGCTTCAGACTGATGACGACTGTCGATCAAAGCGTGAGGCGAAGGCTGCGAAGCAATTATATGATGATAAGTATTTCTGCGTCTTTTCGGTCTTCTCGCTCTTTAGCTGCTGCAAATTGTTCTGCAATACCGCGACTTTAAATGCGGCGGCGGCAAGTGTGCATGCTCGCTCTATGAAAGAGGTGTGTCGATGTCTCTTCGCTGCGGTACATCACAGAGGTTATTAGTTATAAATACGACACAAAAGATAGCGTAGGTCAGACTCACAGATCCAGAAACAGAGAGCCTGAGAGATCAAAATTTACCGAAAACCCTCTTACTAGAAAAACAAGCAGAAAATGTCACTAATAACACGGTGGAATGACCCGATGAAATCCCAATCGAGTAATCAAAACCCTAGGTCCAAAGAGCAAAGCACTGCTGCATAAGGCCATAGAGCAATTGATTAAAACGAACACAATTCCGGTTGAATGGCATGAGAGCAACATGAACCTCATCTACAAAGCTGATAAGGATAAGACGAGCTATTACAGGCCAGTTACAGTAACGTCGGTAATATGTACAATAGAACTGCAAACCATAACGTGTTATCAAGAAGTGTTTCGGAGATCCGACAGCTAAGAAGAAGCGTGCAGAGCAAACGCTAATGCAGCAAACTCAAGTCCCCAGCGAAACTTGCACTGCGTACATCGAGGAACTGTTAAAGCTGTGCAAGGCCCTGGACCCTCAGATGGTAGAAGAGGACACAATTGGTCATCTGCTAAAAGGGATCGCTGAGGACGTGTACCAGGTCCTCATAGGAAAAGACCGTCTGGAGTCCGCAAGGGACGTCGTTCTGCACTGCCGCACATTTGAAGTGCTCAAAGCTCGGCGTATCACACCGAAGTTCGGACGCCTGGCCAACGTGACTAACGTCGTCAGTGTTGACGTGGTTCCAGCTCCATCCGACCTCGCCTCAGTGATTCGACAAGTGGTGCGCGAAGAGCTTGACCGACGCCAGGCGGTTTCCCTCTCGACTCCTCGGGTTCGAGAGCCTTTCTCTTCCGGCGACTTCGATGAGACGTCCATTACCGCCGCCTCCGTAGATGCCTACAAATTCGCGCCTCGTCCAGGAGTGTCAAATCCTACTATGAACGCGCATCCAAGTTACCAGTTCCACAACGGTTATACTCACGCAGACCGCCTGCAGTTCCTCAAGAGTGGGACGGCCGTGCCAGTTATCCTCCTACTGACAATTTCAGTGCGTCCCGCGAACTCTGCTTCCAATGCGGCATTTTCGGTCACGTCGCCCGATTTTGTCCTCATCACCATCGCACGTCACCACCGTCCTATGAACGACCGCGTACTTTTTATCAGCGGGGCAACCGGCAAGGTGACGATACACGTTGGTCCCCTGATTCTGATAGCAGGACGCTCTACCAGGCGAATTACCGTAGCGACTCACCAGCTTCTGTGCGGAGCTTGACGACGCTGCCTTCACGCCAGCGCAGGTCTCCATCTCCGCGACGGCGTCTCACGTCACCGCCGCCGGGAAACTAGGCGGCGCGACCAATGGAATTGCGGTCGCCAGTCATCTTCAGCTACATGATCATATGCGTCCGCCAGTCGCCATGTGTCATAACAAGATCCGTGTTGTAGTGGACAATGTTACTACTTTGGCCTTAGTGGACACTGGACCGAATGTCTCCGTTATCAGCCAGGATTTCAAAATATGACTAGGACGTAAAGTGCTGTTTCGCTGGGACACCTCTAATACATTTCGTGCTGTGAGTGGCGAGTTGCTCCGAGCTATTGGTGTGTGCACCGCGAACGTTTATTTCTCCGATAACGTGTATCAAGCCGAATTCTCAGTGCTTGCTAAATTCACTCACTACGTAGTTCTTGGCCTCGATTTCCTACAACAGCGCGGTGCCACTGTTCGCTGCGGTACCGGCGAGCTTTTCCTCTCTCCTCTTGCGGACCAACCTGCTACACGTTCACGCACTCTCGCCGTCATTGAAGATGCTGTCTTACCGGCACGTTCCTTATCCAGAATACGAGTTGCTGCTTGCGGTGTTGACGCCGATACATTTGATGCAATTGTTGAGCCTGTGCCTTCGATGGTTGTGAAGAAAAGTGTGCTCGTACCTCGATGCGTCCTCTCTGTGGTCTGCGGTACAACTACACTATGGGTGTCAAATTGAGCCTCCCAATCTGTTGTGCTACCCAGCGGTATCCGACTTGGCTCTTTTGAAGTGGATACCAGTCTCACCATAGGCGCTTTAACTGGCGACACGTCCCATGAATCCCGAGAGCACGGGGCTGAAGACTCGTTGCCGTTTCTAAAAATGATCAACAGTCATTGTCGTCAGAGAAGCGCCAAGCCCGGGTCAGCGACTTTAGCAAGCATGCGTCAATGTTTGATTTCGCGCAGAACGCTAACAAAATTCACGTTCCAGCTACGCGGGCTCGCCACAGGATCGACATGGGGCCCGCGCATCCCATAAGGCAGAAGCCTTACCGCGTTTCCGCGTCAGAGCGCAAGATCATCGCTCAACAGGTCGACGACATGCTAGCCAAGGGCGTCATCCAAGATTCATCTAGCCCTTGGGCTGCGCCGGTCATCCTCGTGAAAAAGAAAGATGGGTCCTGGAGGTTTTGTGTCGACTACCGGCGTCTCAATTCTGTGACGAAAAAGGATGTGTATCCAGTTCCCCGGATCGATGACGTTATCGACTGCTTTCATTCATTATCCTACTTTTCATCTGTAGACCTGAGATCGGGCTACTGGCAGATACCCATGCATTCAACTGACAAAGAGAAAACCGCTTTTGTGACCCCAGACGGCTTGTTTGAAATCAACATCATGCCGTTTGGTTTGTGCAACGCGCCTGCAACATTTGAAAGGTTTATGGACACGGTACTGCACGACCTGAAATGGGAGATTTGTTTATGTTACCTTGATGACGTCGTCATTTTTGGCCGCACCTTTGCAGAGCACAACCATCGACTGGACGTTGTTCTGACCTGCCTTGAGCAAGCTGCCCTTACCCTCAACTCAAAGAAATGTCATTTTGGCCAAATAGAGGCACTAGTACTTGGACATCTAGTGGAAAAGCAGGGGGTGCGACCAGACCCACAGAAGGTCGCTGCAGTTAGCGGCTTTAAACAAACGCAGTCACAGCGCGAGCTGAGGAGCTTCTTAGGTCTTTGCTCGTACTTCCGACGTTTTGTGCCCAACATTGCCGATACTGCCTACCCTGTGACTTCATTGCTGCGCAAGGATAACCCTTTCATCTAGACAGCAGATTGCGATTTCTCGTTTCATCAATTGAAGTTCCTGCTTTCTTGCGGTCCCATAATTCGCCATTTTGACCCCTCTGCCTCAACAGAATTGCAAACCGACGCGAGTGGAATCGGCCTCGGCGCCGTCCTCGTCCAGCGTTTTGGTGACGCCGAGCATGCCATTGCCTACGCCAGCCGTTCGTTGAGCAAGGCCGAACAGAATTACACCGTCACTGAGCAAGAGTGCCTCACTGTTGTCTTTGCAGTCCAGAAGTTCCGGCCATATCTCTACGGGCGCCGCTTTACGACCGTTACTGATCAACATTTACTACGTTGGTTGGTTGGTCTCCGCGACCCGTCTGGCCGCCTTGCTCGATGGGCGCTACATTTGCAGGAATTTGACTTTGCAGTCCATTTCAAGAGTGGCCGGCATCATGCGGACGCTGACTGTCTTTCGAGGCTCCCTCTACCGACAAGTGAATGTGACGCCGACAATTTCGATCAGTTTCTGGCCGCCATCGACGACATTCTTTTTCCCGATCTGGGCACCTTCCGGGACGAGCAAGGTAACGACCGCAGCCTGGATGGCCTCTTCGCCTCAGCTGCTCAGCCAACCGGTAACAATGGCTTAGTCATTCAAGATGGCCTGCTCTACAAGAAGAATTATGCGGCTGAGGGTGCACGCCTCCTGTTAGTGGTCCCTAAGAATTTGAGAAACCACGTACGCCGTGCTATGCACGACGACACCACCACGGGTCATCTGGGTTTCACCAGAACATACCACCGCATTCAGGGCCGATTCTACTGGACTGGTATGCGACGCGATATAGAAATGTATGTGGCCAGTTGTAACAAGTGCCAGCAATTCAAGCGTCCTAATACTGCGCCGGTCGGACTCCTTCACCCTGTGGCGCCACCATCATCTCCTTTCGAAATGGTTGGAGTTGATCTTCTCGGCCCATTCCCGCGCTCACCCAACAACAACCGTTGGATTATAGTCTGCGTCGACCACCTGACGCGTTATGCTGAAACCGCAGCGATTCCAACGGCCACGGCTCTTGAGTTTTCGAGCTTCCTCCTGTCCTCCGTTATACTGCGTCATAGACCCAGTGTTGCCAGGTTTAGCTATATATAGCCAAATTGGGCTACGGGAAAGTTTTTTCGACGTCGACTTGGACGAGTTGGCTATGTGGCTATATTTGGGCTACTGAAAATCTGCGACTTGGCTGTGTTTGGGGTATAAGTGGCGCCCTAATCCACGCACCAGAGGTGGCTCTGATCGGCTAGAAGCAAATCTCGAAGGCTGTGTTTTAGCTGGCTGAGCCGGCCGCGTGGCTCTGCGTGTGTGCGTGCGCGAAATGACCCCCTCCCCCCACCTTTCCTTCCCTCTCTGCGCTGTTGCCTGAGCCGGTGGCTTTAATCTTTGATGCACTTAAACTTACACCCTGCTTGACCGTTAGGCACCCGATACCCGGACATCGGGATGAACCTGGGAGTAGTGGGTTTTTCACGGTACACTATACTAACATGACTATGCTCGGGAAGGGAGAGCAATAACATAGGGTCGGGGCCGTCGCGCGATCGTGGCCCCGACATGAAAGAAGGGAAGCACGGGTGGATGACACGCCCCAGTGTGTTCACGGCCATGTCTTCCGGATGAAGTATCGCGCCGGGCACAGCTTTCGACCTACTCCACGTTTCTGGCACGAAGCTTTGCTGCCATTTTCCTTTTCCTGCTAGATGAATTTTTCTTCGTGCTTAGATTCGAGATTCATTTCGATAGGTTGGACGTAAGATCTGATCCTCCTCAGAGAGGAGAATCCAAAGATGGGGAAGTGGGCCAAGTATGTGAGAACGTATAAAAAAGAATGGGAGCAAGACCGCGAGCCAGATGTGGGTTCTGGTGCTTTTAATTCTAGATGCATGGTTTGGCCTTAATGTCACGGATGAAAATACTCATTCTGCTATTATCGAAACACGTTTGCCACGATGACATCAGTGCAGCACGTTACATGAACTTCACTCACAGTGTTACCTTAGTTTGTGAGTTGTCGCGCTGCTGGCTCGAGGACGCGGGTTCGATTCCCGGCCACGGCGGCCGCATTTCGAAAAAGGCGGAATGCAGGAACACTGGTGTACTTAGATTTAGGTGTACGTTAAAGAACCCGAGGGGGCCAAAATTAATCCGGAGTCCGCCACTGCGTCATGCCTCCCAATCATATCGTGGTTTCGGCACGTAAAACCCCAGAATTATTAGAGTTTTGGAACAGGGGCCTCAAACGTATTGGAGCCCCAAAGAAATAGCGTCGAAGCCACTGCGCATGCGCACGACGGAAACTGTGTTTGGGTTTTGCGTCGGGCACTCTATTTCATCGATTTAGCGGGAGCCCCAAAAGCTCCCCCAAAAGCTTTCGTCAACAAACATGGCGGCGCCCATCGAAGCGATGGCTCCAACCTAGTACAAAACTGTGCTCGATTCGTGGTAACGCGTAAAGTTCGTAAGCTAGAAGAAGTGATTGCGGTTATCGGTTTCTGTCAGCTAACACGTGTAATTAAAATTGATTCATTATGCGCCGTTGATTCCGAATTCAATTGTCGATTTCATGGCTCGTAGGCCTATCACGGACTGACTTGGCTGGGTGAAGGTGCGTAAAGTTGGCTACTCAAAACTAAGCACAATAAGTTGCATGCTGCTAATAGAGTAAGCTCTAAATTGTAATTAAAGGCGAGAACACGAATGTATTATTTACTTTTCTTATCATGAAATGGTATATTTTATTTTAATATTTATAACAGCTTTTCTTTGACGCCGTAGTGACGCTGCAAACACAACACTCTATCCGCAAACGCAAAACGCCTATTCCAAAACTCTTTATTCCTGCATGCCCCAACGCTAACACCTGCAAAGCTCTTTGGGGCCCCAAACTTTATTGGCCCATATTATTAAACGTTATTAGTCATCAACATGGTTTGCGTTTTGACAGTAACCGGTTTTCACAGCATTACCACTGTTATCAATTAAAACCCGCCGCGGCTTTTACCATTTCGAGCGAGTTAGTTCGGGACGTGCTCGTCGCCGAAAACGACTGCGCGCTTCTACACTAGTGTGCCGGTTTGCGCAGTAATCTTTTAAAGCTCCGCTTGATTCAGACAGTGAGTGGCATCTGTTGCCTGTCCCTTTTCTTAACGCATGTTCTTAACGCATGGCGGCCAGGTTGATGTAAATTGACACTTTGTAGGTAGTGTGTGTCCCGGCTAATCCGGGCCAAGCTAATTGAAAAACAAAAACAAAAAAGCAGAAAACCAGAAAGGACGATGAGACAAATAATGCGAGATATCATAGCGCGAAAGACTTGTTTTAGCTCATCAAAAAAGAAGCCGTGAACACGTCGACATCGCAGATCGCTGGACAGCTGAACTTCTACGCCGTAGGCAGAGATAACGTGAGAGATCGATGACGCTGAAAATTATTTTGTGTTCACGACAGCTAAAAAGCAGAGTTAGTAGTTAATATTACTCTAAATAACTAAAAATAAAATCAAAGCAGTGATTCGCTCTCTGCAGCGATTCGCTGGAACTTAAGAGCTTCCGGCGCCAACCAAAAAGTGTTCTGTGCAAGCATGATGTCGCTGTTGTTGATGTAAAGGGCCGGCCGTAACGGCGGCACGGACATATTCTTACAACGGATTGTGCAAGAAAGGATTGGCATAGTCAAATGTGAAAATGTATACACAAATAAAATTGCAAATAAAAATGGCTATATTTGGCTACGAAATATTTTGCACTTTTTTTCTGTTTGGCGACATTTGGGCTACAACTTCTCTAGCTTTTGGCTACGCCGCCTCATCGGACCTGGCAACACTGCATAGACCCCCTCGTGTTATTGTGAGCGATCGCGGTTGCTAGTTCGTGGCCGACGTAGTCGAAGAGCTGCGGCGTCTCTGTGCTTGCCAGTTTCGCCACGCGACCCCGTATCATCCGCAGGCAAATGGTCTCTTCGAGCGCACTAACAGAACTTTCACCAACATGCTTTCGATGTACGTGGATTCCAGGCACAAAAGTTGGGATGACATCTTGCCTTTTATCACATACGCCTACAACACTGCAAAGCTTGAAACTACAGGCTACAGCCCTTTCTATCTTCTTTATGGTAGACCACCCCGCAACTTCCTTGACACCATTCTGCCTTTTACTCATCATGCGGACTATTCTATTGCCCAGACTCTCTGCCACGCTGAGGACGCACGCCGCATAGCTCAGCTCCGTACGTTGATATCCCGGGACCACTCCAAGATCCACTATGATGCACGACATAAGAATGTGTCATACGACAAAGGAGACAATGTATGGCTTTGGACACCACTTCGCAAGCGCGGCCTGTGCCAGAAGTTTCTGGCTCGTTACACCGGGCCTTTCGTCATCAGCGATCGCCTCAGTGATGTAACTTACTTGATTGCTCGCCTCGTTTCGAATGGGTACCGGTCTAAGAAGACGGAGCTTGTTCACGTCGCTGGCCTGAAACGCTGTCATCCACGTGACTCCTAGTGGACGTAACAGTTACTCGCCCAGCAGGCTTCGTCTGTGAAGGGAGGAATGTTACGCTAAAGCTACGGAAGGACGCAAGAAGAGAAGAACGAAGTGTGCTTGTCTTTGGAGCGGCTCGGTGCCGGCGCGGCAACCATTTTCCCCTTTTCATCGATTCATCTTTAAATAAACGCACCCCATCGTAACAATGTTTGTGCTAACGCGGTGCATGGAGATTTCAGTAGCTCAGAATATCCTTTACCTTTCGAGATATTAAGGGAGCCTACGACAATGTAGATAGGGAAATTAAGGGATATTCTCAAGCACAAAGGCATTGATGACGATTTGGTGGAGCTATTGACTGAGACAGAGACAACCAAGTACACATTGTACGGGAGGGCGGTAAACGTAATTAAGTGGCCGAAATTTACCAAGGACTAATGCATGAATGTCCTCCGTCTCCATTGATATTCACACTTTATGTTAAGAGCATAAAATGACAACTCGAAATAGTTTTAAGGGGTTTAGATTTATCCTATGTGCGCTATGGGCAAAGGATGCATCAGAAGGTACCTGGATTATGTATGCAAAGGGCATAGTGCTACTAACTGACAATCCAGTATATTTATAGAGACTTGCGAATAAGTGTGGTGACGCAGTGGCAACGAATCTAGGCCTTAAGGTTAGCACACAGAAATCGCGAATTAGGATCATTTATGAAGAGACGAGTAATTACGCCGTATCCATCCAACAGCAAGCTACACCCATAGTCGAGCAATGTACATACCTCAACGTATACAGAAACGAAGTACATACTTACTCAAGCACTTACCAAGATAATTTGAACATAAAGGGAAATCAGACTGCAACAATAATTTAACACAGCACTTTGCGGCCACAATGATTATGAAGTCGTACGTTTAATCAGGAAAAGTGTAGATGGTGCCAGCGCTATCGTTTAGAAATGCCATTCTGTGCTCAAAATCGGATATCTTGCCGGGTTAAAGCCTAACCAAAGATAGGTAGGCCAGTAGGCTTTAGGAACCCACGGTAAAGATACGAATGAGGCAGAGCAGGGTGACATGGGTTGGGCCTCTTTTCAACTCACAGATACGCAGAACAATATTACTTTTGAAGAATGAATCAGGATGTGTGATTAAAAATAAATTGGCGGCTAAAGTGCAGAAGTA
The DNA here is from genome assembly GCF_013339745.2 of Dermacentor silvarum. NCBI lineage: Eukaryota > Metazoa > Arthropoda > Arachnida > Ixodida > Ixodidae > Dermacentor > Dermacentor silvarum. The sequence goes on from NC_051157.2 coordinate 165,465,157, forward strand.
TCTGTAGCTGAAAAGCGCGGAAACAGAATGGAGGAAGATGTCAAGGAAGCAGGCAACCAAGTACAGGGTAAATGTATGTGTACATAGACAACCAGGAGCCATCAAAAAGAAAGAGACATAGAAACTGGGAATTGCATGCTAAGAAGGGAGACAAGGAAGACCATGGAGATTAACAAGATTGTGAAGAAAGAAATTAAAAGGGAAAATCTATACGATACCAAAAAGGTGATTGCCTTGCTATTTCAGGCTCGAGCTGTTTATGGTACGTACTAAAAACGGCTACTTTGGCGAGCCTTTTATTAAGCATCGACGCGTACCTCAAACGTAAAATTCTGCACCGACGCTGCTTTTCATTATGCCCTATCGAAATAATGCAGGTTACGCAGCCGAAACTCTTGTTAAAGTTGTCCGTTAATCATTCTATTCCTGTATTTTCGTTCGTCGAAGAGCTGGTAGGCATGACCCACAGAATTTCGGCAATGCAAATTCCGACATTGAAGCCAGGGTGTTTTGGAATAAACCAAACTGGCGCAATGATTTTCTTCATTATAAAAGGAGTACGCCATGCTCCTTATCTTCTACAACGATGGGTAATCGTCAAACGTGTGGCAATATCTGCATTTCTACAAAATAAATAGAACTATGTTGTTATCGGTCTCATTTTTGGAATCAGAAAAGGTTTCATTGACCTTAAAAATATTCAATCCTGTGTTATTTTTTTTCGAACTGTCTGCGTTTTGAAGTAATCAGGCAGAAGAGGCGGAATTTGGAAATTTGCCACAGACTATTTAAAATGTAGCAAAGAGAGACGCTAGTGGGTCCAGCGCTTTTGCTCGCAACGGCGCTCGTGCTGAAAAGCCGTGTCTCGTTTGACTGTCTACGCTGCGCTGCGCCGATCTCTAATAAACCCTTTACAATTGGTGGAGCGTGCTGCGCTCTCAAAACCTGTAACCTGGAACTTCGATCCCGCACCGTACCATCGACCATGCCTAAAGAAGCCTCCCAGCAAGTACCTCCCCCTGCACCGGCACCATGCTCTGGTGTGCCGCCCCACAGGCACCCTGCTATCTTCACAGGCGCGGACGACACCTGACGTTGAGGATTGGCTTACGACCTACGAGTGGGTTAGCGCCCACAATAAATGGGACGAAGTAGCTAAGCTCAGCAACGTGCTATTCTACCTCGCGGGTGTGGTCAGCTTATGGTACAACAACCATGAAACGGATTTTCCGACGTGGTCAGACTTCAAGACATCTTTTGTCGAGGTTTGCGGGAACGATCTCAGCAAGCAGGCGAATCTTTCACAAGTTATATCGAAGACATCCTAGACTTATGCCAGAAAGTCAACGCGACCATGTCGGAGTCTGATAAGATCAGGAATGTTATGAAAGGCATAGAAGACGATGCCTTCAACATGCTCCTTGCCAAAAATCCTCGCACTGTGGCCGAGATAATTACACTGTGCCAAAGTTACGAGGAGTTACGCAGGCAGCGGTCATTGACCCGTCGCCCTACATCGCGCGACGAACACCTCGCTGGCTTGACGGCCATTTCTGATCAGTCAGCGTTGATGGCAGAAATGAAGGCTTTCGTGCGCGAGGAAATTGCACGCCAGCTCTCCTTGATGGCCTTTGCACAACCGCCACCAGTACAAGACCCAACGTCAAGCTTTGAGCCCCCGCTACGCCACACCATCGCGCACGAACTCAACCAGCTTTTGCCTGAACGCCATCACCATGTTCCTGCGGCCGTACCTCTCCGCTACGCTGAAGTCGCCGCCAGGCCCCAACAGATCCCTCCGGCTGCACCACTCAGCTACGCGGAAGTCGTCGCCAGGCCCCACCCCTTCCCTCAAGGTTGGCCTCTCACATACGCCGGCGTCTTGACTGTGCCCCGACCACAGCCCGCGATGCAACCATATCACCAGCCGCCCCACACAACGCGTCCTCCTACATCTGTTTTGCGTGCGGCTACGCCGGTCACGTCGCACGCTACAGTAATCGCGTGCAGTCACCTAGCGCTCCAACATATGCGCCAAGTCGTATGGTCGGTTCTCCCCGGCCATATTACGACGACCCTTCGGCATCGTCACCGACGTTCCGCCCAACGCCCAATACCCGCCGCTCACCTTCTCCACGCCGACGCTCGCTATCACCGATGCGGCCCCGTCCCGCAGCTCGGGAAGAGGAAAACTAATCGTCGCAGTCCACGAGGCAAGGGCTGCGATGCCGGCGAAACGCGAAAGTCCTCAGGGTAGCCCGACGAATGTGATAGACGTGTTTGTTGATGGTGTTCACACATCTGCACTCGTGGACACCGGAGCCGCCGTATCAGTTATGGACGCAAAACTTTGTCGCTTGATTCGGAAAGTCACGATGCCCCTTACTGGACTGTCCCTCCGCACAGCTGGCGCACAGCGTATCCACCCGTTGGCGGCGTGCACAGCTCGTGTTGTGATTGAGGACGTTGTATGCGCCGTCGAATTTGTTGTAATTTCGTCGTGCTCCCATGACGTTATCCTCGGCTGGGATTTTATCTCCCGCCACAATGCCGTCATTCATTGCGCACGGGCCGAACTAGAACTGTCGCCGCTCTCAGATCTGACGCTCGCCGACAATTCTTCTCTTCCGAACAAACTCCTCGTCAGACAAGACACCACCGTTCCTCCTAACTCGTCAGTGGGTGTCTGTATGTACTGCAGCAGCCTCTCCGACGCTGTCGCACTACTTTCTCCGTCTGGCCGCTTTTCCACTCGAAAAGGTATCCTGCTACCTTTTGCGACGGTGAACATCAGACAGGGCTCTAGTGCTATATTTATTTGTAACCCGTTCTCGTACCCTGTGTTGCTACACCACGGAGAATGTCTGGGCACTGTCGAAGCTATCGCAGACGTACAAATTACGGACGTTCCCGAAGACCCATACTGTGCCCGTTACAGTACGCTCGGCTCGATTTCTACGTCTGGCCCATTGCCTATAGATGTGTTCGATTCTTCTGTTGCCGATGACCTTACACCGGGCCAGCGATCCCAGCTTCTGTGCCTCCTACAAGAATTTCGTGCTTCTTTCGACGTCGGGCAACCTTCCCTGGGCCGGACTTCAACTGTTACGCACCACATCGATACTGGCTCCCAATCGCCATTGCGGCAACGCCCATATCATGTATCGGCTACAGAACGTCGCGTGATTAATGAACAAGTGGCCGATATGCTCCGCCGTGAAGTGATCCGACCTTCCCACAGTCCATGGGCATCTCCCGTCGTCCTTGTTACGAAGAAAGACGGTTCTGTACGGTTCTGTGTGGACTATCGGCGCCTCAACAAGATCACTCGTAAGGACGTTTACCCGCTTCCGCGAATCGACGACGCTATTGACAGCCTACAAGGAGCAGAATTTTTTTCATCTCTCGATCTGCGGTCAGGGTATTGGCAAGTACCTATGGCAGATGACGATCGACCGAAGACAACCTTTGTCACGCCCGATGGCTTGTACGAATTTAACGTCATGCCGTTTGAACTTTGTAATGCGCCAGCAACTTTTGAGCGCATGATGGATACCGTTCTGCGCGGCTTGAAATGGCACACGTGCTTGTGCTACCTTGATGACGTCGTTGTTTTTGCTCCGGACTTCTCCACGCACCTTCAACGCCTCCGGCGTGTTTTGACGTGTTTGAGAAACGCCGGCCTACAACTGAATTTAAAGAAGTGCCGATTTTCAGCGCGGCAGCTGACGATACTGGGTTACGTTGTTTCCAAGGATGGAATTCTCCCCGATCCAGCCAAGCTTCGTGCCGTCGCCGAATTCCCTAAACCTACGTCCATCAAAGAACTGCGATGTTTCATCGGTTTGTGTTCTTACTTCCGACGCTTCATTCGAAATTTCGCCGCCATCATATCACCTCTGACGAAGCTCCTTGAATGCAACGGACCCCTTCATTCGTGGTCGTCAGAGTGCGAGGAAGCGTTCGCAAATCTCCGTCGTTTGCTGACGACTCCCCCAATTTTGCGCCACTACGACCCGACGGCCCCTACAGAAGTACACACAGATGCCAGTGGTGTTGGCCTCGGCGCTGTCCTTGCGCAGCGCAAGCCTTGCTTTCCTGAATATGTCGTGGCCTATGCCAGTCGCACCCTTACGAAAGCCGAGACCAATTACACTGTCACGGACAAAGAATGTCTGGCGATCATCTGGGCTCTTACTAAGTTCCGGCCTTATTTGTATGGCCGCCCATTTGATGTCGTCACCGACCACCATGCACTGTTGGCTGTCATCGTTGAAGGATCCTTCAGGTCGTCTTGCCCGCTGGGCACTTCGCCTGCAGGAATACGATATCCGCGTGCTGTACCGCAACGGACGCCAACATTCTGATGCCGACGCCCTATCACGCTCTCCCTTGCCTGACGACAATACCTGCTGCTCACTATCCCAGCTAGCTGTTTCTACAATCGACCTTGAGACTATCGCTTCCGAGCAGCGCAAGGACCCGTGGATTGCTTCGATTATAGACTTGCTTGCTGACCCATCACCACAGTCAACCACTCGTACGTTGCCTCGTCAGGCTCGCCATTTCGCGGTTCGCGACAACCTGCTTCACCGACGCAGTTATGCCGCAGACGTCCGCCAGTGGTTGTTAGTAGTTCCTCACAGTCTGCGCTCCGAAATCTGCGCATCCTTTCACACCGATCCACAGTGCGCACACTCGGGAGTTTTCAAAACCTACCAGCGCCTTCGACAGCGCTACTACTGGCGAGGAATGTACAAGTACCTTCAACAGTTCGTTCGCTCCTGCCCCGACTGCCAGCGCCGGAAATCTTCACCCCAGCTCTCGCCGGCTGGTCTGCAGCCTCTACCCTGCCCTACCCGGCCGTTCGGGCGCGTTGGAATTGATTTGTATGGGCCACTTCCCTTGACGTCGGCTTGTAACCGCTGGGCTATTGTGGCAGTAGATCACGTCACACGATACGACGAAACCGCCGCTCTCCCAGCAGCTACAGCGTGCGATGTTGCCTCATTCCTGCTTCGCCGATTCATCCTGCGGCATGGTCCACCCCAGGAATTGCTCAGTGATCGCGGACGTGTCTTCCTGTCGGAAGTGGTTGAAGCCGTTCTTAAAGGGTGCCACGTTATTCATCGCACAATTACGGCGTACCACCCACAAACCAATGGCCTCACAGAACGCTTCAACCGCACGCTCGGCCATATGCTTTCAATGTACGTCGCTTCCGACCACACGAACTGGTACGCCATTCTGCCCTTCGTCACCTACGCGTACAACACCGCTACTCAGAGCATCACTGGCTTTTCGCCCTTTTTATTACTATACGGTCGTACCCGTCGCATACCGTCGACACAATATTACCTTACCGGCCGGATGCATCCGAGGGCTCACCTATTTCTGCCACAGCACGGCATGCTGAAGAATGCCGTGACCTCGCACGTGCCTTTACTTCCAACGACCAAGAGCGCCAGAAGAACACTCGCGGCGACTCCACTTCCGCGGTCACCTTGCTTCCTGGCGCGCTTGTGTGGCTCTCTGTCCCGTTCACCACCCCTGGCCTCTCATCGAAACTACTCCCGAAATATGAAGGCCCTTACCGCGTCGTCGAACGCGCATCTCCCGTGAATTTTGTTATCGAGCCAGTTCAACCGTCTTCGGACCAGCGCCGTCGTGGACGAGACATTGTCCACGTCGACCGCCTCAAGCCATACTACGATCCTGTCATCCTGACGAGCTGTTAGGTCGCCGGACGGCTCCCTTATCACTCCCCGGGTCATTGTAGCAAAGAGAGACGCTAGTGGGTCCAGCTCTAGTCTGCCAGACGCTAGTGGGTCCAGCGCTTTTGATCGCAACGGCGCTCGTGCTGAAAAGCCGTGTCTCGTTTGACTGACTACGCTGCGCAACGCCGATCTCTAATAAACCCTTTACAAAAATATCAATTTTCATAAAAGCTACAAAAAAGAAACAGATGGTAAGATTTAAACCTTGAGAAAAAGCATTCACCATGTCATATTGCTATTGTTTTCTTTCTTCGTAGATGTTTTCAAGTTTAATATATGACAAGAAGAACGATATACATCGCCCAAGTTATGCGATTCTGTTTCATGTAATGCCGTATAAAACAAATGGGCCGTTTGTCGTCGATGTACTCAGGTGAGAAACTATTTGCGTATAAATTACTCGAGCCATTTCTCTAATCGACGTCGATGCATGCTGGCTCTTCAGGCGATTGAAGCAGCCACGTAAAATCGTACAATAAAGCAATACTTCCAGCGTACTGCAGCTGAGTCTTATTAGCGGTAAAGGCGGTTCAACGCCCTTACCGTCCTTGCTAAAGGCCCCTAAGTGAAAGCTTTGTTCTAGTGGCTAATATATCGGAAGCACCTTGAACGCTATCGACTTTCCTTCACGTTACCTCTCCCCTTACGTAAGTGTGTTTTGTCTGTCATCCTAGAACTTGGACTGCCTAGCTGAAGTCGCGGAGCAATTATACGGGCGTGGCTTTGCACTCACGGAGCTTAGCTTGTGTCTATATAACAAAAAAAGAACGGAGAAAACGCCATTTTATCCTTCTTACGTATATAAAACGTTGTATAAGTAGCATGAGCAATTTGAAAGCACCATGTAACGTATTTACCAGAATAGGAATACATTAAAACTTTTTCCAACATGCTTTCCTCGGGTATATTTAACCTATTTGAATGCGTTGAATAAACCAGGCTGCAACAACTGTTAGTGGCGCCATCAGCAAACACAGCTAGTTACTGCAAAGGCCCCCAGGTGGTGTACCTGAAAAAGAAAGTATTACTAGTAATAAACACGAAACGGTGTGCTAATTTTCTGAGCCGTCGCTGTTGAACGCGCTGACATTAGAGCCGGAAAACACGCAGAAGTACGAGTATTATACCTTGTGGCGCAGTCTATTAGACAACTTGGCGACGGGGTCGGGGTTGAAGGCGTGATGACAACGACATGACTAGTCAGATCACGAAGCTCGAATAACGACGAAGGAACAACCTTGGCGGTATCTCGAACAAGAGCACATACCTAGTGGTCCAAGCAGGGAGCCACGTCCGTTGTACGCTCCGCGAGCATTGGTTCTGAACGCAGCTCCTAGCGCTGATGCTCACGCACATTGTCCAATTCAGCCGTCAACTTCTGCCTTTTAGTAACTTCCGGGGCGTGGGCTGCCTGCTCTACCCACGGGGCTAATTCCTCTTCCTGCTCGAGGAGCGCGGGTTTTGATCGCGACGCTGCTTCGTCGCGATCTGGGAGCGCGAATTTTTCTCGCACTTTTTCAAGCACAAGCTTCAGGTTGCGACGACGCTTGCACGGCCCTTTTACTTCGGCTTTCAGCCGCTCGATCGCCACTGGGTGCGTGCAGTGGCTCGGTCGCTCTCTCTTCTGCCTGAGATGTCGGTCGGATCCTCATTCTGCTTCATGAGCACGCGTTTTGAACGCGACCTCTCAACCTGCACTTCAACACTGACAGGCGTCTAGATGATAATTTACTTTTTCTTACTCAGTGTACTGAAATATCCAGAGAAGAAAGGATAGCTTTAATGAAGCTTTCTCAGACATTGCACTAGCGTATATACAACAACGTAGACCGCAAAATTGTGCGGGGTATTCTGGAAGGGGAGGGCTTAGGTAACGACTGTATACAGCTTTTGAGGGAAATTTACCTGGAAAGTACAGTTTCCGTTGAATAAGAAGGGAAGAGCAGCAAGGGAAAAAGTTAATATCACCAAGGGGTGCTCTTTACCTCCGCTGATTTTTAATATGTACCTGGTAAGGATGAAGAAGATGCTAGAGGTAATCAATATCAGGTTTAATCTCTCATACGAACAGGAGGGCACAATAACAGAGCAGCAGCTTCCAGAATTGTTTTACGGCGACGACATTGTGTTGCTAGCTAACAAGCAAAGTGATATGCAACATATGACCTATATCTGTGGAGAGGAAGGTGTGCGTTTAGGGTTGAAATTTGGCGTTAAAATTCAGGTTTTATGGCATTCAATGAAAGGAGTTACCAGTGTCGATACAGGGCCAGGAAATACCTCGATTCATCATCAACCTCGAGTAAAAGAATACAAATATCTTGGTATATGGATAAATGAAGGCACTAGGTATATGGAAACAATGATGGCAGAGGGGAAGAGGAATGCGGCCATAATGAAACACAGAGCGCCATGAGAATAAAACAGGTATGAGGTGCTCCAGGGTATGTGGAAAAGTGTAATCATTCAAAGACTTATATTTTGAAATGCGGCTTATTCCTTGCAGTCAGGGGTACAATCAGGACTCGAGTGCAACCAAAGCTTAATGGGATGCCTCGCTCTAGGCGCTCACGGGAAGACTACAAACGAAGCTGCGTAGGGTGATATGGGTTGGACAAATATGGAAGGGAGGGAAGTTCCGAGTAAGATTGACTTTGAGGAAAGACTGTGGAATATGAAAGAAAGTAAGCGGCTTGCGGGAATGTCCAGATATTTTTACAGAAAGAAAAACAAATTTGCGTAGCTTGCCCTAGTGGCGCAAGGCTGAAGAAACAGCGGAGCGGACCGGCACCTAGCTGGTCCTAGCCTTATGGGGTTGCTTTTCCGGAATTTATTAATTATTGATCAATTATCGATTACCTATTGATTGGATGTAGATTGGCTATCGCAAGGTATTGGCCACGTATTTGGGCTAGACTGAGCACTACCAAGTCATCCCCAGCATTTTCAGGAGTTCCTTGAATATTGATCGATTATCGAATAGCTATTGATTGACCATCGCAAGGTATTTGCCACGTATTTGGGCTAGGGTAAGCACTACCAAGTAATCCCCAGCATTTTCCGGAATTTATTGATTATTGATCGATTATCGATTAGCTATTCATTGGCTATCGCAAGGTGAAGCGAGGCCCAGCTGTGCGCAGTGACGTCAATGCTAGGCGAGTTTCTGCGAACGCTACGCGGGGAAACGAAAAGCTTAAACAGCTCCGCTGTTAAAACATGGACTGATAGTGGAGGAAAAGAACTAGGAAGCTTACCAGCAAGTATGCGACCAGTATAGTAAGCAAGATGACAACAAGGAACGTCGAACGCAGTCAGAGAGGCTGAGACAATCTCATGGGTGGCGGAAATGGAAAAGATACCTGCTATGAGTAAATACTTAAGAGGAAAAAAAGCGAAATCAGGAAAGAAACAATTTATGATAACTCAAAGGGAGGCTGTTTTCGAAGCCAGATCGCGATACCTTAGAACGCGTACATATAAAGCGAGGTACAACATGGAAGAAGCATGTGCTTACTGCGGTAAAGCTAGGGAAAGGCTAGAGTATATTTTATGAGAATGTGAAGATGTTTTCCCAGTTGTCGGTTTGGGCCCCTCTGGCCTCGTTGAAGTCCTTGGGTTTAGCGATAGCAGAGCGAAAATAAACATGTCTGCAATAGATTAGTAAGATGCGATTGGATGTTTGGTGGCAGAAAAATATGGAGACCACAAACAACGGGGCCATACAAAAACAAAGTTCCCTATAGTGGTTCAGACAGTTGGAAGCTGGGAATTATTTGTGTCAACCGCGCAGCGTTGACACGAAAGAATGCGAAAATAGTGCACGACGTGCTCATTTGCGAACATGAGCGCCGTCGCCTGACAGTAGCTGAGACGATCTGCGTGATCGGAGTCACCAGCGGCTTTAGGGACCCTTTGGAAACAGCAACTCGGAGAGGAGGGGGGGGGGGCGCTATGTTCGGGAGAGAGAAAGAGAAAATGAGAGAGAGGAAGAAATTGTAGCAGCACCAACGAAGCAACGCGCAGAGCTGCTGCCGATGCCGACCGTGTTTCCCCATCTCCCCGCGTTCGCGTCGAACGCGTGCGGTGCCCGTGATAAAGCCCCTTGATAATTCTAAAGTAGCACCACTCTTTGTATTCTGCCGCCGGCGCGCGACCTCCTCGCTTCCTCCTCGCCCCTCGTGAGTCATCTTCACGGCAGACGGTCTTGCGCCCGTTTTCCTGCACGATGGTTGGTCTCCCTGCCGTTGCCCTTGGAAACGAGCGGAGCTTGCGTTTTGCTTGTGTTTTGCTTTTTCGTTCGCGCCATTTTGCGCCTTAGCTCGGTTGACTCTGCGTATTGACCCTTTTCGCGACGAGCCCGTGGGCGCTGCCATGTTTGATCACGTGGTGACGCGTCCATTGCTTGCCTCAACTGCCGCCGTTGCCTCCTTGTTTACAATGGAAGTGTATGACGCCGGCGTGGCTTAGAAAGCCTCTGCTTTGGCAGATATCGTAGACCGTAGCTGGATGGACGACACGAAGCTTTGATCACAGCTTCAGAGAACATGTAAAAGCGCTTTCGAAGCTCAATAAGCTTTGTCCTAACGTCGCGAGCAGCGTGTAAGGTGCTTGTTCTAAAAGCGGGGCTAAATATATGTGTTCTAATCTATCCAAACATTTCGCTCATGAATTGAATCAGGATTAGTGTGTTTTGCTCTTTATTTGGCAAATATTTTGAAGCAGCGGCTTGTCAGTTTCTGACTCAGTGGAGTTCCTCGGTGCAGCCACTATCTGATTTTTTTCTGCCTAATCGCTCGCGGGCGTGCTCAGTTCCGATAGATTTTTTCTTGCTGCGCGCAAGGCTTGGAGCTTAGCTGTTTTGTACATTGTAATACCTTGTAGCAAATATATAATACCGCTAGTAACTCGCTTACTCTTGTGAACCGTCACGAAACATTCAGCTTTGACCATTCGTGCGCCATCGGTGTAGTCCGTCATTTATTGTGCGCATACAGTGCGCATATATTCAATGTGTGCGCCCATTCACTTATTCTTGATACGTCGGCGATTGAGTGGGCATAAGTTTTCCTGCCATTTGGGATCGATGCGTAAAAATAACGTGCACGCGAAGCTTACTATGACAGGAAGCGGCGTTACTCCCTTTGTCATTGTTCAAGGAGTGGTACTCACTCTTGCCGACGTTCTGTTGCTGAAGCCCTTTCTGTGAAGGTTAGCGATACAATGCTGGCGGATGAGCTAATTTCTGTATCCTCGAGAAAAGCCGTACATCTCGAAGTGCCGGTAACACGTTCGGACAGTTGCAGCAGCGGTCCGCGAACTTGGCCACATAGATTCATTCCATTCCTTAACATGGCAGTCGCTATTTTTGCAACCAACTACTGCACATGTCTTCAATCCACATGATTCAATCTAGCGCGATTAGAGCACAGTGCGTTAGCGAAAACTCAGTTGCATTTCCGACAGCTGATCGCACAGAAGCAAGGTAAAAGCGGTAATGATTTTGTATTCGTGCACGGTCGCTGAGGAGACGTATGGCGCACCGCTGTAAGCGCCATCTCGTTTCTCTAAAACAAACTGCTCCACGAAAAGGGTCAATAGAGAACGTCATACGCTAACATTGCACGCTGTTTCGTGCACTGTCTGCTAGCGCTATGACGTGCTGCTGCGCATATAACTGCAGCAATAAGCGTGATGATGGTTATGCAGTTTTACGATACCGCAAGGAAAGCGTGATAGCTTGCGCAAGAAGCAGTGGCAAGATTGTCCGAAAGAACTTTGTTCCGACAAGGAACAGTATTGTTTGCGAGGTAAGGCGCCTTTCTTATTGCTTATATCAAAGCATTCCCTAATGCTGCATTTTTTCAATTCTTCCGGCCTGCTAATTAGCGTTTTTGTTGCTGCAATTTGTACGTTGCATAAAAATGGGGTTCTCCTCAGAATGCTGAATATTCTGCTGGGATTCCATCACCTCGCATGTCGTCAACTGTTATTCAATCGGAAATGCAGCAGTATAGATTCTGCTTTCCACTGAACAAACCGAAGATACAGCCTCTCGATCGCACTTTTCGCGATTGTTAGGATCCGTTGCCTGTTTTATTGAAAATCGGAATAGCAGCTTGTAGAGGAGCTATTTACAGCTTCGATGTGTGTGTCAGTCACTTAAATACAATGAATGCAGGGCCTGAAAAAAATTGTGGGAAGCATACCCGTGGTATTGCAGGTGATGAGTGCCAGCTAGTCCACATTTTAAGGCGAGACCCTTAGTTGGATATGTTTCAAGGTGAGGGCTTGAGGTACAGAAAGTAACGAGACCTAATGAAGGCCAGAAGCGAGCAAACTCATGTCCAGCCGTGTATAATAGATTATAATGATTAGCAAAGTAAGTTCATGACTGATTAATGATTGGATTAAGGTGTTTAAGGTTGATTAAGGTGGGTTAAGGTTAAATAAGGAGGGCTAGGGTCGATTAAGGGGATTAAGCTGGATTAGGATGAATCAAGATGTAATAAGGAGGATTAGGGTGGATTAACGTCGATTAACGTGCATGAAGGAGGATTAAGATGGATTAAGGTCGATTAAAGTGTATTAAAGAGGATTAGAGTACATTAAGGTCGAATAAGGTGCGTGAAGGTGGATTAGTGTGAATTGAGGTGAATTACAGTAGATTTTACAAGAATCGCATTCGCGTCTCTTAGGCGATAGCTAAGGACACCGGGTAATCTTTTTCAGTTCTTGAATTTGCTTTGAACTGGGCTGCCATGCACGCGTGAGTGGGTGACGATTATCATTTGGTTTTCTCACGGATACAGGCAATGTGCAGGAGGCGATCGCGCACCCTTGCTGTTGAGGTCTAGGCGGAGGCCGGGAATCTTCGCTTTAATAGCGAATGCGTTACAATCACCTTTCTTCGATTTTGTTCTGTGGGTAAACCTTTTCCATCCATGTAACACGAGCCGATGTCATTGTATCAATGCACTTTGATTACGAAGGTTGAGCAATAAATAATGATTATAGTTATGATGTAGCAATGCAGGTAATATTATGTAGGTAATGATGTTTAGCACTGCAGCGTATTAGCCACTTGTACTTGTATAAACGACGTTTTATTCATCCTACTTGAGTGATTAACTCTTCGATAAATGTTCTAGCTACATTTCACTGAAGACCAATTTGAGCCGCGCATGTTAAAGAACTTGGAAAAAAAAGCTGAAGCCCAACGCAGTTCCAGCAATTTTCACCCACCGACCTGTCGTGAAGCACAGGAAGCCCCCTCGACAGCCGCATGCTGTCAAGGAGCTGCTTGCTCCTTGTTCCGCCTCTAATAATTTCAGCAATAATGATCTCAGTCGCTTAACGACGCAGCCAACGACACTATGATCATTTATGCAGGGCATGCTTGCCCGCAAATCTACAATGCGTCGGCAATAGGGGCCCCCGCTAATCAAAATCACAATTTTTGACTATCCTACTACATAATTTAATCGTACGTCGGTGTGAACTACCAAATACCTTATCCAGAGGCGTTTCTTTGGCCTAAAAATATAGAATGCCTTCTCCCATAGGTACACCGAGTATTTTTAAGCTTCATTGACACCAACGCCTAAAGAATAATATGTAAATACCTTTCCTCAGCTTCTGTTATTGTGGGCGATAAGTGGTTACCGGCACCGCTTCATCGCACTGCAATTGCGCAACCGTTCTATTCAATGCAGAAACCACAGCGCAAAAGCTACTTTGACATTGAGACAAATACATGGATGGACGATGCACTCGCCAGTAATTCATTGTAAGAAGGCACGCTGAATATGATACCTGCGGTTCCCACGTGCGCACATGCAAGAAAAAACTGCCAAACACAGACCGATTTGCCACAAGCAATACTAGATCAGATGCACAAAGTAAAGCAGCGTATCATGTGGCAGAAAAAATAACTGGAGTGTAGAACTCGCCTCAAAGCTCCTTTTACATCAGTGTGTGTCATTCATACGTCTTTAAGATGAAACCAACCTCCTCATAAACGTTGCCTTCAGCATTCTCCGTGCTGTTATCACAATTTTTCAAAATTTTCTACGCCACTGGGGCGCGCAACTGGCCCAAAATCATGCGCTTCCGTTGAATTCTGCGGCCCGTCCGCGGGAGCCCAGGCGCAATAGCGTGCCGTGCGCAGCGCAGCTGGCGGGCGAGGAGAATCGAGGAGGAAAGCGCCGCGGGGAGGAGAGTGTCGCTACTTTCTAATTATCAAGGGGTTTTAGTCCGTGACAGCAGCAGGCGCCTCTGGCGGCGGCTCGGCAGGTTTCGACCAGCCACGCCCCGGCAACTGTGCAGGCGCAGCTGGGCGTTGACGTCACCGGGGAGATGAATATTGGAGCCGCCGCGACGGCGGCAGATCTCTCGTTGACTCTATGGGGAGTACATGTACACCCGAAGAAGCCGCTCATCTTGAAGCGCTTCGCGCGGCTAAGCGAGAATCTGCGCCTCGGCGGCGAGCTAATTCGGAATACCGTGCCTAGCAGCACTTAGCATTTCCTAGCAAAACTTAGTCAAACCTAGCTAGGTCGATCACCAGCTCCGCTGTTTACTGCAGCCTTGCACCACTACTGCAAGCTGTCGCCGTTTTTTTTTTTTTTTTACAACTCTTTATCGCGCATGAACTGTGCTCGCTGAAGTATTGTTAAATGGAACTCCGGGCGTATAAGCACTCAGTTAGGGAGCGCTTAAATTCCTTTGAAAACGTCGATGCCTACTGTATACTCGCATAACTCAGTGTGAGGCGCTGCAGTATTTTGGGGGATGTAACTTGTTGCCCGTTTCGCATAACAGGCAAACAAATGTGTCCGCATAATAATATCATAACGTCCTCTATCGGTCATGGACAATATATACAGGGCTACCACTACAGGTAGTCTCATTTCGTTCCAGGAAGCGCCGGCGAGTGCAACAGGCAGCCGTCGGTCGGCAACGCTGACGTACACCGACGTTAGATCTTCGCAGAGTTTCCGCTTACCCCTTCTTGTGTGCGCACCATACAACACTTCAAATCGCTATGGCCTGAATTGATATACAAAAGCACTTTCTTTCGTCCTATTTTCTTATCGTTTACTGCAGGTCGAACAGTAGTGGGTGCAAGAAATCGACACAGCCTCAAACTCAATTTGAACGGCTGGCATGGGGTGACAATCGTTCATTTTAACTTCGGAAGCACGTTTCAACACGTCTGTGCAATGTTCTCTCCCAGCTGTTAATTTCACGGAGGTTGGCAGCTCGTTTCGTCCGCCCCTGTGTAGCCACGACGGCACTGCTGCACACAACACATCTTCTGAACTATTCTTCAAGCGTCTGAGGACCAGTCGAGCTTCTTTGAGCAGGGTAAAAGGCAGAAAGAATGCCTAAAGCCGCTACTAAGATCAAACAAACACACCGGCCATGCTGCTGCGCCGCTTGCGCAATGCCCCGTCAACATATGCCTCTGTGTTTGGCTTTTCGATATTCAATATCGAAATCAATATCAATATCGGCTTTTCGATATTAGTAATCAAAATTGTTTATATTTGGCCACCTCTAAAAAGTGTTTGGAGTAGGAAAATAGCAAATAAAAACCGCCGTATTCAATTTAGAAATTCAAATAATTTGTTCATAAGGCACGAAACCTCAAAGTGAGGCTTCTGTAGATGTCTACTTGCACAGCTTGTATAAATCACAGCATTTGCATGATTTCGCTTAGTGCAGGTCACAGATACGAGTTTTGTGGAGATGAATCACAACCATCACAAGTACACTACTAGTTACTTGGGCAAATGGTTTAAGGATATAAGTATAAAAGCTTTGAGCTACATTCACACTACTGAAGGAATTACTGGGTATGCTAGTGATACGTAATAATTTCTCATCGGTACAATGAAGATAGGTTTAGGTATATTTTCAGCAGTTCATTTTGAAGCTGCATAAGGACACGCGTAGACCCCCCCCCCAAACAAAAACAGCGTCTTTTCACTGCATTTAGGTCTTTGGCACTGGAATAGAAGTCTCATAGTTGCCTTGGCACAACAGCATCACGCTGAATCCTAGTATCTCCTTAACCGGTTATGTGTTTACCTGCGCCCATTATGTTAATCAATACGCCTAAACAAAATAATGCTTATGGACGTGGAAGGCTAGGAAATTCTGACACCCCCGAAACTCTCGTTGGGGTGATATACTGCTTGTCACAATATATACATTGCATCTGATGCGTATGTCGAAATATGCATATAATATTCTTATATTGTTATATGGCTACAATGTGTCTAACGCAAGCGCAAAATAAATGAATATTTAAATATGGCCGCCGCTGTCTGCGAAATAGATCTCCCAAAGATACGTCCTGGGACGGCCCTGCAAGAGAAATCCTTGCGCATACAGTCAACCGTTACCAGCCTAATGCAACTTGTTTTCGCGTCATTTTAGCGATTGGTAGCACAGTGAGAATTTTGTTCGGTATATTCCGGAGCGTGCATGACGACCTAATGAACGTAATATTGCTATGAGTTCTCACGATTTCGCAATGCGTTATTACTGTTACGGCGTTATTTTGTTTTTACTCTTAAGCAGCGTCACATAAAAGTTATCTATCATGCTTGCATATCGATAATAATTTTTTGTCACCAATCATCATCGTCAGTCGTGCCGTGTGATTGTAAAATACTGATCGGGATTATGTCCATTGGGCGTATCCCAGCTGAATGACAGCTTTCCGCTGTGCCTTAATTAACTTTACTGTCCTACTGCAGGCAACATTTCGTGGATATTCTTGTGGTCGTCTCCTACCTGGCCGACCCAGACATAAGCGTGATAAATTGCAGTGTGCTGCCGCCGACTGTCCTTTCGGCAAATTATCTTGTAAATAGCAGCAGCGCTCGTTACCCAGTCACCTTGGTAAGTAGCGTTACCGGGTATCATATTTGCATAATAATCAAATTAGCTTCATCGAAAAACACATTTGGATAGTAGTAAATGAATTGGCAGAAAAAGCCTAAGTTATACAAGAAAAGCGCCACACTTGCTTTCGCCATCTTACAAATGTATATTATCTCATCGCATCTGAGTCCATGTAATGTCGATGCTTATGTAACGAGAGAAAGTTGATTTAATTGGTAGGGATTCATGGTAGGAAAAGATAGGCCAGGTGCGTGTTAAATATTGACGGTTGGAGCCGCCTCTCCTGAACTTGCGTAGTTAACGTTGACAGGTGGCGCTGCCATTCCTAAGCCTGCGCTGAGAAGATTTTTTTCCTACCTTCATTTCCGTCACTGTGCGGGCTTTCAGTTCACAGCCAGCGTTTATGTTGTCTGTTTCCCTCCGCTTGTGCCCGTGCCTGCAGGCCCACATTTTTCTAAGATGGATTGTTGATGCTACATCTGCTGGCTCCGATAAAATGGTGCACTGTGCTAAAAAAAAAAGAAGTGATCTAACGGGAACACTTGGTCTTCGTACGTGTAAGTGGCATTGGGAAGCTT
>NC_051157.2:165482528-165537336 GCF_013339745.2 Dermacentor silvarum
ACAGCTCCCGGGGACAGACGCTCGTGACGACGCTGGCGCGCCTCGATGACCGGCCGCTTTGTGAGCAGACGATCTTAGAAGCCGGCTGACACGGTCTTCACACCAGAAGGCGATGAGTGCGCTGCTGAGGTTTCTCCGGACAAGCGACCTGCTTGAACGACTGTGACACTCCTGAGTTCCTTTGTGTGTGTGCGTGTGTGTGTTTTTTCTGATCTCCCTGTCCTTCTATGTGTGTGCATTTTTCTTTATCTTTCTGTCTCACCTTACCCCTTCCCCAGTGCAGGGTAGCAAACTCGATAACTACCTTCCGGTTAACCTCCCTTCCTGTCCCCTCTGATTTATCGCTCTGTCTTCTTGGAAGCCATGATTCTACGACATGGAGAGCCACGCGCGCTTTTAAATGACCGTGGCAAGGCGTTTCTGTCGAAGCTACTCGAGGACGTCCTCCGCAAATTCAACACTATTCATAAGACGACTACCAACTACCATGCTCAGACTAATGGCCTCACAGAGCGCTTTCATCGAACTCATATCCATGCACATCAACGCTGACCATCCTGCCATTGGTGGCTTTTGCCTACAATACAGCGCACTACTAGCTACTCACCGTCCTTTATAGTTAGTTTACGGGTGTCAACCAACCTCTCTACTCGATCTCTCTTTTTTTTATGTCCCCGTGAGCTCGTCGGCGTCAGTGAGTGAGCATTTCATATCTCGCCTTGCCGCGTGTCGCCATCGTGCCCACCTCAACACCGAAGCTAGTCAACAGGTTCTCAGTTAACACGAGATGAAATGTTATTGAGGACACCAACTCGAGTTCCTGGCCTGTGCGAAAAGTTTCTATCACGTTTTATAGGGCCCTACACTGTTGTCGAGCAAACTTCACCAGTGAACTACCGCGTCACTCCCGCTGTCACGCCTTCCGATGGCCGCTACCGTGGCACAGAAATCGTCCACGTTACGCGCCTAAAACCATTCCAACGGTGTACCACACAGCTATAAACAGCGGCCAGGTTGGCCACTTCCTCCCGAGGGGGAAATTAGTGTGAGCACAATATTCATCCTTCATCTTCTTCACCTGTATATAATCATCAGTGTGCTCGTCATCTACGCTCAGCGCGTGGCTCAGCCGCGTAAAGGCGTCAAAACAACAGCTGTGCTGCTACCTTACACTATAGTGAAAGGCAGCAGCAACACCGCACTCACTCACGCACCCGCTCACCGCACTCACGCACCCGCTTCATTTATTAGACAAAGGCCTGTCCCTAGCCAGCCGCCGTTTTTCCTCATCTTCGACATCGATGCTGCTACAGTTATCTCCAGTAGAGTGCAATGATTGTAGACTTTCTTTTGAACGTCCGTATGAAGCTTCCAATCATTATTTGTTATTGCCTACTCTATGCGTTCCAGACCATTTTTTTCTTCTATAAATTTATTTCTCTTGATCTGGGTCCCCTGTGGGTAATTGATTTGGATAAACGTACTCCTGCCCAGACTCGAGAGGCTGACTGGCCTTCATGAATTCCCGGTCCCTTTGTCTTTGCATGTTAATCTTCAACCACCCTCTTACACATTCACGTTTAAGGTCCTCAATCAATTGTTTCAATTCATCCTCCAGTGTTGCCGAACAGGACAATGTCATGTGCAAACCGAAGGTTGAGATATACGCCGTTAATCCTGACTCCTAAGCCTTGGCTCACTTACTGCTTGAACAGTTAAGTATGCACTAAATCGCATTGGAGAGATTGTGTCTCCTTGCCTGACGCTTTTCTTGATAGGTACTTTTGACCTTTTCGTGTGCAGAACCAAAGTAGCTGTGAAATATTTCTAGTTATTTCCAAAAATACTCACGTATGCCTCATGTACTGGCAGATTTCGCAATGCTTCCAGGACAACTGGTATATCTCTTGAATCAAATCTCTTTTTTCATTATCTTAATCAAAAGCCATATTTTCATTATCTATGAAAGACAGCGTGATTGTACTCCGGAGATTTCTCAATTACCTGATTCATGACAGCGATGTGATAACCATAGAATATCCCTACATGAATCCAGCCTGTTCTCTTGGTGGGTTGGAGTCAAGCGTTGTCCAGATGCTCTTGGAAATTATCTTGGTGAATATTTTATACACTACGGAAAGGCAGCTAACGGGCCTTATTGTGCCAAACCGGTGGCCTATCATCGAGGTGACGAGTGCCCCCCTTTGTCCTTTGCGTTCTTCTGAGCACCACGGCATAATCACCGTGATGAAACAAGAATGTGACGCGGGTGACGTCCTACAGCACCGGGCCTTCTCCGCGACGAATCAAGAATTAGACGCGGGTGACTTCAAGCTGAACAGGCCTTCTTCGCGATGAAATACGAATGCGACGCGGGTGACCTCAGCAGCCGCCCCGTCTCGTTCCTGTCCATGAGGAGCCCCAAACAAGAGATTTAAGGAACACCAGTTCTTTGTGAAGAGAGAGTCACCACCAGCCGCCCCGTCCGTCTGGTGCGCTGTTGCTGCCATTACTAGCGATTGCCAGCTGTTAGCTCCTATATCTGCACATATTTGCACATACTGTATAAAGCTTTCCTCTCCTCTTCGTCTGCTCCAAGAGTCCGTCTCTCGTAGTCGACGCAGGGTCGCAATAGCCTATAATTCTTCTATTCCTTAATTAACGTCTCCCTTCTTACGGATTAGTATAATGTTGTCACTCTTGCAGCTCTCGGATACACTTGAAGTCGTGACGCTTTGCAAACAGAAGACCGCAAGCTTTTCAAGCATAATGTCTTCTCCATCTTTGATTAAGTCGACTGTTATTCCATCTTCTCCGACCGTTTTTCCTGGGACCTGTCTTGCAAGGCCCCTCTAACTTCATCTCTTGTTATAGAAGGAGCCTCGTTATTGTGTTCATCACTACTTCTATTGAAGGTGGTGTGGCTGCTCTGGGTACTGTCCCGGTCGCGTATTTCCATTTGCTAGTAGGTACAGCGTTTGACCGCTGGCGCCACGCTGCGCCGCTCGCGCGTACCATGTTTCGAGCCGCCGCCGTTGGAACGCAGGAGGCGTTGACGGAGAAAACGCTGGGCTGGTGGTGACTTAGCCTGATGTTGGGATCGGTGGTATTATAAACGCATCACTGTTTTGATGATCCAAATATAATCTCACTATCAGGGAGGGAACAGTCTACCTGACTGGAGCAGTATTTCTTTATTTGGGGTGTTGCGGAGCGCAGCGTAGCAACACCCCAACCACCGCCGCTTCGCGTCGGCGCCCGGCACCACGGCTGCCGCCGTGGCCCCGGGGTTCAAGCGACCGCGATGGCAAACAGTGAGAGAAAAAAAGGGAAAGGCGTGATATTAAAAAAATGACAGCAGATCCACGAGGTGAATGATGATGAGTGGGCGAAGCTCCGGAGGGAATCATCGGATCTCCCGCTTAAGGGGACGCTAGCACAAACGCGTTAGAAACGTGCAGTACTCTCTAGTAAGGGGGAGTGGCCACAGCGTCTTACGCAGCCATTTACACATGCCGGAACGTGCACCGCGTTTTCCGACGCCATCACATGACTGCTGAGAGAGTATACCCCCCGTATTCATAAACGCTCAGGCCTCACGGCCTCCCACCCCACCCCGGGCCTGACCGGCCTGGCACAACACCCCTGCAGACTCTGCAGCACACCAAGGCCTTCCATCTCGGCCTGATACGTGCCGCCTATGCCTGCCGGTTTTGCTTCGCTCAGCCATGGCGACTCCACTCTATCGCTTCTTTCGCTCCCACTTACCCCTCCCCGTTGGCGCTGAGCCGTGCTCCCTCAAGGGCTGCAGAAGATAGCGCCAACCTTTCCCTCTCCCTCAAGAACCACTTATCATCACTTGAACTTGACTTGCCACCGCTTTGGGCAGCGCGTTCGAAACGCGTTGAAGGTAAGGTGGAGAGGCCACAGCGTCTTACACCAGCTTCTTACACGGGCCGTAACGCGCTAGCACAAACGCGTTAGAAACGCGCTAGAAACGCGGCCTTTCGTTAATGTTGGGTATTTATAGCCATCGTGGTGCGTTTGTCCATGTCCGCTTCGTGGCGTAGTGGGCTAACGCCGCGCGCTCGGAAGCGAGGGCTTCCTGGTTCGATTCCGCGCTACGGACACAACTTCGGAATTTTTTTCTCATTTTTCTCAGACTGGTTACACACTACTACTACTACTACGACGGGGACGGAACGGGTGCCGCTATAAGAAGCTTCGCCCCTAAAAATAGCCAGAGCGGGTTTTGAACCCGCGTCTCGAAGCGAGCGCCGTAACCACTGAGGCATACAGCCACGCTTCCAATGGTTGCATTCGTGTAAACCATATCATTAAGGTCCCTGTATTTTTCAACATATCATTGCGTTCGAGCGCCCTCGGTGAACGGAACCACCTAGAAACGCGGTACGTGCGAGCGGCGCAGCGTGGCGCCAGCGGTCAAACGCTGTATCTACTAGTAAATGTAGTGTTGCGTCCCGGTCAGTAAAGAATTTTGCAGTTTTCATTTTGCCCTAATTTTGCGGTTTTCGCCATAACCGCGGGGAACGCTCCGCCGTTTTTGTTTTCTTTGTGTCTTATTGCCACCGTTGGTGTGTAAACTATAGTTAATAAACGCCTTAAGGTAAAGACTTGCCGTGTCGCTCAGGCCTGAATCGACAGTAGTTGAAACTCACAGCAAACCGCGGGTTAGGGGTGACAGCTATGGTTGTTAGGGGTGCGCTGCAAAAGTGCTAGCGCGCGACTGCCGCTCCGCTGGTGTGATTCGATCCAGAGAAAGGTCAAAACCGCACGCGCGAACTTCAATAACACACCTGAGTGACTGCCACCACACGAACGAACGTAGCAGCGGATGGGCTGACCTACAGCCATTGTACACGCTGTTCCTGAGGGCTGCCAACAAGCAACATGGAGTTCGCAGCGGTGGTAATAGCTACCGCAAATTCGAATCTTGCGGCTCACTTTAACCACCGGATGATAATCAACTTCGATGAGGGCATTGCTACACATTAGGTGCTCCCTCAAGGCTGAAAGCAGGCGCTCTCTCAAAGTAGGCACTCAAGGCTACAGAAACAGCGTAGCTGGAGGTCGACCAATGTTACGAAGTTTTGCTAAGTTTGTGTTATTTGAGTTATTACTATGTTGTGCCAAGACTTTACCGAGATTGGCTATTTATTGCTATGTTATGCTCTTCGCGCAACACTTGCACGGCGACATTGCGCTTCTCAAAGTCTCGTACCGAGTTCAGAGTAGACAAGTTGACGTCAGACCACAGCCGATTGCAGATGCGGAAGCCGTGACCAAACTCGACGTTCAAGAACTCTCGCTGAAATCGGCCGTTTTCGCCACCCATCGACTTATAGGCTTGACGCTGGAAGTTACGCATGATACGGTAGCCAGGATCACTTTCCGGGCGCTTGCGATCACTGACAAGAGCGTCCCCTGCAAAGCGCGAAGTACTTGGGATTTTTCACTCTTCGTTGTCGCTTTGACGAAGATTCACCAGCATGGTATTCCGTGTTGTGGTCGCAGCCGTTGCATTTGTTCACGAGCAGTGGTGCGACGGGCTTCCCGTCGAGCATCTTCTTCGGAGGTTACGGACTTCTTTGGCCCACCCATGTCTTTAGGCGGCGCAAACGATGTGCTCGACGCAGAGACACTAGGCAATAGACAGTTTTAGTTTAGCGTTAGCGTAATAGCGGGGTTACGGGAAATAGCCTTACCGTTCCGCAAACGAACTTTGCAGAAAGAGAGTTTTAGTATAGCGTGATAGCGTAGTTTACGTGCGGGACGCTATTCCATTACGCTTTGAATTTCGCATACACAGGGCACCTAATTCTATGTGTGTCTGCGTCCGGAAAGTGCGATAGGCAGCGCAATGGAAGCCAGGAGCGCGTTGTATTTTTACTTCACATGTCCGTCGATCTGCAACGAAACAGACAAGCAGTACAAGCTGTCTACCATAGCCTCCGAAATCCTCACGTCTCAGAGGCCATATGCCGTCGTCGCGCTTATCTCCCGACTTTAGCAACAGATGGCGCTCCCATCTCAGAAAAAAATTTCTCTGGTTAGGCTTAGGCACGTTCGAAACGAGAAGCGATCTCGAAAATTCCGCAAGATTAGCCATAACACTCTCTCGGCGAAGCGGCATGAGACTAAGCAAAAGCCGTTTACGCAGTCATTTGCTACGAACGAAGTGAATTCTACAAAAACAACGCCAAATTCAGTTCGAAGCGGGCGACCGGGACAGCCGCCATGTTTTACGTACACTACGTACACCACGCTAACACGGTAACGTTAACTCTGAGAAATAGCGTGCGCACGGTAAACGGTATGGGTCGGTTAGCGTTCTGCGCATGCGCACTTCGATCCCGCTATTCCGGTACGCCCGCTATTCCGGTAACCACGCTAAACTAAAACTGTCTAATGTGCCGCTGTGGCGGCGTCACGGAGCTTTATACGAAGGCCGCGAAAGAAGCGGCGCGCAGTGAGGTCTTGGCTTTTTTTCTCCGCCTACACGGCTGTGGAAGCTTGACGATGTACGGGAAGCGTGGCGCAGCCGGGCGCAGACATGCCACGTGGTTGCTAGGCGACAAATAGTGACGTCAGAGCCAGGCGCAGTGCAGCAAGGATAAGCGATGCAGAAGTCGCTGCGGTGACCTCACGACGCCTGTGTGAAGTTCCGCGAAGCCAGACGCAGCTGTGCCAAGTTGTTGCTAGGCAACGCAGTGATGTCATAGCTCGGCGGAGTTTCAGCGAATGATTTGTAGCCGAATCTTGAGCTTAAACAGCTACGCTGTTAATAATGGCGCTATGGCGGACTACTCAATTCACCGTGCCCGGAACAAGCGTAGAGCGAAGTAACTGCTACGATACTCGAAGCTGGCAATAGGGGTAATAATAACATTGATACTACTTCGTCGGAAGCTCAGATAAGAGCAAAGTAAATACTACTATTCTCGAAGGTGACAGTACCAACGGAAGGGGGGGGGGCGACCGACCTTGTCAGGAAGAAAGCGGTAAACACCTGTGCTGCGTCTGCTCAGTGTGGAGTGTATTCAGCAGAAGAGAGCTTTCAGGTACACAGCGGTACGGTGTCTTGCGTAAATAACAGTTCGTCCTTTTTATGGACTGGCGCCGCTTTGGCGAACAAGAGTTCAGCTGTTATTGCTGTTCGTGCGTGGCGCTCAGAAGCAGCTGGAAGTGCTTTAAGCGCGTTTCTTTCTTGCCCGCTAAGCTGTTTATTCTACATTCTGTATTCAGGGGACTTCTTGCTCACGTGCATTTCCGCGCATAAGGATACGCATGATCCCTTGAATGCAGTGATTCCACGCACGCTGAGAGCAGTTCGTTTTAGCTGTTTTCATGATACACGTATCGGCATGCATGCGAGTGGCCCTAAGACTTACCATGAGTTGTGCCGCTTCGCTGCCTGGCCTTGTATGAAGCGGGATGTGGTGCGCTACGCCCGCTAGTGCAACGTCTGCAACGCGTGATCCTATGGGGTGGACGACCACCCGGTCTCATGCTGATGAAGACCGCACTGATTGCGATGAGGCGGCATCTCCGCTTGTGTACAAGGTGGCGGACTCGACACTAAGGCGGATCATCAGGTCTATGCTTGTCTGTGATCTCAAATCCTATTAGCACGGAGGGAACGACTGGATGGATTGAGGAGAACGCTGTCCCGCGCCCGCAGGTAGTGGCATCCGGGGGCGCAGCTTGAAGTTCGAGCCCAGTGTCGTGCTACTACATACAATCCAAGCAGTACTAATTCAGCCCATTTCAGGCGGGCTACGTTATTGTGCGTGATAACGGACGGGATGCTCCTCCGGTGTCTAGCATACAGCCCGTGAGACCGAGCATGCCCTTTCTCTTTGGAAAACGTCAAAAGTGGCTAACCAAATTGTCGCAGCCGCAGGCTGCCCATCGGCGGCCGTGTAACAACAACCAGGAGAAAAGACTGTTTTTGCTGTGGCAACAAACGAGCAGCATCCAGCAACGCATTCCAAGCAACACTCGGCGACAGAAACAAATTACCCAGCAGCCAGCAACGAGGGGAGAAAGCCAGTAAACAGCTTTCATTCCGAAATGGTGGCAGCGGCACGGAATTCACCGAACCGCAAAGAACCGCGTGACCGAGTGGCCAAGCCCGTAGCCGAGCGGCAGGCTTCGCCCGTAAGAGCAGTGGAATCCTGCTGTGCAGCAAGGGCACTCCACCGTCCGGGGTTGGTCGACGTGCCTTTGCTGTGGGGACATTCAACTCTCAAGCACATTTGAAGGAGAGGGCGGCCCAGCCACCCAATCGCTTTTGGTGCGCTTCTACAATGGAGGCCGTTACCGAAACTTGAACGCTTGGCATAAGTGTTTCGGCGCAATGTTCGCGTATGCATGAGCCTGCGCACTGTCCGCAACCTAGATAATGAAGAGTCATCTGTGAGGACGTCTAAGGACGCCGTGGCCCCGAGTGACATTGAGTTACAAAGCAAGTGTTGAGGGAACCCCCCTGATCGGCGCGGAAGCCACGGGCGGTCGCGGACAGCATCACGGTGATTCTTTCAACAGTGCCGTTCACCGGGCCCCTCGCCCCCAGTGTAATGTTATGACGGCGCTGTGGGTAAAAAGTTGTCGCAGTTTCACCTGAAAGGCGAAGCATCAATTGCGATAGCAAATTTGTAGAGAGCTATACGGAGTAATGATAGTAGCTTTATGAGCTGTATAAACTTCGACATGCAGCAGCACCGGCAACACGCAGAACTGTTGTCGACGCCGTCGGCGTTTTGCCCGCGTTCGCACAAAATGCGTGCGGCGTTGGTGACTGTTGCCGGAGCCCCTGATATAAATAGGCACTTGGTGCCGCAGCTAAACGTCGCCTTCCGTCCCTCCCAGCATCTCCGCATCTCCGCATGATCACAGCATCTCCTTTGATGGTTCGCCAATTGACGATTGCTATGCCTACCCCTACAAGCGACTTCTCGTGCAATTAAGGCATATCTATGGGAAGGATTAGGACTGAGGATCGATGGCGAATATCTCAGCAATCTTCGGTTTGCAGATGACATTGTCCTATTGAGCAACAATGGAGAGGAATTACAACAAATGATTGAGGACCTTCATCGAGAAAGTGCAAGAATTGGGTTGAAGATGAATAAGCAGAAGACAAAAATAATGTTCAATAGCCTGGCAAGAGAACAAGAATTCAGGATCGCCAGTCAGCCTCTAGAATCTGTAAAGGAATATGTTTATCTAGGTCAATTACTCACAGGGGACCCTGATCATGAGAAAGAAATTTACAGAAGAATAAAATTAGGTTGGAGTGCATACGGCAGGCATTGCCAAATCCTGACTGGGAGCTATACCACTGTCGTTGAAAATAAAAGTGTACAATCATTGCATTCTACCGGTGCTAACATATGGGGCAGAAACTTGGAGGTTAACAAAGAAGCTCGAGAACAAGTTAAGGACCGCACAAAGAGCAATGGAACGAAAAATCTTAGGAGTAACGTTAAGAGACAGGAAGAGAGCGGTGTGGATCAGAGAACAAACGGGGGTAGACGATATTCTAGTTGACATTAAGCGGAAGAAATGGAGCTGGGCAGGCCATGTAATGCGTAGGATGGATAACCGGTGGACCATTAGGGTTACAGAATGGATACCAAGAGAAGGGAAGCGCAGTCGAGGACGGCAGAAAGTCAGGTGGGATGATGAGGTTAGAAAATTCGCAGGCGCAAGTTGGAATACGCTAGCGCAAGACAGGGGTAATTGGAGATCGCAGGGAGAGGCCTTCGTCCTGCAGTGGACATAAATATAGGCTGATGATGATGATGATGATGATGCGAGCCCCAGAAACACGAACCATTAGCTAGATGTCTGTAAGCCCGGAAACATCAAGCAAGCGGCGGGAGCATAATCCATGTTAAATTACGATGGCAGCTCCTTTACGTCGTCCGAAGCAAGCACAGCTGGCCTAACTATAGTAGATCATGCAAAGTTTATTGTTATGCATTGTGCGGCAAATTAATGGGAGTCATAGTTATCCTTAATGTGATAATATAAGCCGCGGCGTAACTAAGCGATTATGGTCTAGTGCTGCTGAGCGTGAGGTCGCGGGTTCGAACACTGGTATCGGTGGCTACATTTTGATGGAAAGAAAATGGAAAAAAAATTATCGGGTGATCATTCATGTGCAATTTAAAGAGCCCCACGTGGTGAAAATTATTCCAGAATCTTCCACTACTGCGTTACTCATAAGCGAATGTGGAGCTTCCGGACGTCCAACCACATCAATTACTTTAATTTACTATAATAATTATTACTGCAATTTATATTACAACGCGCTTATCAAACTCTCTGAGTACACATAACTTCGTCGGCTTTTTTCTACGCAATATTCGCCTACTGTGATATGCAGGGAGGACTCACTCAACCTCTATAAACAGATATTTCAGATTGTCCCGTGTTGTGTTATTCATTTGAATAGAAGCGTTTTGCCATGCCGAAAAAAAACAAATAATTTAGGCCAGCTAATTGAGACAGCGCCTTTTCTTCGTGGAACAGGGTTGCAGCAACTCTAAGCTCAACGAGACCTTCCACTCGGATACGAAATACGAAGCCCTCATCGGGTATGATAAGAACAAGAACTTCGTCTTCACATACGACAGTCCGTTCAACCTTCGTACCAAGGTAAGCACATAGGATAATGCGAAATTGCCGAAACTTTGACTTTACAGCATATTCACTATAGGCGAAAAGTTCGCTATCGCTCGCCGCAAGAGTACAAGAAATGCGCTGTCCACTTTCCTGTCACAATGATTGAGAGAGAAACCTTCGGCAACGTGTTCAGCAAGAAGCGGCGACGAATTCTTTGACACAAGCGAGGCGTTCTTTTGTCAAACATAGAAACATTTTTGGGCAGAACTACCGAGGCACTATTCCTTTCATCCCCTTTCTTCTGCTTATGTTAAAATATATAAGTTGGAGATACAAGAAAACTTGAAAAATTCTAATCAGTGCGAAATTGCCAATCAGAAAATTATAGGCCATCACAAAAATTCCTGATCCATCTTTCAGTTGCTCTATACGTGCCACATCAAAAAAAAAAGTACCAGGCTGAAAGAAGCCCTTACCAGCACGGGAAAAGGGGCGCGCGATTAGTCGACTGGCACTTTTTTTGCGTCTTGCGGCCTTTTAACCGTTGGAAAAAGCTTTTATTTATGCAGCACGTATTCAACAACATAGAGATGGAAGGGGAATATTTCATGCTGGCCTACAATTTTTTATAACAATTTTTCTCTGATTGCAATATATGATAACTTCAATAATTCAAAATAAATAATTATGTAATTAGGTCAAATAAAAAACATTCTGACTTGCTCCAAGCTACGGCAAACAACCAACCTTGGTTCTGCTCAGCTACGTGGCACTCGCACATTTGCACAAGTTACGTGTGGACGCCCGTATCATGCTATATCATGCTACGGAAAGCGAGTACACGCATGCTCTGTCACTTGCTAAGCGTAATTTTTTTAAACAATGCTTCCGTCTTTGTAATATCAAATCCACGATACTTTTCGCAAGTGGTAAAGCTGTGATACTAAACAAACAGTCTAATTAACCACTGCCAGCGATGTTGTCGTCTATAGGGATATTTGTCGCTCCGTACTTAATGCTGCTTTCTCGATGTCATTTCTTAATACTTACCCAATTTCATTGCCTGAAATTACTACATGTATTTTTCTCCCTATGGATCCTCTCCTTAGATATTTGGTGGGATAATCCACCTAATCCGTAACAAAAGCTTTCTTCCACTGCTGTAGACAGTATACACCTTAAGTTTTTTTAAGTCGCAGTTTCAGCTGAAAGGGGCCGCATCGATTGCGATAGCAAATTAGTAGACAGCTATACGAAGTAAGGATAGTGGTTTTATTAGCCGTATAAAGCTGTAAATATTCGCTTACGAACTAAATGAACAAACACGGTGTCACGCGTGGACAGCTAAACATGAACACATCTCGCTCGATGACTGCGGAAACTGTTTCAAACGATGGAGTAAGAAAGCGCTCCAGCAGCAACGGCCAAATTGACCTACGCACTGTCTCTCGTCTCGCTTCAACGCGAACTAAAGGTCGAAAGCACAGCGCATACGAAGCTACCGGCACTTGGGGCATGCACATTTGCACTTCCTACCCATCGCAGATCGCTTTGAAGATGAGGCTCCCGCGGGCGCACACTTCGGCCACATAGCAGATCGCTTTTACGATACGGCGCCGGCGCGGAAGCTGCGTCAGCAGCAGTCGCAAGAGCACAGCGCACCTCCCACCCCTATCGTCTCCTTGTCCCCGTGTCCCACGAGCGAACGAAGAGCGCGCGCTTCCGGCCACCATTCCTCTCCCGCGTGCGCTAGATTAGGCTGCGGTTGCCGGCTCGCACGCTTTCACTCGAACACACAGCGTACGGCGCGCGGCGACGGTTTTATTGCCGTTGGAATTTGTACGGAACCTCACGGCGACGAGGACGATGACGATGACGGCAAGAATGCGCTTGGAGTGTCCATATAATTCCTATCGCAATAAAATACTGAAACCTACTCATCCATCATACTTTCTATGATTTTCTTGCAGTCCCTAGAACATGGTGTGCTTCCGGACGATTGGAAGATTAGGAAGGTGGTTCCCTTGTACAAAACCGGTAGTAAATATAAGCCTGATAACTATAGACCCACTTCACTCACTAGTATACCTTGCACACTCATAAGGCATATCATTTATTGTCACCTCGTAACATTTTTGGAAGCAAACTCTTTCTTCACTACACACCACACGGGTTTAGGAAAAATTATACCTACGAGACACAACTTTTGTCTTTCACTAACGACTTATTTACCGCTCTGGATCGTTCTTCCGTCATAGACTGCATTTTCATAGATTTCGCGAAAGCGTTTGATTCGATATGCCATAAATTACTACACTTTAATCTACGCGCGCTTAATTTAGACTCCAAGGTACTAATGTGGATAGAGTGCTTGTTTGGGCGCACGCAATTCGTAACAGTTAACGACCATAACTCTACTTCTTTTTCCTGTGACATCCGCAGTACCGCAGTGGCTTAGTCCTAGGACCCTTGCTTTTTTGTATACATTAATGGCCTGCATAACATTTGTTCATCCTTAAAACTGTTCGCAGATGATTGCGTTATTTATCGTGAGATGTTAACTGCTACTGACCATTTAACACTTCAATCGGACCTAACGAATATAAATGCATAGTGTGAGACTTGGTTCATGAAATTGAATAATAATAAATGTATGGCAATGAGAGTTACTCCCCGTACTTGTGACGACACAACATGTACCTATTCTCTTAACGTTTCCGTAACTCAGGTTTCCACTTAAAAATACTTTGCTATATATATTTGTCAGAACCTATCCTGGGAAACTCATGTTGACCACATAAGGAGTAGTGCTAATCGTGCTCTTGGTTATATCTAACGTAATTTTAGTGTAGCTCTCATCAACCTAAATCTCTTGCTTTATAAAACGCTAGTTAGGCTCAAGCTTGAACATGCATATGCCACTTGAGATCCTCATTTGAGCTCATTTAACCGCAGCATAGAAGCCATTCAGAGCCGTACAGAGCTGTACAGCACGTTTTATTTTACCTAACTACTCACGTACAGCAAGTGTCACTTCAATGAAATTCAATATTGATTTGCCTAACCTGTCACTTCGTCGTAAAATTTCACGTCTCGGTCTATTTCACAAATCTATCGTTACAATCCTACTTTAAGCGACTCTTGTTCCATTTCTTCCAGAAACGATGAAAAGTTCAAGTTAGACGTGCCATGTTGCCGCACTAACCTTCATTTCAATTTCTTCATTCCCTCAACGAGGGGCGGCTGGAACCACCTTCCCGCTTCCATTGTTTCAATAATCAATGCCCACGAATTCAAAAAAGCTCTTGTTAACAACTTGTAATCCTACTAGGCTGCTAAAATATGCATTATTTTTTGCTTTCATACAACCCACTCCTCTCTGCAATGCCTCAGCACGGTTAGAAAATACACGAAATGAAAATGAAATAAAATATTGGCCGCCTTCTCGATCATGAAGCAAACAATTCGTCATTTCTGCCCCGTTTTTCAGGATGATCATTTCATCATCCAATGTTAATATATCATCCCTGGAATGCGCCTGGGAGCAACGAAAAACCCCTTCAATCAGAGTGTGCCCTCTTCGAAGAATTGCACCTCCTA
Source organism: Dermacentor silvarum (assembly GCF_013339745.2). Lineage (NCBI taxonomy): Eukaryota > Metazoa > Arthropoda > Arachnida > Ixodida > Ixodidae > Dermacentor > Dermacentor silvarum. Next base: position 165,496,782 of record NC_051157.2, read on the forward strand.
GCTGGGCGTCAAGCGCACTCGCAAGAGCGGTGTAGAGAGAATATCAACAGTACACAGTTTATCTGAAAAGCAAGGGAAACTTAAGTCCGCCGTGCTTAACTCACCAGAGAGTACCAAGATCAGGTCGGGCGCCAACGTAGGGGTTCGTCTTATCATCAGTTGGTCTGCGGAAGGTGGACCAGACTTAGAAAGTAAGATCATGCCCTTTCAATGCAATGCTAGAATGTAAATAACGCCAACCTTGCTTTTGAAAGCGAGGGAGCAGATGTAGCGCACCCCATCAGCTGAGCTTCGTTGCCTTTAGCTGCTAGCTGTCTGCGTCGCGAGTCACGAAGACGATGTATAATGCTCGTTGAAGGACGAAAATTGGTAAGATGTGTCAGGTTAGCAGAGAAGTACCCCACATTTAAATACATTTGGAGCTTCATACGCCGTTTGCCACAACGGTGCGTTCATTTTGGTAGATTCGCCAAGAATGGGCACACATCCAGTAATCCAAGTTGTCTACTAAGCCAGAGAGCAGCCAAGGCCAAATTGTCTATTCGAGTATATACCCTGTAAGAGAAGTTTTCTATATATCATGATTGTGTCGGTCAAGATAGCATGCCGACGCAGACAACTGTCGAGCTTGAGGTGGAGATTAACAATAGATTTATTGGACGCTTGCGCCTTTATATCAGCATCCCGGCTGACAGGCTTGCACAGCATGGTTGCCAATCTTGAGGACCCTGGTTGCCAGGCCCGATACAAAGACAATGGACACTGCAGGACGAAGGCCTGTCCTGCGATTCCCAATTTTTACCCCTGTGTTGCGCTACTTGGTGTAAAGTTGTGCCTGTAGATTTCCTAATTTGGTGAAACCACCTAATTTTTTCAGTCCTCGGTTGCGCTTCCTTTACCTTGGCGCCTCTAATTAAGCACTGGTTACCCGCCCTATGAAATACATGGCCTGCCTAGCTCCTTTTTTTGAAGACAACGTCTTAGCCGATTTCGGGCGAAATTAGTGAATGCGGAACCCGAGTATCTTGTAACGACTTCTAGAAAGAAACTGTCGGTCAGGTAACTTGTATATGTCGTATGAACATGACAATGGTAATAAATGATACCTCGTCATGCCGAGAATACGTAGCAATAGTTAGTAACTGATAATAGTAGCCTAAAGAGTAAGTAGCCGTAAACGGGTTGGGATTTGAGTCTGTGTCGCTGTCGCGGCCTCCGGCAGACGGTGTGGAATACCCGAGTTCGATAGGTACTCTCGAACTACGAGTGCTACGGCGTACGGTGGGTGGACGGAGAGCTGAACCGGAGAGCCACGTCTGAGTGCGCATGCGCACTCACTTCCTTGGGAGTGCGCGTAGGCGAAAGCAGTCCACCGGGCACACTGATCTCGTCGCTGGCCTTGACGAAGCCGTATCGCGGCGCATTCGGCCGGTATCTCAAAGTGTTTCAAAGGTCACTTCAACTCCAGCGTAGCGCAGACGCGTGCAATGCGCGGCGCAGTTCCGCTACGACGCTCATACAATCTACCGTATGACGCAGTCAGTGTAACCGGCGGTGATCGGCACGGCAATGGAACATGTCCTGTCTCGCGCTGAAGGCGTTAGACCAAAATTGCTCTAGCTTGGCAGGTCCGCAGTTCAGGCGCGCTGAAGAGAACGTGCCCAGTTTGCGCCTTCGCGTAACGAAAAACGCTCGCTCGCCGCGCACTTCTGTGAATGCGCTGTGGCGACAGCTCACAGCTGCGCTGCCACACGCCACGTCCAACGCGCCTAACTATTACAGGGGGCAAATCTTCGGTGAATCTGGCGTACCGACCTCACCTATCCAACCTCTCCGGACACTTCCTCACGCTGAATAGGCCAGACTATAAATTGTGCCTGAGCGATTCGTAACGGCAACATGCCGCCGCGTCGAAAGAAAGCTGTCGACGCTGAAGGAAACACGAGCATACCGAAGCAGCGCGCACTCGACGGGCCACTGAGTCTGCCGACGTGTGTTAATTAACCACGTGCCGGCCACGTCAAGGAGAACACCGAAGATCGCGAGGCCCGTCTCGTCCAAAAGCGTGATTCGTAGCGAAAGAGAGTCATCCAAGAGAGATGCATGGCTACCTACACTTGTGAAGAATACAACGAGCGTCTTGTACGTTGCAGGACGGTCAAGAGACCCAATTTGCATCATCGTAATTGCGCGTAAAATACGATATGTTTCACATACGAATTAGGTGAATAGTAAACATGAAAGAGAGACAGACTAGAGACATATATTGAGCATTTATTCATCGAATAAGTTGAACAAGCATGTACGTCGACCTATTATTCTTCGTTAGCGACTACAGTGGTTGACGCTATCCTTTTCCCTATTAAAGTCAACCATATTATCGGCTACCCCCGTCTGCTTTCTAATCCACACTGCTCTCTTCCTATCTCCTAAAGTTACACATACTATTTTTCGTTACGTCGCTCTTTCCACAGTCCTTAACTTATTCTCAAGCTTCTTTCTTAACCTCAAAGATTCTGCCCTATACGTTAGCACCGGTAGGATGCAATGATTTTATGCTTTTCAGCGATATCGGAAATCTCCTGGTCATGATTTGGTAGTGCCTGCCGTATGTGCTCCAACCTGTTGGAAACTTATGTTGTTTTCTTCGCATGCGTGTAATTGACCCAGATCAAATACTCCTGCACAGATTCTAGAAGCTGACTGCCGATCACGAATTCTTCGGTTGTATTTGTTTATTCGGCGAGAAAATGACGACGAACACTTAATTTAGGATTAAAGTAGAGTATCCCCTTTCCTATGAGACGCCCGTGTCCAGAAACGTATGACACGAACGTACGAAAGACACAACGTCCACAAAGGAGCGTTTGTATGCGCGCTCTTTCCTTGTCTATGCTTAGGAGGTCTTTTTCTATTATGAACTCGAAGGTGCTTTAAGCTACATGGTGGTTACAATATTCACTAGCTTATCTGTAATGTTCTTAATTATCTGTAATAGGGCACAGTGGCGTCAAGTAAGCTTGACGACTGTCTACTCTGCTCTCACTATCCGCACCATCGAGCGGAAATGCCTGCAGATGTGGGAAGCCGTCGTGGCGTCCTTGCTACCGAACGTCAGGGCAAACGCTGCTAGCCCTTTCGTGTTTTTGAACCGGGCCATAAGTAGTAAGCGTCAGTGTCGCGTAAGGGAAGGTGCACACAGATTCGGCACAAAACAGGTGCACGCCAAAGAGCCTGAAGGCTATGATAACCGTTCGCTGTTTCCGCCTAAAGTATAAGCTGCATCCTTGTAGCGTGTCTTATCTCCCTCTAAGGAGACAATAAGAGAACAGCTTTATAAAACGCGTCATAATAGGTGCCGTTCATTGGCTGTCATCCGGTTGTGTCTAGCTAAATATTGAACTTATGCGCAATGCCGATCCGCTTACTTCAACCCACATTTTTCGCAGCTTTGCAAGGCCAAGGCGAATGCAATCAGCATCCCGTACGCTTTAGCCGCCGAAGACATCCAGCTTGATGACCTTAACGGCACCTGTGGATATGGATCCTATTCCCGGCTTCACATCCTGAAGAAACTTTCAGAGTTCTTCGCCTTCAATTATACTTCGGCCACGCAGGAAGAAACGTGCAATAAGATCACCTAGGATATAGCACGGACACGATCTCATTTTCCTTCTTTTTTGTGTTTAAAACATAAAACATTTGCTTTTAAAAGCAGATGACATCATTGTGGTGTTTTTATCAATGCCTATCCGTTGTGCTAGCGGCTCTGCGTACATTTGTTTTGTATCTGGTAACAGTCGGTCAATTTATCTTCACGTGGATGCTATGCTTGGTGGGGCTTATTAACATTAGTGTTTGTGTTTCTAAATTATGTCCAAAGCATTCATGAATGCGGTAGCTGAAGAATTTTCACAGAAACAACGTTTTGTATTTTACAATTCGTGACTCCCAAGAGCCTTACTTTTTTTCACCTGTTTACTACGATTGCGCGTAACATTGTTGTAACGCCTGGTGTAGCGTCTGCGTGGCGAAGTCATATTATGCTGGCGTCCCACGGCAGGGGAGACGATGACTTCAAAGGCAACCGCACTTCCTGACATGTAAGCATTGCGGAATGTGTGTTACCAATCTCATTTCTTCTACATCACTCAGTTTTGGTGATGTGAGATTAGTGAAACCGGAACGCCTGCCATCTCTTGCGAATTTGGATATACGTCTGGTTATAGCGATGCTAACGAACCGATTGCTTGAAGCTAGCACTAGCAGCCTGAAAAACACCAGTAAAGTGAACGTGAAAGCTAGTTGGTTGAAGACCTCGAACTAGGGAAGAGCGCGAAAGACGAGGACGCAGAAGTGGCACAATTACAACCACACGTTGCGCTGAAGAACCACATGCAGCGCTCGTCTACGTCCTCGTCTACCGCGGTTCCCTAGTAAACGAAAAACATTATACAGCAGAACAAAAGATGTACACAGCGCTGTGTCCATCTTTTTTCTTGTGTTGGTGTAACAGCGAAGCTGCTTAAACCAGCCGTAATTTGAGCGTGTGGCGCGAAATTATCATCATCAGCTCGAGCGTAGTCATCGTCTTCGCAGTTTAAGCCAGCCGTAATTTGTGCGTGTGGCATGAAACTGCCGCGCCGTGGCCATGGAAACCAGGCGACGCTACGCAGACATGGCTCCTCTGAGCTCCCGCCAGCTGCACGCTACTGCGCATGACGTCATCCTGGCGCGTCTGCGCTTTCCCCGGAGAGAAATAAATAAATAAAAAAATGTCACAGTTTCGCCCTAAGGGCGAAGCAATGAATGCGATAGCAACACAGCAATGTCATACGAAGTAAGGTGAGCGGCTTTGGTAGCAATATGAATTGTAGTAAACATGAGCTGATTAAGTAAGCAGGTGTGCTGCGGCGTAAGTAGACCGACATGAAGAGAGACTCGATGACCACGAGAAGGCGCGTGTGAAACGGTGGTGTTGATGAGAAGCGCTGCCCGTGGGCAGCGCGTGCGAAGGGACACACCTGTAGCGCTGCACTGCCGATCCGGGCAGCATTGCATGTGTAGCGTGCGTTGGAAAATGTGGCCTGACTATTACTAACTGTGGTGTGAGCGCGCACAAACAAACATGAATAGATCACACTGAATGACTGCAGACAACGACTGTCAAAACGCTGGCAGTAAGCGCATATACGCCGCAGCGGGCGAAGGTACGTGCGGTCTATCGCTTCAACGGAAACTGAGCGGCGAATGCACAGCGGATAAAGGTCAGAGCCGCGTGGAGATAAGAGACGGTGCGAGCGAGCGACGAGCGCGGTTGTTGGCAGAGTAGAAATGCGCCCCCCCCCCCCCCCCTCCGCTCCCTCCGGCGCTCGCTTCCCGCTTCCTTGCTTGCGCGTGGAAGATTGAGTGCGTTCGCTCTCCGTGACAGCGTGTGTCCCCGCACGCTTCCGCTCGGGCATACGGCGCGCGGCGAAGATTTTATCTATACGGAACCTCACGGCGACGGCGACGGCGACGCCGACGGCAGAAATCCGGTGGAAGTGTCCATATAATTGCTATCGCAATAAAAGTTAATGTTCTTGGCCCGGCAGGATTCGATCCCGCGTACCAACGGTCTGAAGGCGCGCGTTATAACCACTGCGCTATACAGCCACGCTTGCAGAACATGCATTTATGGTTATGGTTACGATTGCAACACAATTCCTTTGTGAGAGAGAAAGAAAGAAGGAGAGAGAGAGTAATAAATACAGAAAGAAAGAGAGATACAGAAATAAAGAGAGAAAGAAAGAAAGAGAGAACCTAGCTACAACCAAGAGACGCAATCAATCGGCCAGCTTAGCTGTGTCTTGAACTTTGCGCGGCCTAGTGCAAGCTATCGCCTTTTTTGTTTTCGTTCTGCTTTCTTCAAGAATCGAATTAAAGACACCCAGCACATAATCAGTTAGGTGAAAGGGTTTTTGCTATAATTTTCAGCCGACCGCGAGCAATGAGACAAGCGGAAGGAGCCATTCTGCGTTTATTTCAGTTAATCAAAAAGTGGCACTTAATTTGTGCTGGCGCGCCGACAGCGAGATTGCAAGACTTGAATCCTATCGCCACGTCACAAACGTAGATGGAATCGAACATACTTCCGGAAATCAATGATTCTAGAGAATTCATTTTTACAATAAAAATATTGCGACTAAGCACTCCACCGTGTGGTACTCTAGTTTCTTGGATAAATAGCCTGGATATAGCATTGTCAACTCTGACACAGAATATACGGCACGATAAGTAACTTTCTATAACATTAAGCTTGTTGCCAAGCACACCCATCTCTGAGAGGTCGCGCCAAATTCAAGAACGCCAGGTAGTTCCGCAAGCCTTCTTCATATCAAGGATCACGATAGTCTTCTGCCGCCCCGGCGTCGCCGTCGCCGTTGCCGTCGCCGTCGCCGTGAGGTTCCGTATGACGTCATTTGGAGTGAAAGGGCGCGAGGGGCGCGTCTTTCACGGGGAGTGAACGCACGGCGGAGAACAAACGCGCGTTCTGCGCCGTGCTCGCTTAAGGGCTGCAGAAGTAGGCGTCTCTGTTCTCCTTCACAATCACCATGTATGTAGAGCAAACGCGCCTTCTTCCAACGAGCGAGAGGCCGTGGGGGAGGGGGAGGGAAGGGAGGCGACGTTTAGCTGCGGCACGCAGTGCCTATTTATATCAGAGGCTCCGGCAACAGTCACCAACGCCGCACGCATTTTGAGCGAACGCGAACAAAACGCCGATGGCGTCGACAACAGTTAGCGTGTTGCCGATGCTGCTGCATGTCCAAGTTTATACAGCTGATAAAGCTAATATCATTACTCCGTATAGCTCTCTACAAGTTTGCTATCGCAATTGATGCTTCGCCTTTCAGGTGAAACTGCGACAACTTTTTTTTCATTTCTTTCTGTCTCTCTATTTCTCTCTATCTGTGTATCTCTTTCTTCCTCTCTTTCTCTAAATGTGTCGCTCTCTTTCGCTCTCATTTTCTCTTTCTCTCACCAATAGCAAGTTCTGTTACAATCGTTAGTACAACGCAATCATATGGTTTCCATAAATTCATGTTCTGCAGGCGTGGGTGTATAGCCTAGTGGTTGTGACGCTCGCCTTCGGACAGTGGCTACCTGGGCTCGAATCCCGCCTCGCCAAGAAAGTTTAATAATTTATTACTCTCGGCTCTCTGTCTGTCTGTCTGTTTCTCTTTCTCTCTCTGCGCCTCCACTCGTCATGATTGGTTTTCTTCGGACGGTTGAATCGAGTGACAGAGAAAGTTTTTTGCGCTTTAATAGCGTCTTTCCATGCCAATGGAATGTATTCTGTTGTCCCCAATGTCGGACAGTAATATCTATGGCATTATTACTGCGATAGCAGTAATATCTACGTGTCGGGGTTAAGATGCTTCAGCAAGTCGTAGATGATTCTTTCAGATCCCGGTGCTGATGTCTCACAGGTATTAAGGAGGCTCTGAACTCGGCTACACCAAAGGGGTGACCGATTCATTTGCGCTACACCTAAGGTTTAGTGCCTTACATTCCGCTATTTTCTTAAGCTTCAGGAAGACTTCAGAATAATGTATTACAGTGATAGTGTTAAGACCACGTGTAGCTAAAAACCCGGCATCGGTGTCGGCGTCGGCGTCCGTGGCGGAGAAATTGCGAATGGGTCCAGAACGGGTCCCGATAACGCTATCGCGTTTCACTCTTAAAGCCGAAGCTTAAGCGTCCTCCAATTTTTTAACAACACATATGCTCAAAATATTGTCCAAAAGCGTAAGCCTGCTCTTCAAGGCTGTTACGTTGATCGTCCATCAAAGGCAGTGGACTGCCCATTTAATAATTTTCTTAAACGTGGTCCCTCCCAACCAGCGACAACCCCACCACTCAAAGAATAGGAAGGCAGATCCAACGCTGACTTGAACCGGCCCTACACACAAGCAGAGCTCCAAGCAGCCATCTCCAAGCTCACGAGAAACACAATCCCAGGCAAGGACAGGATAGTGAACAAGCACCTACGACAGCTGCCCCAACAGGCCTTGACGGCTCTCCTCCGGTATTACAACGAGTGCTGGGACAAAGGAGAGCTGCTGGCCACGTGGAAGCACTCGGAAGTGCTCATGATACTAAAGCCCAACAAGCCCACAGCTTTCGAGAACCTGAGAACAATCTCTCTCACTTCGTGCGTTGGTAAGCTGTTTGAACATATGGTCCACGACGGGCTCACAACGCACCTCGAAGACAATGGGCACTATCCAGACACCATGTTCGGCTTCCGCCAGCTTCTTTCTACTCAAGACGTCTTTCTTCTCCTAAAGGATGGCCTCATTGACCACCTCAGCAAGAATAACAAGTCGTGCGTCCTTTCCATCGACGTGAAGGGCGCATTTGACAATGTAAGCCATAAAGCAATACTACAAAAACTCGAGGAGACCGCCTGCGGTTCAAAAACCTACGGCTATGTCCGTAACTTCGTCACCGGCCGGACGGCCACGGTGGGGATATCCAACTTACGCAGTAAAGAATTCAAGCTGCCGAACAGGGGAACACCGCAAGGCTCCGTCGTGTCGCCCTTCCTATTCAACGTGGCACTCCTCAAGCTACCCCGGCTTCTCGAAAACATCACAGGCCTGCGTCACGCCTTATACGCGGTCGATATCACGCTCTGGACGCGAGGAACGAGCACCGGAGAGCAAGAACGTTGCCTTCAAGAAGCGGTTGATGTTATCGAGCACTACCTTGATAGCTGCGGCCTCCACTGCGCACCTGAGAAATCGGAGGTACTCGTACTCAAGGCACGCACGAGGGAAGACCTCTCAACTGCGAGGCTCCAGACCCATGCGTCACGCTCAACTGAATCAAAATACCGAAGGTCGCCTCGCTTCGAGTACCCGGCTTGCACCTGCACCGACACGGATCAGGAGTCGCCCTGCTCCCACGGCTCCAACGCACAATCTCCCAACTCACACATCTCGTAAGGAGGGTAGCCAATCGACGCAGTGGCCTCAAGGAGCAAGACACCCTGATAGTCGTTCAAGCTCCACTAACCAGCAGAATAACGTACGCAACCCCGTACCTGGCTCTCAAGAATTGCGAAGTCGACAAGCTCAATGTCATCATCCGCAAAGCTACGAAGCTCGCCATAGGTCTGCCACCCGTGGCATCTACCACCCGATTCCTCAAAATGGGTGCTCATACACCTGGCAAGAGCTGGTGGAAGCCCAGAAGACCAACCAACTGAAGAGGCTGAAGCTCACGCCGACGGGCAGATCGGTCCTTGCGCGCCTCGGCTACGGACAACGCTACATCTCCGACGTGGACCATCCGCAGAGAGGTATCCCGCAGGGTTCAGTGATCTCGATCACACTCTTTAATCTTGCCATGTGCGTGATCCACAGAGCACTGCAAGACATCCCCGACATCAAATATGCAATCTACGCAGATGACATTACCATGTGGATCAAGAAGTGCTCGCCAGGACACATCCAAGAAACTCCAACAAGCCATGAACAGGGTACATGAGGCTGCTCACACCATTGGCCTTAGATGTGCACCGGAAAAATCTCAGTTTCTACTGGTCAACCAGAAAAGATGGCAGCCGTCCACCATACAAATTGTAAACGATGGCGTGTCGATTTCTCAACCGAACTGCATTAAAATACTCGGTCTCCATATCCAGCAAGATGGAGATCCGGCTGCGACGGTGCAGCACCTGCTCAGGCAGGGAGAGCAGGTGCTGCACATGATGCGTAGGGTCTCCAACCGAACCAATATAGTGAAGGAGGCTGATATGCTGCAACTACGAAACGCACTAATTATGTCGTGCCTGCGGTACCATTTGCCCTATACCATTCTCCGCCAACAAGATATCAATCGGCTTGATGCTCTCATCCGAAAGGCGACAAAGCTGGCTATCGGCATACCGTTTAGTGCCAGCACTAAGCTCCTCCTTGGCATGGGTTCCCATAACACGGTGGCGGAACTAATCAGTATTCATCGCCGTCGCCAAGAACTCCGTTTGCAGCACACAAGTCAAGGCAGGCACATATTCCATAGCATCGGTCATCATCCACGAGCTTCGCCTACTGTGGACACGCGCCCAATACCACCAAAACAACGTGAACTCCTTACCATAGCTCCACTGCTTCGCCACATGAATCCCGACCGAGGCAAGAAAAGGCGACGCCAGAGAGTTGCCTACTTCAAGAAGTATACGGCAAGACACCATGACGGCATCTACTTCTACGCTGATCCTAGCGTTGGGACACATGGCTCCGCTATAGCAGTCGTGAATAATAACCTACAAACTATACAGATGGCGGTACTCCCAGAGACAGATCCGACCTCAGCGGAGCTGACGGCCATCGCAATTGCGATCAAACATATGACCCCTAGCAATTCAGCCTACCCACGAATCACATTTACCGACTCCATGGCGGCTTGTAGAAAATTGTTGCACAACGATGTCTCGGCGCACATTTCCACACTTATGCAAGAGCACCTACAGGGGCCTTTAGAAATCATCGGTACACCTGGTCACGACGGGATGCCGGGAAATGAAAGAGCTAATCAGCTCACCTGCGAGACTCTGAACCAGGCGCCCGACATTCCGCAACCAGCCCAGACGACAAGGTGGGCCCCTCTGCTTCTGCGGCCTGTCAAGATGCAAGGCGAAAGTTTCCTAAGCTTAGCAAAGAGCTTACCCGTGATCAGGGTGTACTCATCCGTCAGGCCCAGAGTGAAACGCTCCCTACGCCAGCACGAATGCACCTCCTCCGCGGGCTATTACCCGAGGATCCCCCACCGTACCGACACTGTGGCGAACACCCACAGTGAACACCCACAGTGTGGCGAACACCAATATTTCATCGAGGGGCGCATGGAGGAGGATCCCGTTCCTTTAAAGTTATGAGACAGATATGGTGGTGATCAATGCCACAAGGGTCCTTAATAACATTCCAATCTAAATGGGGCTCTAAAATCGGGGACGCCATGCTTAGATCTATGAAGCTGTGTGTGCTATGCGCAAGGCTGTAAAATGTCGTTTCATTCTTGTTTACCAGGAGCCTGAAGAGAAAATTAAATCTTCAATTAACCGGCCTCTTGCATCGCACTGAGTATCTCCCCAAAAACCATTTTGTACGTTAAGTCGCCAACGAGTATGTAAGGTCCAGGCAGTTCATCCATTAATGCCTGCAGTTCTGTTCTGCCAAGGCGGGAACTAGGCGGCATGTATACAGAATAGATTGTACCTAATATGCCTAACAATAGGGCCAGAACTGGCGCTACCACAAGAGGTGTTCGCAATTCTAAATCCCGACATGCGGAATTCTTATCGACTAGAATTTCTACACCGCCCGACGCGGCAAGAGCATCGTCCCGCTTCTTGCGACAAATAGCGTACTGCGTTAGAAGGTCTGTTTGTGTAGGTTTTAAGTGTTTTTAGGACACACAGAACCTTTGGATTCAGTTTATATAATCATTCCTCAAGATCCAGATAGGGGGAAGGAGGGGGTAGACCTCTGAGGTTCCATAGAAGTATTTGTGTACCGATATTGAAAGTGTTGTGTGCTAAGATGGAAATAGTACCTTAGTTAACAGGACCCTTTACGGGCCTTGTTATTTGCGGTTTAACAGAATGCACTAGGCAATGTCCATTACCTCCACCGAGGCGCAGGATGCCGTTCGCGGGCTACAGTTGCAGGTGTTTCGGGCTTTTCTGCGCGGCGCAGAGGCCCCAGAGCCCGCATGCCCAGAGGCCTGCAGGCAATTCTTCGTTCCTGGTAGATCGGTGCTAGCAACGCCCACCTGGGGGCTGGTGGCGTGCCTGTCGGCCAACTGTATGTGGTCCGAACGGCTGCCAAATGCCGCTGTGTAAGCACCCCCTAAAAAGCCACTACGACATAACTTGATTCTTGCGATGGGAAGAAACATTTTCGTGTGACCAACTTGTTCTCAATGGCACTTTGCACAGTGAGGTGTGTTGGCACAGTTGTCGGAAGGGCGATCTTGGGAACCATATTTTGCGCAGGTTAGTCTGCCGCGGAAGCTCGGCGAGCCGTGGCCAAATCACTGACAGTTGAACCATTGGCGAGGGTTAGGGATATATGGCCTTACGCTGATTCTTGTCTATCCAGTTTAATTATTTAATTAATTATGGGGTTTTACGTACCAAAACCACGATATGATTATGAGGCACGCCGTAGTGAGGGACTCCGGAAATTTCGACCACCTGGGGTTCTTTAACGTGCACCTAATTGTCTATCCAGTTTCAATACTTTCAGGGCGCAAATGTCAAGATCGGGTCTTTCGTGGGAATTTCTTCGTTGTCACGTCTTAGTTTAATTCTTTACAAATTTAAGACATCCTGGTCCTTCCCTCCTTGAAGAGGTCTTCCTCGGATATGACACCACGAACAGTGTTTAGGGAACCATGATGTGTTACTCTCAGAGGGACATCCCCGAACGTCACACGTTTAAAAGCCTTTCATACTGAAGCCTGTGGCTTACCTCTAGGAGGAGGTCACCACTTGCGATCGCGGTTACTTTGTAGCCTGGTCCTATTGTGTCTGTTAAGCATTGTGCCACGGATATGACGAGATAGTTATTACGGTCTTCTCGGGTCTTGTACAGTGGATCACACGAAAACTCAGAAAGTCTTCTTTGACATGGCTCAGGAAATTGAATGTTTCACATATATATGGTATGAAGAACTTTATTTGAGCCCTGAGGAATCAGTCCGGGAGTGATTCATAGGTAAATCTCCTTTTTGAAAGAGAACGATGAGGTCGTGCAGGGAACGAAGTTGAAGACATCAAGGTTCACGTTTTTCGGCAGCGATGCCAGCCACCCACCATGAAGCCAAAGAAGGGGGCCGCTACGACGAGTCCAAAAAGAGACTTACATGCGCTTACTTACAGCTCAAGACTCAGCGAAGCTGGCCGATTCATTGCGTCTCTTGGTTGTAGCTAGGTTATCTCTCTCTCCGTCTTTCTCTCGCTTTCTTTCTTTCTCTGTTTTTTTCTCTCTCCTTCTTTCTCCTTTTCTCTCTCCTTCTGTCTCTCCATTCTACTTTCTGTTTCTTTATCTCTCTTTCTCTCGCTCTCATTTTCTCTTTCTCTCTCCCAAAGAAACTTATGTTGCAATCCTCAGTAAAATCCATAAATGCACGTTCTGCAGGCGGGGGTGTATAGCGCAGTGGTTATAACGCTCGCATTTGGACCGTTGGTACCCGGGTTCGAATCCTGTCTTGCAAAGAACATTCATTTTGTTTTGTTTATTATTTCTTTCGGCTGTCCAGCGCAGACATGACAGGATGACATCACGACGCATGCGTAGTAGCGCGCAGCGGGTGGGAGCTCGGCGCAGCTGTGTCTGTGCGGCGTCGCCTGGTTGCCGTGGCTACGGCGCGGCAGTTTCGTGCCACAAGCACAAATTACGGCTGTCTTAAACTGCGGATGAAGACGACGCTCGAGGCAATGCTGATGATCATAACTTCTTGGCACACGCATAAATTACGGATGGCTCAATCAGCTTCGCCTTTAAAGGTTAAAGCACGTGGAGGGCGATACGAAAAGGCTACGGTCGATTTGCGACGGGAGGGTCAATACAAGGGTGCCACCTCCGCCTAGGGGCCTTAGAGGTCCAAACACACGGCATCGGCTCAACCCCCAGGTTCCTCGTCTCCCCGGGCAGAGCTAGGCCGCGACAATAGGCGCCGGAGGGTCCAATCCCTGTGTGCTCCAGTCCGTGGTGTCGCAACACATGAAACGCCTGCTAAAGCAGACGCCCCTGCAGGGAACAGAGAGATAAGAAATGCTTTGCGAGTACTTCATCATACACGTGTGATTTAACTGGAAGTTAACTGGAAGTGCGTAAAGGCAAAAAAAAAAAACCATCACCCTAAGGGTGACGGGCGGAAGCGATGGCCACATATATAATAAATTTTACAGCAAGCAGTCAATACGGTAGGGCGATAGGTGGAGAACAAGGGCCTAAAATGTTCTCCCCAGAAATCGAAGCTACCAATCTACAGACCTACAAGCAGAGTACACAAGCGCAATCAAGAGCGACCCAGCATCACAATCTCGGTAGGGGGTCACCCAATTCCCCAGGCACAACACTTTAGAATACTGGGACTCCGAATATCTGAGAACGGACATAACGGAGAAGCAATAAGAATGCTGGATAACAGCACCCAGCAAGTCATCGGGTTGATTCGAAGAATCGCCAACAAGAACTACGGTATGAAAGAACACAACCTAGTGCGGTTAATCCAAGCCTTCGTCGTCAGCCGCATAGTGTATGTGATACCATTCCTCAAGTTACACGTGGCGGAAAAACAAAAGATAGAGTGCATCACCAAAAAGGCACATAAACAAGCCCTCGGCCTACCGATCACAACGTCTAATGAGAAGTTCAAAGCGTTAGGAATGCACAGCACGCTAGACGAGCTCATTGAGACTCATACAATTGCACAATACGGAAGACAGGCCAAACAACACGGGAAGACACATCCTACGCAAGCTCGTTATCACGTACGCTAGACAAGGCGGGGATAAATACGACATCCGAAGAGAAACCAGAGAGCGCATCATCCTACCCTGTAACCCAGAAACATGCACCCCGTACATCACCGAGAGCGGAGGAATGCAAGAGCGAAAGCACTGCATAAGAAGTTTCAAAACGATGCGGACGTGTTCTATGTAGACGCGACGGAATATGCAGACGGTCGACACATGGCACTGGTCGCCTCAAATCAAGCGGGCCACTTGCTTGCCAGCAGCATCATTAAAACAGGAAAATCGGAAATCGCGGAAAAAGCGTCCATAGCACTGGCGCTCGCCTCCACAACGGCCAGCGTGATAATCAGTGATTCTAAAAGTGCGCTTCATAAGTTGGCTAAGGGAAGGGTCTCGGAAGAGGCGCTAAGGATCATGAGTATCTTCGCGGGAGTGTGACGTTCATGCCATATGGACGCCCGCCCACTCCTCCCTCCCGGGCAACGAAAGCGCACACATCCTAGCTCGAGAGTTAGCGAGCTGAGCAACAGCAGGGACAACGCGCGGCCCGAGTGCGGAGAGAGACCGCATGGTCAATTATAATGAAATCAGCAAACACTACAGATTAGAGAGGCAGCATTACCCTCCACCACACTACTCATTAAATAAACAGCAGGCAATAGCATGGCGCCTACTACAAACAAACACTTTCCCGAACCCGATCGCTGATAATAATTATTATCCAGAGTTCTACTCAGATAAATGCAAGGACTGCAAACAGCGGGTGGACCTCAGACACATAATCTGGGCTTGCCCCAAAATAGTGGAGGGGCCAAACAACACATATACGAACGCGGAGCACTGGGAGACCGCGCTGCTCAGTTCAGACAGCGAGCACGAACTACAAGTCACCAGGCAAGCCGAAGATGCCGCTAGGACCCAAGGGCTCCTCGTCGCCATCTAAGGGAGGGGAGATAAACTCCTCTTACACTTGCCATTTTCAATAAAAGTTGTTTCTCTCTTTCTGTACTTCCATAGGTTCAAATCAAACTGTGGGTTAACGTAGTCATCGCCAAAGTTTTCGCCTTAATGTATTCAACTGTGATGTCGTACTTCGCCAGGAGCAGACCCCAGTGGGGTATCCTGCCGTTAGCATACTTCTCAGAGTCAATGTACAACGGCTGGTCGTGGTTGTTTCCCCTATGAGATAAAACGCCGAACTTCTGCACATTCTAGAACGTCCCTCATGTATGCAGCGCGTCACCTATATGTGCTAGAGTTTTATCTAGTGCTAGAGTTTTATCTACCAACTCAAAATCAGATGACACAAGAAGTCCAAACACGCATGTACAGTGTAGCGCTGTGTATAAATTTTACTTCACACCGTTTGCGGTGCCTCTGTGTTCTCTGTGTACCCACTTTGGATTTCGCGCTCAATGTCAAACATTTATCAAGATTCTAGCAACCAGCTAGCATACTCAGCAGTATCCCTTTCACGTATTCCTTAATTCACCGTGTTCAAGAAACAGTATTCTCTTCCTTTCATATTTGTTCATAACAATATTCTGCTTGCTGTCATAACCGATTATAAGTACTTCACAGACAAAATTCTTCTTTCATCCTCTCTACTCTGTATCTAATGAACTGCATGTAAGACATGAGCTTAATGGCCCAACATCAAAAGCAAGCGCTCCAAACCATGTGACCATGCTCCATCGTTCTGCAGAGAATCTGAGGCACATCTCCCTTACGTCGTGCCTCGGGAAGGTCGCGGAACATGCCATCCACAATAGAATTGGAGAGCACATTGAAGAAAAGGGCCTATTCCGCCACAATCTCATAGGCTTCAGAAAATCCCTATCCACGCAAGACGCCATGCTACTCATCAGGAGCGCCGTCATAGACAACAAATTCAGGGATGTAAAAGGCATCCTGGCGCTCGACCTAACAAAGGCCTTCGACACGGTCAGGCACGCACACAACCTGAACAAAATCTCCACTTTAGATCTCAGAGTAAATTTCCACAATTTTGTAGGATCGTTTTTGGATAACCGAACGGCCACCATAAAGTCGGACAAATCACAAGCAGAAAGCACATGCTAGGTAACATCGGCACCCCACAAGGGTCAGTGCTTTCGCCGCTTCTTTTCAACATCGTAATGCACGATCTCGTAAACAAGCTCTGGAAAGTCCCGGGGGTAGGGCACGCGATTTACGCGGACGACATCACCATTTGGTTCACGAGCGGCCCGCTAGGCACTCTGGAGCAGAACCTAGAGCAAGCGCTTGACACCACGGAAGCTTTCTTTACAAACACGGGACTAAGCTCTCCCCAGCAAATCAGAGCTCCTCCTGTGTAAACAAGGCCCCAGGCAGAGACAGCCCCTTAGCCGCCTCCCTGTTCACCTACACACCAGGGACGGAGGAAACATCCCCAGGTGTAACACAATAAAGGTCCTGGGCATGGTCATTGGGGCTTACAGCAATGACAACGCGGAGGCACTAAAGCGCATCAAAAAGAGCACCCACAACTTCACCAGGGTCATATCACGGGTCGCCAGCAAAAGGGACGGACTGAAAGAGGACAACCTCGTGAAAGCATTTCACGCCTTCCTCATCAGTCACGTAACCTACGCCGCCCCCTTCCTCAACTGGAAGAAGACAGCTGGGCAAAATGGACACACTAATCAGAACAGGATTGGAAAAGGTCCTAAGCCTCCCTAGAAACACTAGCACAAAACTACTCCTCCAATTGGGGCTACAAAACACGGCAACAGAACTCTTTGAAGCATAGCGAACCGCCCAAATTAGTCGGCTCTCACTCACAAAGGCGGGCATCGAGATATTACTAGAATCAGAAGCACAGCCCCTCTTCATGCAACCAGAGAGGTCACAACTATGCACAAATGCCAAGAGGTCAATAACTGTTGATACAATACCAAGAAACATACACCCGACCCACGACGAAGGGCAGAGAAAAGCGAGAGCAAAGGCAATCCTTGACAACACCAAGCGTAACGAAACGCAAGTCCTCTTCGTTGACGCGGCCAGATATTGGAATCGAGGCGCATACGCGGTCTCTGTGGTGGACGCCCATGGATCACTCGTCAACGCAGCCATGGTGGTTACCAACTTCACTCACGAAGCAGAAGAAATGGCCATCGCGGTGGCCCTTCGAAGCTGCAAAGAAGCCTCCGTCATTTACTCGGACTCAAGAACAGCCATCAGAACCTTCTCGGCGGCCCTCGTCTCTAGGAAAGCAGCTACGGTTGTCAACAAAATCTTCCAAGAACCGGGAGGAGACAATCTCACGTCCCCACACGTCACATGGTTCCCGGCCCACATGGGCAACATTTCCGGACCTCCTGACTGTAATCCTAACAAGCGGGCACACCAACTGGCGCGAGAACTCACATTCCACGTCTGCGGTCCGCCCCCTCGCTTCAACCCAGCCTGCAGGGATCTAGACAACAAAGACCCACATGTATCATACCACGAAATCACTTCAAATCAAAGGTTAGCACGAAGAATTTTTCCTCCTCTTCACCAAAACCTCAAAAAAGCACAGGCCGTCACTTACAGACAGTTGCAGAGTAGGACATACATCACACCAACACTAAGCAGGATCAACCCTGACCTTCCTACTGCATGCCCACACTGCGGCCACGAATACAACAACTTCGAACAAATGCTCTGGCTGTGCCCTGCCAACGCGGGCACGGACTTTCCTGACCAGTCCTCCTGGGACTCAGCGCTCAGAAGTACAGAGCTCATCGCTCAGCTCAAGGCTGTCCAGAGGGCCCGGGCCGTCGCCGAAGGACTCTGTCTACCAGCCCCGACCCGGATGGAGCCACCGGATAGATTGGCGGGGCCTCCGGCCCAGCTTTCATTCTTTCTCCTCAGGACCTCAATAAAGTTCGCACTCACTCACTCCATCGTTCTGTCACTGTGTCATGTCCCAGAACAGCACCAAGTTTTTTTACCGATTGAAATTTTCTGTTTTGCCAATCTTCGGTTTCCACACCATACTAAACAATTTTCATGTCCTAAAAGAATAGAATCTGCGACAACGAGCATGCACCGATACCGTATTTTGCAGCGGCGGTAGCATTTGTTTGGTCAGAATTGTGGCTTTGTAATTCGAAAACAAGGCAATATAAGCAACATGTTTTTTTTTCAAATTACACTAGTTCAAGCCAGTATACATGATTAGAGAAATTTTAGAGAACATCGAAGATGGTCTTCTTAAAAAAAAGAAAAAAAAACAGCATTTGTAACTTCCACTAACCTACTACCATGCCAAAGCGCTTTTTGCAAATTGGCAAGGATATCTACCTGACAAGATTTGAAAATTGTGCTCTTCATAGATGCTGAGGAAAAAAAAACGATCTTATCTATTGCGCAGTGTTCTGTTCTGGCGATATTTTTCTCCATATAATCGTGACAGTACCGCATGGTAGTTAGATATATATCTTTCGACACGTAGTGTATCAGCAAATATCTTCTCATCAGTTACCTCCGCCTTCCTCATATTATGCCTTCGCACCCCGAGAGTATGGGAAATAAATAAGTAAAATAATTACCACAAGGTGCAGTTTCTTGCAAACAGTCAAGTATAATATGTCATCCCTTCTATAACACCAAAATCATGCGAACAATTTCTCTTAACTGTGAATAGGCATAAGAGCCGGTACGTAAGAAAAATTTTTGTCTTCAAAGCCTACAAATTATATTTATGATAATTAAGTACAAAAAGTTCATCTAGTACATCTGTTTAACACATTGTATGTATATGTTAATGTCATTTTACAAATTCAGCATATGGTTCAAATGTTAAAATCCTGTAACTTGTAATATTTTGTAGTGGGGCGTGAACGGCGAATGAGAGGTTCAGGTTGCATCTTTTTGCTTGCCTTTATCTCAACCATATGGTGATAAATAGGAAATGAATTTCACTAAAAGTTTCAACTATGCCAATGACAGTCCTCTTCGTCATGCGAAAGCTCGTCTTAACAGGCGCCGAAGAGCTGACGTTCCCTCGCGAGTTACCTCTGTTTCAAGTCATCCAGTTTCTAGAACTGAAATTTATGTTTACTTGATTCATAGATGTTAACAGTGCAGTCTGAACACTAAAACATATTTTGAATCCAAATACCACTGCGCGCACATAACACAATTATAGTTACCGTTAAATAAATTTATGAAGGTTATGATATTGCTAGTGTCCCTGCAGCGAAAGTAATCTACAGTTAGCAGTGATACGTGAGCGTAAGCTATCAATGTTAAAAAATAGAACCACGCAGTCGTGGAAGTTATTCTTCGATGGCATACTCTGGTTAAATAATACAGTCTATAAGACCTGCATTCAATGAAAAACTGTGGTCTTACAAGGTATGTCCCAGACCTTCGTGCAGTACGTCTAAAATGTTCAACTTCAGAAGCACTGTAATAAATGATTGCAGTCACTATTAATGTACTCCGCACTAGATACAATGGGCTAGTTGCACCTCTTCTTCCAATCCGGGAAGCAGCCTTGGAAGTGCTCATCTCGTAATACATCAGCAGGGATGTGATTTATTTTTGAATTTTCGCGAAATCCCGACATCCCAACACGACGCGCCAGTTTGCATTGGAGGAAGTAAAAATGGCCGAAGCCAATGTCAAGCTAGTAGAAAATATGTTCAATGCCATTGCCTGTATAAAATTATTGCGCTATGATCTTTGTCTCATCGTACAGATTTTCCCTTCTAATTTCTTGCCTCTCATTCTTGTAAATACCCATGGACCTTTTTGTTTCCATTCTTTGCATCTTATTCACTGACTCTATTTCTCTAACTTTCTTTCTGATGACTCCTGGTTGTCTATTCACAGTTTGAATTACCCTGTACTTGGTTGCCAACTTTCTTGACCTCTTCCTCCATTATGTGTCCACGTTTTTCAAGTGCAGATACTTGCATGGATGCACGAGTGCGAGCGGATGCGCGAAGGCGAGCGTCATCTTGTGGTGGTGCAAGGAACGCAGCGGCGCCCGTCTTCCGCAGTGATTGGTTGGCCTATTCGGTTAGAGAACAGCCATGCCGCAGCGCCCACGCTCACGAAACCCGGTGAGACTCGCAAAGAAAAGGTTCGCTTTTGAAATAAAGCTGCACGAAAAGGCACAGCAGAAGTACACGTTTTTCACGTCCGAACGTCTCTGCGGAAGTGAATCTTATCTGCTACCTACTTTGTGCGTTTGGCGCTTTGTGTACTATGCGTGTATTATGTCAATCATGCCGATGGGACAAGGTGTGTTGATACTCGTGCTTGGAA
This sequence comes from Dermacentor silvarum, assembly GCF_013339745.2. Lineage (NCBI taxonomy): Eukaryota > Metazoa > Arthropoda > Arachnida > Ixodida > Ixodidae > Dermacentor > Dermacentor silvarum. The sequence continues at coordinate 165,517,603 of NC_051157.2, forward strand.
AGGCGGAACAGTAGCAAAGTGAATGATGGCGTGGTTTGTGCCACGCTATAAATCCGGGTATGGCAAAGGACGGGGAAGGTTTCCTTTCTTCGCAGCACCATCTGATCCGCAGCTGCCATAGCAGTAGCGACAGAAAATTCCCGGCAGTGAGCGACCACGTTTAAGCAAAATACAACATATGTGCGCGAGATTTCGAGTAGCACCTGATTTTTGATAAGTACAGCGGTTAACATAAAGGGAATGTCCTACAAGAGGAAAAGGAAATCCCTTGATCGACTTTGAAAGGGAGCCGTTTCTACCATTTTCGAGGGAAGCAGGGGCAACTCGCTGATGCTGAATGCCAGGAGCAGCCACAAGGCGCCGATGCGGAAAGTCAGATGCAAGGCAATTTGTCTGCAACTGCAAACACTGTAGTTGCGTTTCGTTCGGCACGTGCCGTAATAGGAAGTATCATTCATGGCTTAAAGAAGATGATTCCCAGGAGGCTGTAGGGATCTCTTCAGCGAAGATGATGGTGTGAATATGCGTTGCAACGACTATATTTGTTAAAGAAAGCAGCGGAAGCAGCAGCACGGGACGAAATGTCAAGAGCACAAACTCTTTGAGCACAAGAAAAAATGCACCTTTGCCGGAGAAATTTCTGCACCAAAAAAAGAATCAAGCTTCCGCCTTCATGGGACTGCCACAAGGTACGCAGAGAACCGGATGATTATAAAAGCGTAGCTATAAAAGAAGCGAGCGAAGCATCTGTCTATACTTGAACGACGTTCAGATAAAAGCAGCAACAAAAGGCAACCTTGCCCAACAAATGTTGTTTTCACTGTCCCCTGAAATAGCTAGAAGCCGCACAGACTGCCGTTGTATTCCACCTCGCGCATTTTTCTGTCTTTTGTTTTTAAGGTGAAAGCCTTTGGTGCCTATGTTGGCGGTGCCCTTGGCGTGACCTTTCCGTGACCTTGGCGAAACAGTGCCGTGATGAAAATTGCGGACACCGCAAAGAGTAAAAACATGTCTAAAAATTATCGAATTGACGTCACATTTCTCAGGGGGGTTCTTGTAAAGAAAGTAAATTAGTGGCTTTGAAAAGAACATTTGGTAAATTTTGATCTGGGTATGAATGGAACCCGGGCCTTCGCGGTGCGACACGAGCACGCTTCCCTGAAGCCACGGCTGCTCCACGGTTCTGGCCTACTAAAAGTGTGCCTAGACGCACTCGTGCCACTGCTCGCGCGTTCATCGTCGTCGTCTTCTTGCACAGCTGCCTGCGCTGCCGCTAATCATTCCAAAGTAGTATTGCACTTCTGTTCTGTCGTCGTAATCGGTAGGCCGCGTTTCCGGGGGAATGTGTAAGGGGGTATGAGTCATTCATTGTCTTACGTAACGCCAGATAAATATTGAAGCAATTTAATTCCGAAGAATTGCAAGCGACAATGGCAGGCTAATGCTGCTAACCACGCCACCGAGCAAACTCGAGACATCGAACTCCAGCGACAAAGGCTGATTGTGGGTTGTTGCGAAGTCCGAGGTCCGACCAGCCACGAAGGCTCCATGGATGGTGGCGTGCCCGGTACCAGGAGAAGAAGAGGTCCAATGAGATGAGAAAACGGTTTTATATAGAACTGTACATGGTATTTTACAAGAAGGGCTCTTCGATATTGTTACGTAGGAAAGCGCAGACGAAACGCTATATACAAGTATATTTACAAAGAAATGGGCCGCACTTGGCCAAGAAGCCACAGCCCGCAGTAGGTATGGTATGGTATGGTATGCCTTATCTGATGGCGCATACCCACTGCGGGGGATTGGCCAAGATTTGGGTGGGATTAGGCAATCTTTTTTTAATACTAAAATCGGTAAAGCTAAATGGAGAAAATGAACAAAAATAAAATATTTAAGAATTCAAGAAAATCTATTAGAAACATTTATAAATTCCTCCACGGCTGAGCAAATATCCCTGTGGCACTTTCCAAGAGAGGAGGCTCCTAAAGAAAGGATGTTTAGAATAGAAAAGCTTAAACCAAGCCCGCAGTAGCCTCTGATCTTTGTCGTCGTCTTCACACTGCTCGCCTCTTCGTCAAGGCAAATACTGTTCCGTAGCACTACCCCCGGCGGCAAAAGCACCGTCCCGGAGCGATTAAAGGGCGGACTCGGAATAAGTGTAGTAGGCCTTGAGCCTACTGACGTGCACGACATCATTAGATCCCAGAGTAGACGGCGAGGTCGAACTCACAGGTTCAATTTCGTACGTCACAGGCGTCACCTGGCGCAGCACGCGGTAGGGCCCTGTGTATCGCGAAAGGAGCTTCACTGAAAGTCCGACGTGGCGAGAGGGCGACCACAGGAGCACGAGCGCACCAGGCGAAAACCGTACGTCACGGTGGCGGGCGTTGTACTGACGCTTCTCAGTGGTTTGCGAGACCGTCAGTCGAGTACGGGCAAGCTGGCGTGCATGGTCGGCGAGGGCGATGGCGTCGCGCGCATACTCGCTTGTTGAGATCGCAGCAGGAGGAAGTTCCGTATTAACGGGCAAGGTCGGTTCGCGACCGTACAGTAAATAAAATGGAGAAAATCCGGCGATGTCGTGCCGGGAAGAATTGTACGCAAATGTGACGTAAGGAAGGGCAATGTCCCAGTCGTGGTGGTCCTTGGAAACGTACTTGGACAGCATATCGGTAAGGGTACGGTTTAACCGCTCCGTCAGGCCATTCGTTTGAGGATGGTATGAGGTAGTCAGCTTGTGTTGAGTAGAGCAGGAACGCACAATGTGCGCGATAACTTTCGACAGGAAGTTGCGACCACGGTCAGTAAGCAGCTGTCGTGGGCCGCCATGAACCAAGATAATGTCACGCAAGAGAAAGTCCGCGACGTCAGTGGCGCAACTGGTAGGGAGAGCCCGCGTGATAGCGTATCGGGTGGCGTAATCAGTTGCGACGGCTACCCATTTGTACCCCGAAGATAACGTGGGAAAGGGGCCGAGGAGGTCAAATCCAACACGAAAGAACGGTTCCACAAGGACGGTGATCGGCTGGAGATGACCGGCAGGTAGCACTTGAGGTGTTTTCCGACGCTGGCAGGGATCACAGGCAGCAACATAGCGTCGGACGGAGCGCGCGAGACCAGGCCAATAGAAGCGGCGCCGGACGCGGTCGTACGTGCGGGTTACCACAAGATGGCCTGCAGTGGGTGCGTCATGCATCTCAAAGAGCACAGTCCGTCGTAGATGTTTTGGCACGACAAGAAGATCAGATCCATCAGGGAGGAAATTCCTTCGGTACAGAATGCCGCGTGGAGGACATATCGGCGAACGGAGGCGTCGGTAGGTGTAGAGCGCAGACGCTCGATGAGTGCTCAAAGCGATAGGTCCCGGTACTGCTCATCGGTGATGTTAGCGAAGTCAGACACAGAGAAAATACCGTTGGCGTTACTACTGTCGGCGTCGTCAGGCTCATCTACCGGGTAGCGGGGCAGGCAGTCAGCATCCTTGTGTAGTCGGCCGGATTTGTAGGTAACAGTATACGAATATTCTTGGAGGCGTAAGGCCCAGCGACCAAGTCTTCCTGTAGGATCTTTCAGTGAGCATAACCAGCAAAGCGCGTGGTGGTCTGTGACAACGGAAAAGGGCCGGCCATATAAGTATGGACGGAACTTCGCAACCGCCCAAACTAGGGCCAGACACTGACGCTCAGTGATGGAATAGTTGCGCTCGGAGGGTGAAAGGAGCCTGCTGGCGTAAGCGATAACACGGTCGCTGCCGCGCTGGCGTTGTGCCACTACTGCGCCAATTCCGTGGCCGCTGGCATCAGTACGGACTTCGGTTGGCGCAGAAGGATCGACATGGGCCAGAACGGGAGGCGTTGTGAGGAGGTCGATTAGATGCGAGAACGCAGAGGCCTCGGTATCGCCCCACTGGAAAGGGGTGTCTTTTTTCAAAAGCTCCGTTAGTGGTCGTGCTATTGCCGCGAAATTTTTCACGAAACGGCGGAAGTACGAACAAAGGCCGACGAAGCTCCGCACATCTTTGACACACTTCGGAACAGGGAAGTGCGTAACAGCATGGATCTTGCCTGGGTCCGGTTGCACTCCGTGCGCGTCAACGAGATGTCCAAGGACAGTAATCTGGCGACGACCGAATTGGCACTTCGATGCGTTGAGTTGTAGACCGGCTCGACGAAAAACATCTAGGACTGCTGAGAGGCGCTCCAAGTGTGTAGCGGACGTTGGGGAGAATACTATAACGTCGTCTAAGTAGCACAGGCACGTGGGCCATATGAAGCCATGAAGAAGGGAGTCCATCATGCGTTCAAAAGTGGCAGGAGCGTTACATAGACCGAAAGGCATCACTTTAAATTGATAAAGACCGTCGGGTGTTACAAAAGCAGTCTTCTCGCGGTCTAGATCGTCCACGGCAATCTGCCAGTAGCCGGAGCGAAGGTCAATAGAGGAGAAATAGCGAGCACCGTGGAGGCAGTCAAGGGCGTCATCAATCCGAGGTAGGGGATACACGTCCTTTTTGGTAACCCTGTTCAGGTGCCTATAATCTACGCAAAAGCGCCATGAGCCATCCTTCTTTTTTACCAGTACAACAGGTGACGCCCATGGACTACACGACGGTTCAATAATGTTCTTGGCAAGCATTTTGCGAACTTCAGCGTGAATAACTTGACGCTGAGCCGGGGACACTCGATACGGGCGGCGATGAATAGGAGGGGCATCGCCGGTATTAATGCGATGTTTAACAGCTGTGGTTTGGGCCAAGGGACGATCGTTAAAGTCAAAAATATCGTGGTAGGATAACAGAACGCGGTAGAGCTCACGAGCGTGCTCGGGCGGCATGTCGGGCGCAATCATTTTCTGTAAGTCGGCAATGGCACAAGTTGCCGACTGCGATGGTAGAGGAGGATCGGCTGAATTGTCGTCTACTGCAATAGATGCTACTGAGTGATCCTCGAATGAGCAAAGCTGAGCCAGAGACATCCCGCGTGGCAGCACTTGTGCCGTCAAGCCAAAATTGACCACTGGCAGGCAGACGCAATTCGCCGTAACAGATAAAACTGTATGAGGCACTGAGATCCCGTGTGTAAGCAGGACGTCTTGCATGGGAGCCGCGATGTAGTGACCGTCGGGCACTGATGGGGATGACACTAAGTCAACGTAGGTCAGTGCCGAAGGTGGCAAGCGAACGAAGTCGACGGAACTGAGGCGACTAGGGTGTGGTTCAGAGGGATCCAGAACAGGCAGGTCAAGGCGGAGAGTACTGGGGGAACAGTCGATGAGAGCAGAATGCGCGGAGAGGAAGTCCCAGCCGAGGATGATGTCGTGGGGACAGTGGGCGATGACTGTGAATAGGACGATAGTGGAGCGATCGGCGAAGGAGACGCGGGCGGCACACATACCAATTACGGGGGCTGTTCCGCCATCGGCGACACGGACAACAGGCGTCATGGGGGGTGTGGGTATCTTCTTCAGCCGGTTACGAAGGTCAGCACTCATTACGGAGACATGCGCATCAGTGTCTATAAGAGCAGATACAGAAACACCGTCGACTTGCACGTCAAGAAGGTTCAGATGAGTGGGCAACGTCAGTAGAGGATTTGGCGGCGTAGGGAGCAATGCAGCGTCACCTCGAGGCGCAGCATCGTCTAGTTTTCCGGCTGGGAGCGGCGTCCGAGGGGAGTCGGCGAATAGGAGCGACGGGGCTGAGGAGAGCGAGATTGTCGTCGTTGGGGCGAAGACGAACGAGAATAGGGGCGGTTCGGCGCAGGAGAATCAGTAGTGGCATTATCGGAGCGTGCTGCATAGGGTCGAGAAGGGCCACCTGGGGGAGAGTAGGCAGTATAAGGAGACCGGGTCGGGGAACTCCAGCGACTGCGACAGTGGCGAGAAATGTGCCCGATTCTACGGCAGTGAAAACAAATGGGCTTGTCGTCAGCAGTGCGCCATTCAGATGGGTTGCGGAAACGTGGTGGGTAATAAGATGTGGGACGGGGCGTAATCGAAGAAGCCGGATGGGTATCAGGGCGATGGGCCGAGCAGACGATGTGAAGACCCATGTTCGCGAACTCCTGGCGGACAACTGTCTGGATCAGGGAAACCGTGACTACAGGTGCGTTGGAGGAGCTATAGTCGAAGGCAGCCGGATAGGCGGCCTCAATCTCACGCCGGACGATCCTGGTAACATCACCAGTGTTGTTGGGACGAGGAACGTCGGCACAGGAAGATGTCACTGGGGTGGTGGGCAGACGGGCAAACTGCTGGTCGATACGTCGGCTTTTAGCGAGTTCCAGGCGGTGACACTCTTTTATAACTGCATCCACCGTCGCCATGTTGTTGAATACGAGCAAGTTGAAGGCGTCATCGGCAATGCCTTTGAGGATGTGGGAAACCTTGTCTGGCTCAGTCATGTGTGCGTCAACTTTGCGGCACAGAGCCAACACGTCCTGAATGTACGTGACGTAGGGCTCTGTGGACGTCTGCACACGGCCGGATAACGCCCTCTGCGCGGCAAGTTGGTGACCGTAGGGGTTGCCGAACAAGTCTCGGAGCTTTTGTTTAAGCGAATACCAACTGGTTATCTCATCTTCGTGTGTCCGAAACCAAACTCGAGGTGTGCCACCGAGGTAAAAGAGTGCGTTGGCGACCATGATAGTAGGGTCCCACCGGGTATTGCGGCTGACGTGTTCGTACAGGTTGATCCAGTCGTCGACGTCTTCCCCACCTTTGCCCGAGAATACGCCAGGATCGCGGGAAGCGGGGAGAGCGATGTAGGTCGTCGAAGTGGCAGCAGGTGTCGGAGCCGGCTGAGTCGAGCTGTCGTCGGCGGGAGCCATGACGGAAGGCTCGACGTACCGTCCACTGCGAAGCTCCGTGACGAGGTACAGGGAACGTCCACCTCCACCAGATATGTTACGTAGGAAAGCGCAGACGAAAAGCTATGTACAAGTATATTTACAAAGAAATGCGCCGCACTTGGCCAAGAAGCCACAGCCCGCAGTAGCCTCTGATCTTCGTCGTCGTCTTCACACTGCTCGCCTCTTCGTCAAGGCAAATACTGTTCCGTAGCAATATTGCAGCCGCCTACATGCTAACGTCTTTTCATGTCCCAGCATTTACATCTCCGAGCCTCTACACAACACTCAAGCACCGCTTTTATTGCGATAGCAATTATATGGACACTTCGACCAGATTTCTGCCGTCGGCGTCACCGTCGCCGTCGCCGTGAGGTTCCCTATAGACAAAATCTTCGCCGCGCACCGTATGCCCGAGCAGAAGCGTGCGGGGACGCGCGCTATCACGGAGAGTGAACGCACTCAATCTCCCACGCGCAAGCAAGGAAGCAGGAAGCCAGCGCCGGAGGGAGCGGGGGGGGGGGGGGGGGGGGCGCACTTCTACTCTGCCAACAACCGCGCTCGTCGCTCGTCCGCACAGTCGCTTATCTCCACACGGCTCTGACCTTGATGCGCCATGCATTCGCCGCTCAGTTTCCGTTGAAGCGATAGACCCCACGTACCTTCGCCCGCTGCGGCGTATGCTTGCTGCCAGCGTTTTGACAGTCGTTGTCTGCAGTAATTCAGCGTGATCTATTCGTGTTTGTTTGTGCGCGCTCACACCACGCTTGTTCATTCAGTTAGTAATAGTCGGGCCACATTTTCCAACGCACGCTACACATGCAATGCTGCCCGGATCGGCAGTGCAGCGCTACAGGTGTGTCCCTTCGCACACGCTGCCCACGGGAAGCGCTTCTCATCAACACCACCGTTTCACACGCGCCTTCTCGTGGTCATCGAGTCTCTCTTCATGTCGGTCTACTTACGCCGCAGCACACCTGCTTACTTAATCAGCTCATGTTTACTACAATTCATATTGCTACCAAAGCCGCTCACCTTACTTCGTATGACATTGCTGTGTTGCTATCCATTCATTGCTTCGCCCTTAGGGCAAAATTGTGACATTTTTTATCCCTTTCGTTTCCCTCTTTCACTCGACGAGGGAATGTACTTTAGTTCTTCTTAGCCAATGACAATCTTCGACCAGTTCGCAATATCCCGTCCATGATGTGTCTCCGTTCCGCCGGGCTCCGCCTCCAATGTTTCCTGATCGCCCCCGCACATCAGGCATCGGGTGGCACCTTGGGAACCAAAATTCGACGTGGTTCTCTCGGGAATGCTCGACCATGGTCCCTAGCAAGACGTAGTTGCCTCTCTGTGATGGTCAGTTTGATAGGGTCCGGAGACTGGCCTTCGCGGAAGCCACCGTTTCCAGGGCGGACTGAGGCTGTTGTCGTCTCGGAAGGGGGCTCCTGGTTTGCGCGTCACCTTCGGCGCCGGGCGTCGTCGTAGTTTAAGCGGGCGCTGGTGCTTCACGGAAGCACACTAAGCGCGACGTTGCCGTTTTAGCGACGCACGAGGCCGATGACCCATTGCAGCCTGGGGACTAATTGCTCGTCCAGCAGTCCCAGGTGACAGTGACGCTCCCCGGCCGCGAGAAACGATAAGCGTGAACAGCACTCCACAGCTCCACGTCTGTCGGTGAGGCCTCCTTTATCCAGAAGGACCGCCAGGTATAACAGGGCATACCGCCAGTGACGTCGTTCTCTCCATCGCAGCTGAACGTGTGTGTAACCTCATAATTGAGAAATACTTTAATGAATCCTCGGGATGAACCCAGTGATAAACGCGGGGGCCGCACCTTTCAGCTTCGCTGGTGAACGATTTTCACGGAGTACAAGTGCTGACGGATTTCTTTTTCTTTTTTTCCCGCATACTTTTCGTATTTCTTATTTCTCTTTTTTTTGTGTGTGCTCAGAGACGGCGTTCACAGCACCTCCATAATAGTAGTGGTGGCCTCCTAGTATTACTGCTGTGCTTGCTGTTTACCCGAGCTGACCACCATGGAAGATGGGCATCCTGCAGACGAACAGGCGAGCGCTGCGCGAAAGCGCGGTCCTCCGTTCAATGATCTAAATGGCCACGAATGAAAAACAACCGGGTGTCTGCATGGTGTCGACCGAGCAAGAATCATCGATGCCTCTATGTGCGGCGGAGATTTTAAACAGCTCGCCCATCGGTCGGTATAAACGTATACAAACTCCAAGGTGAATTAACACAGCAGACCATGAAAAGTTCCAGAAAAGGGGGGCTCCGTGAGAAAGTTTTGTGCCGACGTTGTCGCCGTCATAAAAGGAACTGTCGGCGAGAATCCAACGTTCACGCTGAAATAGATAAAGCGGACCGTTGAACAAGAAGTGCCCGGTCTCACAATCAGCACTAGTTCAGTTAACCGCCTACTCGCACACACTCCTATACTCCATAAATCTAGTGACCCAGAGGCCGGTAGACCTCAACCGCACCGTCGTAAAGGGGAAGCGAGAGAGAGAAGTAGTTTAATGATTGAGAAATGTAGAGAAGATGAAGTGAAAAGGGTATATGCGCAATGGTTACAGACCAATGGACCTCGGGTTTGCCGTTTTTTACGTCGATGAAACAAATTACAATATGTGGTGTTCAAGAAAACTCGGCCCCGCAAAGAAGGGCATAGCAGCGCTCCAGACGACGACTTCGGCGAATGGCATGAACATCGACATCATCGCCTGCATGTCGGCTAACGGCGTGCTGCACAGTCCAATTGTCGAAAGGGTCCATTGGATCATGTTCAATGACTTTCTCGGCGACGTGTCTGCCGGGGTTGACTCTGAGGAGCCGGAAACAGAGGCCGCCTTCATTTTGGACAACGATCCCGCTTACAAGCGCGCAGAACAGATATATGATCAGCGCGAACCCTACCATCAAGCGGCTGCCGCCATACAGTCCTTTGTTAAATTCGATTGAGGAAGTTTCCTCGAAGTTCAAATGTCAAGTTCAAGAGTACCACAAGCAGTCGCACAAAAGGAGCACAGGCGCTCGTTGCTTGTGAACGCTGCACAACACGCAATGCCACTTGTTCAACACGTGGATTGCGCAGCATTCGATAGGCACAATTTTTCTTTTGTTCAGGCTGTGCTCAGAGAGGAGGACATGTAGTAGTTGTCGTTTTGTGTGTATAAACCCATTTAGAGAGTGTCCTGGTCTCTTGTGCACTAAAATACCACATTTAATAAAGTACATCTTTTCGTTCAGGACATACTTCTGGTGTCTAGGGAGATGTCATATTAAACACATCATGACGTAATTTTGTAGGCGACTTTCTGGCACTCCAACCTTGAGCTTTGTAAGAAAAGAATGCGCATTCAGTCCCACATGTCTGAGGTACAGCCAGTCTCTAGCTTCTCACCTATAACTGACTAAAACGTGGCTATCAACAAAATATCATTGCATTGACGTACACTTTGATATGCAGGTCGGCAGCATGAAGACATCGCTGTTCATAATACAACAACGGTCAACGGCGCTTCAATTCAATTGTAAGAAAAACGTGTGACTAAATGTGTCTATAGTGCCCTGTAAAACTATTTTGTTTTTATATCAATTTATGGGAGAGTGCGTGCTAAATATTCTTCAAGGGGACGCCATGTGAGTCACCATGGTAATACGGATTGCGATTGTTAGTTCTCTCCTATAGCCCGGTCCTTAGAGCGAGCGCCTCGGCGCAGCGCAGCATATGTAACAAGTCCGCGTGTTCGGTCACTACGATCGACGCGTTGCGCCTGGTATTTTCCTTTGGGTCATGACACCATACCGACACCAACTTCCTTTCACCCGCCACCCTCTTTGCGTTTTAATCAAGCGCCATGACGTCGGCCGCACTCAGCGCCGCGTGGGTTGCTACGAAGGGGGGTGATGGGAACCCCCCCTCCTCGGTGGTGACGTCACGTGAGTCACTAGTGATCGTGTCATCTGACTGAGTGCTTGTGAACTGGTAGTTATCCTTTGAAAGTCATTTCGTTTGATATGCTAGTCGGCAGGTTAGGAGAGCGCAGCTTGTTTGCGACGGTGGTGACGTCGAGTGAGTCACTAGTGACCTAATCGTGTGACTCACGTATAAGCCGTTACACTCTCAGAACCATTGCGTTTGATGTGCATGTCGGTAGTGTAAGAGTGCATGCTAAGGTACAAGCTTAGTGAGGTATCATGAGTCGCTTAGTGATTATGTCAAGTGGTTGAGTAATGGTGAGCAAACCATTTAGATCGATATGCATGACAATAGGGAAGGAAATCGACTGTTATGATGCAACACAGGTCGCGCAATGTGCAGTCACACTTGTGACTCGGAAACGCGATTCGAAAAAGTGAAAATGAGTGACATACCACACGTGTTTGTGAAGCAGCCATGGCGACACTGGTAGCGTGGAAACCGTACTCCCTTAGCGCTGGCATCAAAAATTATTAGAGGTCCCTTATGCTACTACTAGGATGACTTGAAGGCGACAGCCCAAGCGCGGCTAACTAAATGACACGACGACCACTTTTTTTTTGCTGATTCATCATCGCTCTGAAACCACAATTGACAGTCAATTTTGCAAGTCATGTTTTTTTGCAAATCACCCGTCCTATGATTTACGGAACTCGAACCGTGACTCAGCACTTTTTTTGCTGAGTCACTCTCATTAGGACCCTCAAATCCCACATATATTCTTTCCAGGTCACTCCCCCACTCCATAACCCCTTGATTCACTATTAATTCACACTTGATCCACTCTTGATTCGCCCTATCACTGGTTGGTTCACCTTCATTCACTCAATCCATCTCGGTTTTACTTCCATCATACTTCGTGTGCTCTATTACTCCAAATTTCCAATTTTCATCACCCTTGATTCACCTTCATTCACTCTTATTTCCGCCTCATTTACTCTTCATTATCTTAGCTCACTCTATCTCATCATCACCTTTCCTTTGACTCTATCACCCCACGGAACCCCTTTATTCACCATCAATTCAACCTTAATTCACCATCAAACCACTCTCCATTCACCTCGTTCACCTCTCTGTAGCACCCGCCGTGGTCGCTCAGTGGCTATGGTGTCGGGCTGCTGAGCACGAGGTCGCGGGATCGAATCCCGGCCACGGCGGCCGCATTTCGATGGGGGCGCATTGGGAAAACACCCGTGTACTTAGTTTTAGGTGCACGTTTAAGAACCCCAGGTGGTCCAAATTTCTGAAGTCCCCCACTACGGCGTGCCTCATAATCAGAACTGGTTTTGGCACGTAATACCCCATAATTTAATTTTTTTAAACCTCTCTGTATAAATTATCACTTCAGTTCACTTGCTTAGTGATTCTTCCACCCTTAACCACGGTTTTGTCCACATTATCACCCTTATCCTAAGAACACCATTTCTTATCGACGACGCGGTTTTGAAACGACCTTGAGACAGAGACCTCACCATGAGACATATACGAGCTTATATAAGGCCTTCACCTTAATGCTGTGATGACATCAATAAATCAAATCAAATCAAATCAAAATATTTATTCCAACATTACAAGGGAAATGCAATGTTGAGGATGACAGGTAAAAAGCCTTCTTGAGGCTTGACCGGCCCTGCATCCTATATACACTTGGCAGAGCAGTGGTTACAAGGCACAATACACGGCATTCGTGACGCTACTTACGAGCTCTTTTGCAAGAATTATTCGTTCCTCAATCAATTTCCAGCAGGAATAAATTGAGTGGTACCGGGATTAAAAATTTGCCGTGGTTGAACGTGGTTAGACCAAGTTTGTGGAACAATAGCACTGTTTTGCTTGCTTTGGGAAAGGACACAGACGCTGCTCGGTGCGACAGCAGTAGCGAGCGAATTGACCTTCATGCTGCGTCTCGCTTCAGCGCAAACTAAGCGTTGAAAGCACCGCGCATACGAAGCTACCAGCCCTCAGAGGACTTTCACCAAAGGTCGTGGGTTAGAGTGTCTTAATTAACTCTATAATAATTAACTCTGCCTATATAACTTTGCCTTAATGCCAAAGTTGGTGTGTTCGGCTCCCACATACGCTCGAGGGTTCGACTCCCACCGGAGGTCGTGGGCTCGAGTACGTGAGGTTGTGGGTTCGAATGCCTTAATTAACACTATGACGTCGGTGACCCGTCGTCATAAGCTGGTCGGCGCGAGGCTTTCGCCGGTATAGTTTCAGGCTAAGTGCTAGTTTGACCTTGGTTGAGCTTGTTGGTCAGATTTACGGAACCATGCGTTTTCTGGGTTTGTACCTGGAGTAGTAGATCTGTCGTTCTAAAATTAGTAGCACTTCGATTAAAATAGCTGGCGCAAGGATTAAATCAGTTGGCACGTGGATTAATTCGGATGGCGCTGGCATTAAGTGTGGTGGCACCTGGATTAAATTATTATCACTTGGATTAAAATTGCCGGCGCTCAGATTAGGCGGCTGGCACGTGGATTATTTTCGATGCCACTGGATTCAACTGAGCGCGAAAACCCTTTAGTACCAGTGCATATACGGGTTAAAGGCGCTTGCGACAGCATGACAAGGAGAGTAGAACTTGTGCGACGGCATACTGGTCGCACACGAACGTTTAGAGACAAGTGATAGTGCAAGGACGGGGGGAGCGAGTTTATTGTAGTGAAACTGGCGACAACACTTCGGCTATGAGAAAGCACGCAAGTGTGAGGCGGAAATTATCAAAGAACGTCAGCTATAGTCATTATGGTAAATTATGATACAATATGCGATAACGTTTGTGTATTTTCTTCTGGTATTTCCGTTTGCCATCAGTGCAGCAGAAAAGTTCAGTTTTTTTTTTCGTCCTTTCTTCTTATTTTCGCGTCTACATTTGACACTTGGTTTGTCGCTACGTGGCTATTTTTCTGTCTACTTAATAAAGCTGTTACCGCAGCTGGCGACCTTTTTGGCTACTTTTCGCTAGTTTTCGACGTTACCTTCCGAACGCCTGGCAAACATACCGCTAACGACGCCAGCGCAGGCGCTCGAGGCCTGGGGCGCTATTCTGGAAGAGTCTACCTAGTGGACTGTCGATTTCGGCGACCGCTGATTCGCTGCTGCTTGACGTGCAGGAAGAAGGCTGGCTGGCACCTTCCTGCACGTCAACCAGCAGCGAATCAACGGGCTCCGAAATGGACAGTCCACTAGGTAGACTCTTAGAGAATACCACCCCTGTTCGCCACTAGAAGGACGCTGACATCCTGAAATCCACCATGGCCCCCTTGCATTTTGTCAAGAGAGAGAGAAAAAAAAAGGTAAATGAAAGACAGGGAGGTTATCCAGAGGTTATTTCCGGTTGGCTACCCTGTACCGGGGGAGGGGTAAAGGGATGCGAAAGGAGAGAGAGAGAAAAAAAAATAAGTACAAGTAAAAAAAAAGAAAAGAAAGGAAATCAAACACACACACACACACACACACAACATAACCGTTTCTATGGGCACTATCACGCAGTCTGCGAAGGCGTTCTCGTGTTGCATAGTGTCAACGTTCCATCCTACGTAACACAGTGCAGAGTCACAATTTGTCACTGAGTCCGGTGTCTTTTAAATAACGCAGCAGTGCCTTCAGGGCGGCTCGCGCCATTGTTTGTGTAGGCCAGCTACCAAGGATGTTCTTTTCTGTTATTGGACGTTTGTTCAGCTGATCAATCGTCGCTGAGAGTGCTGCTCTCTGCGGGTTGAAACGAGGGCACTCACAAAGAAGGTGTGCGATTGTTTCGTTGCAACCGCAGAATTCACAAAGTGGGCTATTGGCCATTCCTATAAGACTGGAGTACGCATTTGAAAATGCTACTCCAAGCCATATACGGACTATAATTGTGCAGTCCCGTCGTGGAAGGTTGAATGGAATACGGAGCTGTAAATTAGGGTCCAGGGCATGTAGGCGTGCACTTTTGAAATCAGATGAATTCCACTGCATCAATGTTAGCTCACGCGCAAGCGCGGAATTTTTTTTTCGCTGCGTCGGCACTCGAAAGAGGAATGGCAACGCAGTTCACACCATCATAGGCAGATCGGGCCGCTGCGTCCTCTCGATCATTGCCCTGTATGCCACAGTGCCTAGGCAACCACTGACATATTATATCGTGCCCTTGATCTACTGTGCGATGGTGTACTTGTCTGATCCCTGCGACGAGCTGCTCATGTGATCCATGGCGCAGTACTGAGAATAAACTCTGGAGCGCTGCCTTGGAGTCACAGAAGATTGACCATGGATGGGGTGGTTCCTCCAGAATGAAATGAAGAGCCGCACGGAGGCCTACCAGTTCAGCAGATGTCGTTGATGAGACATGTGACGTCTTTAGCTGTGTCTTGACGGATCTTGCTGGAATCACTACTGCCGCAGCTGAACTTGTAGGTTTGACTGAGCCATCGACATAAACATGTACGCGGCCACTGTGAACCTCATGTAAAAGTCCTAATGTGGCCTGTTTCAGGGCAAATGATGGCATGTGGGCTTTCTTCGTTAGTCGTGGGATGGTGAGGCGTATGTCAGGTTTGTGCAAGCACTGTAACGGTGAGGATGGTCTTGCTGCAGGCATGTAGTTCGATGGCAACGAGGTACGATTGGCAGCAGTTATACGACTGAAAGTTGTGTGTGGCCTTTCTGTAGGTAAAGATGCAAGATGGTGGGAAGGTAGTCGGGTAACGTGCCGAGTATGCGCCCTGAGCGCGTCGGTGGCTAAGTACGTTGATATTGGGTGATCTCGCGCTATGAATATCGTTGCCGCCGTAGACGCACACTTCGGAAGACGGAGACACGTCCTTAGGGCTTGAGCTTGTAGTCTCTGGAGTACACGCAAGTTTGTTTTGCAGGTGTTTCCCAGCACTGGGAGGCTGTATTTTGCGAAATCGAGGAACAAGGCATTATAAAGCTGCAGCATGACCGTACCGATGTGCCGCATGGCATTCCACCGAGGAATTTGAGGAGGTGTGTTATGGTCGTTAACCTCTTTTTTAGGTATGAAACGTGCGGGCTCCATGTTGGTCGCGGTCGATAATTACCCCTAAAAAGCGGTGTTTCCGTGTGTTTGCAATTGTTTGCCCATTGACACTTACAGAGTAAGGCCTCATTGCCTTCCTCGCGAATGGAACAAGGCAGTATTTCTCCGAAGAAAGCCCCAAGTTCTGTTTTCGTAAGAACAATGATGTTAACGTAGCTGATTTTTGTAGCCTTGCTCGTACCTGCAGTCGTGTTACAGCAGACGCCCAGATGCAGATATCGTCAGCATAGATTGATACTCCAACGGTGTTGGGCAAGCATCTGACTAGGCCAACGAGCTTAGTGTCGTTGAATAGTGTCGGGCTCAACAACCCACCTTGTGTTACTCCACGGAATGTTTGGTGGTGAGTCATGGCGCCATCCTCGATCATCACGAAGAAATGTATGTCGGTGAGATAGCTACATAGCCACTGAAAAGTGCGGCCACCAATTCCGGCATCAATCAGAGCCTCTATAATGGCATAATGTGCTACGTTATCGTAGGCGCTATTTATGTCAAAGTACAATGCCGCAGTGAGTCCTTTCAGACGTTTTTGATGTTCAACAAATGTGACCAATTCGATGACATTATCTATGGATGAGCGCCCACGCCGGAAGCCAGCCATAGCATCTGGGTACACATTGTAATTCTCCAGGAACCATTCCAGGCGCGTCAAAACCATTCTTTCCATTATTTTTCCGATGCAGCTCGCCAGAGTGATGGGCCGGTACGATGAAAAATCTAACTGGTTTGAGAAGTGGTACCAAGCGGCTGCATTTCCATTCATGTGGAACCATACTGTAGCGCCAAGACTTGTTGTAATGGTTTAGCAGCATGAGTTGCGCCTTTTGGCCAAGATTGCGGAGCGCCGTATAGGTAACGGCGTCTGGCCCAGATGAGGAAGAGCGCCTGCAAGTCACCAGGGCCACTTCAAGCTCCTCCATCGAAAACATGACATACATACGGGAGTCCCGAGAGGCAGGAGTGACCATGCGTCACTCCTGCCTCTCGGGACTCCCGTATGGATGTCAAGTTTTCGATGGCGGAGCTTGAAGCGGCCCTGGCGACTTGCATAAGTGCACATTGGGGCTGCAAGCCAGCAAGTCTTGAACAAAATTCTTCAGCAATCTCAATCTCTCTGCAACCTTTATGCAAAGCGAGAGATTTGAAAGGAATAAGCTGTTGCGGTGATACACGAAGTCCACGCACGCTCCTCCATATCTGAGATAAGCGCTGCCGTGTATCCAACGACTCACAGAATCGTTTCCATTTTTGAGATTGGAGCGCATCGATGGGACGCTGAATCTTCTTTTGCATTCGCCTCGCCTCTC
The DNA here is from genome assembly GCF_013339745.2 of Dermacentor silvarum. NCBI lineage: Eukaryota > Metazoa > Arthropoda > Arachnida > Ixodida > Ixodidae > Dermacentor > Dermacentor silvarum. Next base: position 165,534,805 of record NC_051157.2, read on the forward strand.
TGAGATCGTGGATAGATTTAGTTCTCCTGTATCTTCTTTCATCCTGGCGGCGAGTCGCTCATAATCGCTGCAATTCGGCTTCAAATTCTTCATATTTCGGGAAAGGCTGAAAACAGCGCGTAGTCTCTTTCATGGCTTTTTGAATTTCGTGTTCCAGACTATAATGGTTCCCTTCCTGACATACTTCCTCCATGTGTGACCGAAACGTCGACCAGTCAATTCGTTGGAGAGTTGTGGTAGAGTATTTAAATAGTCCCTTGATCTTCAGATACGTTGGAATATGGTCGCTGCCATGTGATTCGATGTCTGAGAACCATTGCACTTTTATTTCAAGACGCCGAGAGATTAGGGTCCAATCTAGGCAGCTGCTGTATGTAATTCCTCGTAAATATGTTGGACTACCATCGTTGAGGCAATAAAGGTCGTGCTGTGTTGCAAAAGATGCAAGTCTCTTTCCCCTAGAGTTCATCTTCAAACTCCCCCAAAGCGGATGGTGAGCATTAAAATCTGCGGTGAGGATCGTAGGGCCGGGTGTTGTTGATAACACGTCCTGCAGTCGTTTAGAGTCGAAGCGACTTGAAGGAGCAATGTATTCAGCGATGAGGCAGCTCCTTCGTCTTTACGATTAAACAAACGTACTGGTTGGTGTCGTGAGGTGGGATTGTGTGCAACACGTATGTCAGTTCACATCAAATATATACAACGACCTTGCTCACATCACCACAGCTAGAGGACATGTATGCTTCATATCCAGAGATGCGGATGAAATTTTGAATGTTCGGTTCACAAATTACGAGGATGGGAAAATGGTTTTCGAAGACAAAGTGTCTAAAACCTGAAATTATTGATTTGAGGCCCCGGGCATTCCACTGCAATAGAGAAGCTTTCTTGACTTCCTTGTGGAAGGGCAGCGAGGGGCGGGCCATGGTGCTATACGAAGCTTTCAAGCACTGGAGTCAACGTGTTCAGTACTTGCAGTGCGCTTCGAGCAGCCGGAGTATCCATGTTTTTCAATAGTAGACGCATGACATTCGTGAGCGACTTCAGCACAGCAATCACTTGCGAATCCTTGTCTCGCATGTGGTCAGCTGCAGCGACGTTGGACTGCAAGTGGCGAGTCATGTGCTGTGGCTCTGGTGTTTGGCATGTCTTCGGCAGGGCTCGCCACTCCTCACTTGATAGGGTATCAACAGCATGGCTGATTTTTCCGATGACATTCGTGCTCTTATTGGAGACAGATGGAGCAGGAGGCGGCGCTAAAGGACGAGGCATCTCCCTTGAAACTGAACAAGATTTCGTGGACTTTCCTTTTCGGGAGCGATGTCGCCTTACTGCAACAGAAGCCTCTCTGTGTGATGATCCGTCTCTGGCCATTTTCCTCAAGATTTTCTGTTCTTTCTTTAGGCGGGGACAGTCGTTTGGGGATGAAGCGTGCGTTCCTTGACAATTTGTGCACTTGAGCTCCGTTGCACGCCAGGTGTCAGCGTCGTGTTGTTTGAAACATCGTGGGCATACCGTTGAATTTCGGTAGACAGCTACTCACGTGTCCAAGTCTTAGACATATTGTACACTGAAGTGGTTTTGGTACGAAATGCTGTACCACATGACGAAAGTGTCCAACCTTTACGTGTGATGGTAGGCAGTCACCTTTAAACAAGAGCCTTACACAGCTTGAGTTGCCAAAGCGCCGAGCTTGCAGTAAGGCAGTACCATCTGTCGCAGGTTTGATTGTAATTGGTAGGTCGCTGTCGCTAATCGATGTATCAATATCATAAACCACATCAGCCGTGGTTTCGTAGTCCTGCGGAACGACGTAGTGGACGTTAATGTTGCCCAGAAGCTTTACGGCCATAAAAACATTGATTGCGCTTCGGTTTTGAACATCAATAGCCAGGATATTCTTTCGATTGTTAATACGGATTTTCCTTAGTCTCTCCTGGTTCCAGAGAAACGGAAACCGCTTGTCGTTTAAGGCGGTTGAGGTTGTCCATAAGTCTTTCAGGCATAAAGGTAATTGTGTGCGCCGATGGCCTTCGCTGTGGCATGACAGTTGACTTACTTGACGAAGACTGTTCGCTGATGTTTCTTCTCTTGGCCTTGCGTTGTACCACTCTCTCGAAGCCTTTGTCATCTGAGGCGTCATCGCTTGAGCAGGAGTACATCACGGTGTCCTCACTGCCGGCTTGACTTGGAGGGCAGTTTCTCTTCCTCGGGCCGGTTCCTGCCGTGGTATTCACGCTCCGTCGGCGTTCTGTTGACTCCACTTCCATTGCCGTAGCAATGGGAGCGGCGTCTCCCATTAAACCACGGGTAATAACCGAAAATATTGCAGCGCGAAGGATAATAATCTGTACAAGAATCACTTCGTCGTCGTCTCCATGTTGTCAAGATTAAGATACATGCAATTATATAATCTCAGCTCATTGCAGCGGCTGTTCTGCGATTGCCTGTTCAACCTAGATCGGCAGACATCGTAGGCGGTAGTCGACGTTCCTGCGCTTATGCACTGACTTTTCGGCCCTGCTTTCATCA
>NC_051157.2:165537436-165594576 GCF_013339745.2 Dermacentor silvarum
GGGTAAGGGCAGTGAGACATTTTGTCTTGTTGCATAATCCTTTATGAAGGCCTGGAAATGCCCGGCAAGGCCTAAAAACACTCGAAGAGAGTGCAGATCAAAGGGCTTTACGAGGCTTTTGATGCGCTGGACACTTTCTTCTTTGGTACTTTTTGTCTGCCCATCAAATACCCTGCCAAGAAAAACAACCCTCTGGGAGAAGAATTCACTTTTGCTGACGTTGATCCTAAGCTGTGCCCTGCTCAATGCATCTAGAACCATTGATAGATGACTATTGTGGTCATCTCTTGTTCTTGAATAGACGAGTATGTCGTCGACATACACACTACAAAATTTGCTAATAAATTCTTGGAGAACAGAATTCATCATTTTCTGGAACCAGGCGCCTGAGTTTTTCCACCCAAATGGCAGCCGGTTATATTCGTAGATGTCGAAAAGTGTAATAAACGCGGTGAACATCTTAGTTTCCTCCTTGAGTGGTACTTGCCAATAGCCTTTACATAGGTCTATTCTGGAAAACCATTGACACCCACCGGTCTCGTCACTTATTTCGTCGATTCGTGGCATCGGGAATGGAAACCAGTCTGTTTGCCGGTTGATAAGCCGGTAATCGGTGCACAAGCGATAGGATCCGTCGTGTTTTGGCACTATGGTCATGGGTGAGGCAAACGGAGAGGTCGAAAGTCTGATGATACCAGAATCCAACATTCCTTGTAGCTCCTGTTTAAGCCATACTTTTTTTTCGTGGCTTAACCCATACGCTTTCTTCCTCACAATACTTTTTTCTCGATGATTGAACGGCACTTCGATTGCAGTCGTTGCGGGGGGATAGGTGCCGACACACAGAAATTCTGGGAATTTCAGCGAAACTTCGTGGGAACTTGTGACTGGCCTATCTTGCGTCTGAATGAGGTTGGAATGCTCGGTGGTGGTAATGTCGTTCCACAGAATATCCATCTTGAATAGTTTCATGTCCGGCCGCGATAAAAGGAAATCGAACTCCACTCCTGACATGACAAGGCTCCTCACGGTGACCTCTAGATCTCTGAATTTCACTTTTGCATCCGTCCATTTTTTTAGCTCTCGACAGTTGCCGTCACAGCCTTGAACTTTGACAGCTCTCCCGGCAAAGATTTCATCTTTGTCAACTCTTTTCTCATTAATGAGACTGACCAAGGCACCTGTATCAATGACCGCGGGCATCTCGATATTATTCACGATCATTGGGACAAACAAAATGTTCGATTTCACAAGAAATATTGTCTCCTGCGTCTCAGACGTCCTGACATTCGTGGATTTTCCAAATATCTTCCCAGCGGAGTCCCCATGACTAGGGTTGTGATAACTCCTGTTGGCAGAATAATCTTCTCTTCTGTTCTGTGACCATTCCCTGTTCGATTTATGTTGCATCTCGCGAGGCCGGGACTCGAACGACACATATTTTAAGCAGTAGAGAAGCTCCTCGGAAGTGGACGGTGTTTTAACCTGGACTTGTCGCTGGCAATCTTTTGTCATCCCTAATATCACTAGTGGCATGACAGAGGAATCTGGAAGCGTGGGATCCGCCAATCGCAGTAGGCGCCTCTTCTCAAAATAATAGTCCAGCAAGTTGCCGTCTCTCTGCTTGTAAAAAATTGCTTGGTCCCACAAGTGGACTGGGTTCATTTGAAATGCCCGAATAAAACTTTTTTTCCACGTGTCCCATGATTCTTTCATATGTTCTGTGACGCGCAGATCATACCACTTTTTAGCGTTGCCACATAGGTACGGGCGCATGTGAAGTATCCGATCGGAGTGACTTAACCAGTGGTTCTGCTCGCACGCGTACTGAAAAAAATCCAGCCAGGAAACGGCACCATCCTTGCTACCATCAAACATTTCCGGCTTAACTGTCTCTCGGCGTGTCGCGCCAGTGGCAAGAATATTCAAAATTGCTTGCTGTTGTTTCATTTGCTGCATTTGCGTTTGCGTCACCCAATATGCCTTGGAGAGGCGGCCGAGCGTTTCGATCTGTGTCGCCTTGAGCGTCACACTTATTTGCCGATTTGTTTCCTCATAGATTCAAGTTCTTTGAATTCCATGTCAATTTTTACGGTACCTCTTTCGGTGACGTCGCTGATCGAGGCCTTGGCTCTGTTGGTGATGGTTTCGAGTAGGCCAGGTGTAGTTAGTTCTTCCGGCGCCGCAACGAAGTTCTCACCTTCCAAAGCGTAGCCCGTGACGAGGGGGCGGCCGTCCCGTCTTGCGAGGTAGAATGTCACCCACATCTGGTTGCTGTTGTCGGCTGCGCCAAATATAAAGTTCCAACACACGGTAAAAGCCTTCAAGACTTTAATTATACTAGTCAGCTGCCATTACGGTGCTCCATGTCTTCGTTCTCTTCTTCTTCCACCTCTTTGTCCTCTTCGCTGTCTGTTCCTCTAGGATCACTACAATATATATATATATATATATATATATATGCACGAGAATCAAAAGTACGTACCTCGGCGATGCTGACAATCTGGGCTGTTTTCTTTATTTTGTACTTCTTGCATTGCCATCCACATCGGTCTCCAAACTTGGTTACATCGGCCGTGGTGCATGGCTCGTACCACCGGCCACCCATGCCCACGGACAAAGCTCGCATAATAGTTGAGGGCCAAGCTGGTTCGTCTGTCTCCGAGTGTTGAATGGAACCCTGAAAGATAAACATTTTGTCGCACGCCTATGATTAGGAGCAATGCACACTCTTCAGTATAGTGCTTGATCAGGTTGCCTGTCGGGACTTTAAATCATTGTAAGCCCGTGAACTTAAGGGCAGGTACGCTAAAGTGGCAAATGCTGAGCAGAGCAAACACTACAACAACGCGAAGCTGGTTTAATAGGTAATACACCTAGGGAACTTGGTTCAGCAAAATACCACGATGAGCCCTTGTGTTGTGTCTGTGTGGGGGGATGTGTGTGTGCGTGGGGGGGGGGGGGGGCAACGTCCTATATTGGGGTGTTCGTTTGTATGTTAATGGGTTCTCTTGTGCTCTGAAGCAATTCACCAACAATTTACATTTTCGCGGATGTAGACTAATGCACTTATTTTCAAGGCCAGAATCACGAATGCATTTGTCTTCGCAAAGAAAGGCTATTAATCTTCCCTGTACTCCGAGCTTCAAGTTCATGTCATTTATCTGATAGCCATAAAAATTTAGGTATTACGCTTGCACACACTCTATGAAGTGGGGCAGTGCGTTCTCCACTATAGCTTGTCAAAAACATAACAAATCTCTATGAATGAACATTAAGATTGTCCATAAAACAACGCTAACTGGTTTTCTATTGGTACGAAATAGACTACTGGTAGCATATGATTTTCGGGGTACTTTGCATTTCCGTCACTAATGCATGGTCAATGTGCTTTTGCGTTACGCGAAGCAGGATGAAATTAAATCTGCAGGTATGTTGTGCACGCAGTCGGTCTCATTGCTCATGCACAAGTTTCATCGAGCGTTCTGGAGTAAGCTGTATACATCATTGAAAGGTGCTGTCATCGTATTTCTAGGAAGTAGTGTTAGCCTCAAAAACAAAGCAAAACCGCTTATGTTCATGCCCATGTTTCAATCCTTTGTGGGACGAATTATATTCTATCAAATTGGATGCAGTCCTCTTTGAAATATTTGATGCTGAAGTACAATATGAGTTTTATTGGAGTGTGCGAAGATCTAAAACTTGTAATACAAATGGACTAATAATACAATCAAATTCTGGGGTCTTACATGCGAATAACACGGCCTGATTATTACGAGGAACGCCGTAGCCGGGGAACCTGGAATAACTTTGATCATCTGCCTTTCCTAAACATGAAATAAATCTCGGTACACCAAACGTTTCCTCAGTTCACCCACATCAAAATCTGTCCGCCGCAGACAAAATGAAACATGGCACCTTGAGCTTCGCATTGCAACGCCATAGCCACTGTGGTGCCGCGGTGAGTATTCAATTATGTTCGAATGAACACTTCCAGTCTACAAGGGGAAGGGCAGATGCAAGTATATACTGTTCCGAATGATTATGCTGCGGGCTAGCCGCAGCTGAAGAGCATGGAGTAGCAAACTTCTGCTTAATTAAGGTACAATCATTCAGTTGGTATGCCTCGCGTTTATGCAGATGAGGAATTTGTTTTCTGAATTTAGAAAAACCAATAGATTAGCTGGAAAATTTTAACATATTGTCACGAGCGGCGATCCTGTGTTCGGTGCTTGGACGACGACGATGGCGTGGCTTTTCTGGTGTGCACGCGCTCTCCTGAACGATTGCTGTAGCGTTGTGCGCCTTATCTTGTAAATATATCCTTTGTATATATATTCTCCGCGTAACATCTTTAGTGGAGGTGCGGGGTACGCTCGCTACAACACCGGGAACTGGATCTTCGCAGCGGACGGCGCGTTGCTGCCACCACAATGCCCGACCAAGCGACCCAGTGTGAGCAAGGCCCGTCACCGGTCACTCTTTTGCACCCTCGTGACCCCGGGACACTCAACGGCACAAGCGGCGTGGACGTCGATGAATGGCTGGCAATGTATGAGCGCGTCAGCCGCACTAACAAGTGGGACCCGACGATAATGCTTGCGAATCTCATCTTCTATTTGCGGGGCACTGCGCTACTCTGGTTCGAGACGCATGAGGAAGATCTGGCAAGTTGGGACGTCTGTAAGCAGAAATTATGCGATCTATTTGGGAGACATATCAGACGACAACTAGCGGCCAAGCAGGAGCTCGCAATTCGTGCTCAGACGTCTACACAGCCGTACATCTCGTAGATTCAGGACGTGTTGTCTCTGGGCCACAAGGTCGACAAGGACATGCCTGAAGCGGACAAAGTATGCCACGTACTGAAAGGCATAGCCGATGACGCATTCAATCTGCTACTGTGTAAGAACTGCTCTACAGTGGAGTCGGTCATCGCTGAATGTCGTCGTTTTGAGCTGGCCAAAAGTCAACGTATCACTCACCGCTTCGACCGACTTCCCAATACGGCTGCCACGTCCTCATGCGAAGTTTAGCCACGCTTCGGCAAGCGCAAGCTCCAGAAAACGTCACCAGGATCGTCCGTCGAGAACTCGAGGCCATGGCACCCGTTACCCCTCATGACGGTATGCAAAGCAACAACCTGGCTCCAATTTCGCTAATTCAGGCCGTGGTTCGCCGAGAGGTCGCGAATATGGGCATTTACTCACATTTGATAACGGTCATGCTGCTACCAACCACGTCGCCCCTGTCGTCGCTGCTGCAAGACCGAACACGACCTTCAGGCCACGTTATCGAAATCCAGCCGATTGGCGCACACCTGATGACCAGCCCATCTGCTTCACGTGCTAAAGGATTGGACACATCGCCCGCCATTGCCGCAGCCGCTGGCCCACGCCCTTTCGACCAAACACTTACAATCGCCCGGACCGTAAACCATATGCCCCGTCGTTCCGTCCTGAGGCCTCAAGTGCTGAACGTCCTCCTAGGGAAAACCGGATCAGCCACTCACCATCACCACAGCGCCGTCAGTCCCGCTCGCCCCAACCTCGCCGCTCTCGGTCTCCCTCTGACCGCCTCTCAGACAACTAGCCAGTGTAGCCCCCGGAGGTGACGCAGCATTACACGACCCATCCTGAAAATCATCTGATTGTCCCTCATACCCGATGCAACATTCTTGATGTTCTGGTTGATGGTATGGCAGTTACTGCTCTTGTTGATAACGGCGCACAAATTTAGGTAATGAGCTCGAGCCTCCGGCGCCGCCTCCAGAAAGTCCTGGCGCCCGCGACTTCACCTACCGTCCGAGTAGCCGACGGGAGTACACCTGCCGTACTTGGAATGTGCACTGCACGCATCACCATTTCTGTTCGCCACACATCTGTTCTTTTTGCGGTTCTAGAACAGTGCCCCCATGACCTCATCTTGAGAATGGACTTTGTGTCCACAAACACTGTCCTTATCGACTGCTCCGCGGGTCTTCCCCGGCTAGAACTTCCTTCGTGCTCCGACAACGTCGATGCCGGACCACCCCGCCTACGCTCCGTCGAGTTTCTTCGACTGCCTCCGCAAGCAGCAATATGCGTCCAGCTTTCAGCCCCTACCCGACGGCGACTACGTTGCCTGCCCTATTCCTGAGGTCGCCATGACACGCAACGTCGCGCTCCCCTATATGGTGGTGACAGTTACAAACAACGGCACCTCCTTTCTCATCCTCAATTTTGGCTACTCGACGCAAGTTCTTCCTCGCGGCATATCACTCGCTCATCTGACCCCATTGGCCGGCCACACGGTTTCTGTCCTGACCACAGAATCTCCACTGGACTTTTCACCGCCGTCATCGCAGTCAGGTTCGTCCTGCGACCACTTCGCCCGCATGATATCAGGAGACCTCGCGCCGGCACAGTCCGCTGCCCATTCGCCGCGTGCTGGTTTCCTACCAGGATATCTTTGACTTCGGCGACCGTCCTTTGGGCCAGACTTCCGTCGTCACCCATCGCATTCATACCGGCGATGCGAGTCCTATTCACCGACGGCCTTACCGTGTCAGCTCCAGAGCGTGCTGTCATCCAACAGGAAGTGGAGAAAATGCTGGGCAACGGCATAATTGAACCCTCATGCAGTCCTTGGGCCTCTCCCGTCGTACTTGTGAAGAAGAAGGACAATAGATGGAGATTCTGTGTAGACTACTGCCACCTCAACCAGATTACCAAGAAGGATGTGTATACTCTCCCGCGTATTGATGACGCACTGGACTGCTTGCACGGCGCCAGATATTTCTCTTCCATCCACCTTAGCTCAGGATACTGGCAAATCGCTTTGGACGACCAAGACCGCGAGAAGACCGCCTTCGTGACTCCTGATGGCCTCTATCAATTTAAAGTGATTCCTTTTGGCCTATGTAACGTCCCTGCTACTTTCGAGCGCATGATGGACTCTCTTCTTCGAGGCATCAGGTGGTCCATATGCCTTTGCTACCTGGGCGATGTTATCGTTTTTTCGTCCACGTTTGAAAACCATCTCACTCGCCTGTCCACCGTCGTTGATGTTTTTCGCCGTGCTCGTCTTCAGCTTAACTCGTTGAAATGTCGCTTTGGGCACCGTCAAGGCGTACTCGGCCACCTTTTGACGCTGCGGGCGTGCACCCATGCCCTGACGAAGTCCGCGTGGTTAGTCAGTTCCCTACTCGACGGTCGGCCAAGGACGTCCGCAGTTTTCTTGGCATGTGCTCGTACTTCCGTCGTTTTGTCCAGAACTTCGCCGAAGTGGCCCGCCCTCTAACTGGCCTACTCAAGAATTACGTCGATTTCACTTGGGGTCGTGTCCCAGCGGACGCCCTTTCATCGCTCGTTGTCATCCTAACGAACCCACCTGTTCTAGCACACTTCGACCCGTCAGCCAACACAGACGTTCGTGCCGACGCCAGTGGCCACGGTATAGGCGCCGTCCTTGCACAACAGCAGCACGGCCTCCACCGCGTGGTCGCCTATGCAAGCCGCCTTCTGTCGCCGTCGGAGCAAAATTACGCGATCAAAGAAGGCGAGTGCTTAGCTCTCGTCTGGGCCATCGCAAAATTCCGCCCGTACCTGTATGGCAGGCACTTTTCAGTTATTGCAGACCGCCATGTGCTTTGCTGCCTTTCCTCGCTCAAGGACCCCACTGGTCGCCTTGGCTGTTGGGCACTCCGCTTGCAAGAGTACTCATTTTCTGTTTTCTACAAATCTGGACGGCTTCACAAAGAGGCTAACTGCTTGTCACGATACCCGGTCGATCCCCCTGATACAGTGGAAGATGAACCTGACACCTTTGTTCTGGCCATTACAGACTTGGTCCACATAGCTGACGAACAGCGCCGCGACTCATCTTTGCGGCCTATTATAGACGGTCTCAACTAATCACACCCTGACCCTTCCCTACGGATGTTTGTGCTCCACATCGACACCTTACACTGCTACAACGCCGGCCTGACGGCGCTGAGCTCTTGCTTGCTGTTCCCGCCATCTTCGCTCTACTGTTTTGCGCCAGCTTCACGATGCACCGACGGCCAGACACCTAGGCGTGTCAAGCACGTATGATCGCATCCGTAGGCGCTTCTTTTGGCCTGGTCTCTACCGTTCTGTGCGACAGTACGTTGCGGCGTGTGACCTCTTCCAGCGACGCAAGACTCCTGCCCTACTGCCTGCTGGCAGCCTTCAGCCCCTCTATATCCCTGATGAACCATTTTTCCGGGTGCGACTCGATCTTCTAGAGCTTTTTCCCATGTCAACCACTGGCAATAGATGGGTTGCAGTCGCTACTGACTACGCAACGCGGTACACTGTTACACGAGCACTTCCAACCAGCTGTGCTACTGATGTAGCCGATTTCCTTATTCACGACGTCATCCTGCGCCCCGGTGCTCCTCGTCAGTTAATCACGGACCGCGGCCGCTGCATCCTGTCTAAAGTAGTCGACGACATTCTTCGTTCTTGCTCGACCAATCACAAGTTCACCACTGCGTACCATCCACAGACAAACGGCCTTACTGAACGCCTCAACCGTACTCTCAGATATGCTTTCTATGTACGTGTCTGAGGACCACCGAGACTGGGACATTACCTTCCATTTTGTAACCTTCGCCTACAACTCTTCTCGTCACGACGCAGCTGGCTAATCACCTTTTTATCGATTGCTTGGCAACGACCCACCATTGCCTATGGACACCATACTTCATCCTCACGCGGACACATCATCTGCCTATGCTCGTGATGCTCTTGCCCGTGCTGACATCGCATGTCATGTTGACCCCGATCGCTTGTCGGCTTCACAGGTCAATAAAAGATGTCTCTATGACCGCCGACACCGGGAGGTCAACTTCCCTCCAGAAGCGCTCGTTTTGCTGTGGTTCCCGTCACGTCGCGTTGGCCTATGCGAAAAACTCCTCTCCCGTTACACTGGCCCTTACCGCGTCGTACGCAAAGTCACTAATGTGACCTGTGAAATCGTTTCGCTAAATCCTAAGTCGGCCTCTGCAACAATCGCGAGTGATATAGTCCATGTCTCGCGCCTTAAACCGTACTACTCGCGGCCCGGGCCCTAATTGCACCGGGACGGTGCTTCTGCCGCCGGCGGGTAATGTCATGGGCAGCGATCCTGTGGTTGGTGCTTGGACGATGACGACGACGACGGCGTGGCTTTTCTGGTCTGCACGCGCTCTCCTGAACGATTGCTGTAGCGTTGTGCGCCTTACATTGTAAATATATCAATTGTATATATATTCTCCACGTAACAATATTTTAAGCGCTTTAAAACCCCATACGTTGTCGCAGTAAATGCAATTGGCTCCCTTATTGAACACCGCTGTACCTGCGTTTCGATACTTCCATTGTGATGTCGCGTGAAATACAAACACCTTTCAATTGTTTCCAATTCACAGGCTCCTATTCTGCTGGACGCCCACTTCTGAATGGTGTGACACGGTTTAGGTGACGTAAATTATTCTTCGCCATCTGTTGTTTTTGGCGGCTTCTTTTTTTTGTCAAACTTCCTTTCTCTACTTCCCGCACTTTGGATGGTTGGATGGACGGCGTTCTAGCAGAGTAAACTGGGTAGGGTAACGAGAGTATCTGAAGGAGAAAATCAGAAGAGCGGAAAAGGAAGCCCAGGTACGCAAGGGGCCATAGAGAGGCTGGCTGGCACACGTGACCGCAGCCGCGAGCCGCTTGACGACAGCGGCGTGAGGCTTACTCCTCATCGGTGTGTGCCCGGTGTCAGGTCACCTGGAGTCACGCGCCTGGTAGAGTATGCTCTCTTATTTCACCGTGTCACCACTCTTAAGTGATTGTGGGTTGGTGTAAAACACCCATACGGCATCGAAATTTCTTGACCAGTCACGCTAAGTCTGTTAGCCTGGAGCCCGAGCTACAGGGGCGCTTCGAGCGCTATTCGCTTGGCGGGACGTCAGGGCAAGTAATTGGGCCTGCAATCTGCGACAGTTCGGCCGGCACCACGGTGCCTCCTGGACTGTCCCCGTCTCTTCGCTCTTTGGGTATTTGGACCCAAAGAGCGAAGAGACGGGGACAACCCAGGAAGGCACCCAGGCACAGCCCGAACTGTAGCAGAGGACACTGATGACATCACCACCAAAACCACCATCTGGATACCAGGCCACGCTGGCTCACAGGTAACCTGTATGCCGACAGATCAGCTCGAGAGTTTGTACATAACTGAGCACTCATCACGCCGACTGCAGATGACCCTGACCCAGTTGACCCCGAGTATTCAGCCGTCCTGAACTACCACAGAGGGAGTCGCTTGCAATATCCCCCACCCCATCGAAAGCTAAAGACGGAGGATGCCACTGCCTGGCGTAGGCTCCAGACAGGCACTTACAGGAACCTACACATATTACATCGCATACACCCCACAGCCTACAGGGACGAATGACCATGGTGCGGGGCCACACCAACCCTATACCACATTACGTGGGAGTACACTCTACACACCATAGAACACCACGACACGAACACCACGAGGGAGCGATGGGAGGCACTGTTGTCCAGCTCAGCTCTCGACGACCAGCTCAAGCTGATCCAGAGAGCACAGAAGATGGCAAGAGCCGGCGGAACGCTGGACTAGGGGCCCCGACCATTAGCGATGCCCCATCGGGGCAAGAAAAAACTCTGATTTTTTTTCTAATAAAGTTTATCTATCTGTCTATCTTTTCACTCTCGTTCTGTGTGCTAGTACGCTTGTAACGGACATTTCAAATATTATTTTCCAATGCTTTCCTTGGTCAAAATTTGTAGAAAGAGCTATTTCCTACAAGTTATACGTATTTCGCGAAGGCATCGTTACAATGGCGGCCGATGGAGCTCATGCAGTCCAGCCCGCGGTAGCTCATGCAAAACCATAGGAAAGAACATTCCACTTAGCCGTCCATACTTGCTCCGGTTCAAGCATGTAACAAACGATGACTGCACACGACTTCTAAAACTTTCAACTTGATTTTAATCCGCTAAGACTGATTGTGATTTGGTGTGGCACACGCTGATATAAAATGCCCCACCTCGGAAGTGTTTCGAGACGTCCAAAGTTCCATCGTTCTTTTCGAGACAGAAATCCTCTCGCCCCCCTAACCAAATGCTTTCCTGCACCGGGGAAAGGCCGTACCCCAACCAGGTGGCCTCAAAGTTACATAAGCAGCTCTACCATATACATCTCCCCTCGTCTCTATCATCCTCCACTCAGTGAAAAAAAAATGGAGGACGCTTAAGCTTCACTTTTAAGAGTGGAAGGTGATAGCACTGAAAGATTCCTGAGTGCTTCTCACGGTTCCCCGATGACTGCAGCTTATGCAACCGTAACAGTTACTGGCAAACACTGGCGGCGAACGCTATGCACGTAGGCGAGCTTTCTGGTATAAACGTGGCCTCTAGCGTGGGCCAATCCCGGAGATTGTGCACAACCGCGCCAAAGAAATTAAATCATTGTCAAGTTTCCGTTCAGTTTCGCACTTTTAATATTTCAGTCTGAGAAGATTTCACATAAAAGGCATGCGCTGTCGGTGCTCTTCTACATGACATTTGTTTGTGGATTGTCATTCTCAAAATTCCGAGGAATAGCTTTGTCATGAATGTCAGACAAGGTATGAGCAACATTAGTGATAGAACGGTGTGGCAATATAACCCGCATATGTCGCATGTCATATAAGAAGGCGTGCCGTATACATATACCTAAATATATTCGGAGGGCCTGTGCTATCGCGTTAATGTAGTCGGAGGCCCTGCGTGGTTGGATTTTCTAGGCCACGGATGCCGGCGCCAACGCCGATACCGACGCCGGATCTCAAGACGACCGTCGACGGTAAGATTTGAAGCATTGAATCAACATAGCGACACAACGTATTGTCACCGCCGAAACGAGTTATGTATGAGGCATCTACTGCAGCTGTTTGCACTTCCGTAAGAACACGCGGAACCATCTAGCGCCGCCGCCGCGAAGGTTACGTGGGGCCTACGAAATGCGTGGCACGCTGGCGCGTGCGAACGCTTACAAACGCGTCATGTGGCAACACGGCTTCTCTCGCTCTTCGTTCTGGACACGCTGCGACATCTAGCGGCGCTGACGAAAAGTCTGCGCGTGACCTCCGAGACCAGAAGCGTTGCGCGGCGGTGCCTGCGAATGCTGAGAATTGTTCCCTCGCTTGGCGCACACCCAGTGGCACATAATCACTGACCTAAGTTGGCGATAGGTTCATTGAAAAGCGACACACACCCAGTGCGTTCGTGGCGCAGCCTGCTAAGGAGCTGCAAGGAGCCCTTGCGACGTGGGTTCGATTCTGCTCAGCATCGCAGAAATTTAGGAAACTTTTAGATGCGAAGAAGCTTATGGCCGGGGCTAGGTCACTTCCTCCCTCCCTCCATCCATCCGCTGTGCGGCGTCCACACCCGCACTGCGCATGCGCATCCTCCTACCTTTCCTATCCTTGTCTCATCTGCTCTCCTCTCGGCATTCCTCCACTCCTCTCCTCTCCGGATTGCGCAACGAATGGCAACACCTGCGGCTCCGCGCGCGATAATGCGAAGCATGCAGCTTAGGTTAGAGGCGCGACGGTAGGCGCTGCATACACCGCTGGGGGGCGCCACTGTAGCTCGCGGTATAATGACGCGCGTGCGTGCTCCACTCCTCTTATTCTCCTCCCGCAACGCCGCGATGAGTGCCAATGACAGCGCCAGCGTCAACGCCACTGTCAGCGCCGTGGACAGCGCCGCGGAGAAGAGGGCTCGAGCCGCTGCCACGAAACGGCAGCGGCGACAGGCTGATCCCGAACTTCGCGCTCGCGAAGCCGGTAGCTACGTACCTTAACCTAACGGAAACGACGAACTGAAAACTAATGGTAACTTGAGTCTACCCCATGGCTGCTTCGCATACTACTCAGGCTTCATCTACGGCAAGATGGTGTAATTTTATTAGTTATTGTAGAGTGGCACATTCCCAGAGCCGCATACCTAGTTTGAAACGTTGAAGAGCGGCACACGCTTACTAGCACATAGCCAGTTACCCAAGTTGGCATCAAAGAGGTTCTTTGAAGACCAGCAGAGACCGAGTGTCGGTACCCTGGGCTTCAAGTCGTCTTCAAATAGTGTAATTGAAACGCAGTACCTTTCCAGTCACGCATCTACAGTGACCCATGTCGGCGTGAAAGGGGTTCGCTGAGGAGCTGCACATATGCTCACATTGCTACCTACTCAGTGACACAAGTTGGTCCGACAGTTGGTTTGGAACCATGTTCTCTCAGCACAGCAGCCCGATGCGCTATCCATTCTACCTGGACTGCCCAGTGACCCAGGTATGCGGAAAAACGGTTAGATACAAACACACCTATATATCTATTGTAATGAAGAGAAGCAGACAGGCAATCGGCCTTCCGCCAGAACGCCTCATTTACTTCTGCTTCTTCTTCCTCGCTCTGTGCGCGCCCGCAGTCCGAGCGCCCGTGCCCAAGTGGATTTTTTCATCTTCACACTCGGCCACGCTGCAAGTTTCCGGCATGGCTTGCAAACACGCCACTTAACATGGAAGCAACCTGTTGAGTCGTCGTTGGTGAGCCGTCCAGCCTACAACCAGCTTCTCTGGCGGGCGGCACTAGCTGTTGCGCGCTGGTCGCAGGTCTTGCCGACGATTATCCTGCCGCTCTTCATTGGAAATTTCCGCCGAAGTTGAGGAGATTCCCCCCAAGGATGTTCCGCTGACCACTATGGGTGGTGCGACCGCCACCAGTCCTCCCCGCTTCTTCTCAGACCTTCGAGGACCATCACAGGAACAGCTGGAGAGGTTCTGAATGGATGGCGATGCCCTGAATGACTGGAGGGCACAGTCGGATCCACTCCAAAGCGGAGTTGTCGTGCTTGCCACATGGCTGGAACCAGTAGCAACTGACTGTAGCGGACCATGCTGGCCTCGCTTCTCATCAGGTCTGCCGGGACTGTTGTCCGGAAAAGAGGATGACGACACATTGTCCGAGAACGTAGACCGGAACCCCCTGACACCACCACCACGACTGCTGGAACCACGAGGTGTCGGTGCTGGCTGCTGCTGAACACCAGAAGATGCCGAAGTGCTGCCACCACTTCCCTGGTGCGGTGGTGGCCCCTGGCAACAGGCATGCCGCAGTGAAGGAAGTCCTGTGATGCCTCCTCTGCGACCTGCCACAACCGACACTCCGGAAAACGAGGACGAGGATGGCACCGGGTGGAGGGGGCCTGCACGCGGCTGCTGCTGCAGCCCAGGGAGGAGTAGAACAGGGCTGTGGACCATCTCGTCGGCGGACGGCGCCCTTCCTGCAGAAGGGGTGGCGTGTGCCGGAAGGGAGCTCTTGTTGCACTGCTCGTCGGCCCTCAGCAACCGCATAGCCACGGCGGCTAGACCGGTGTCCAAAGGGTCGCAGTACTTTACATCGGCCGTGTCGTCGCCGCATGCCTCTATTGCCGATGCTGCTGCTGATGCAGCTTCATCCACTGTCTTGGAGGCCTTGCTGCCGGGTTCGCTATGGATGGCGGAGGACGCCAACATGGAGTTTGAACCGGAGGCCTGTGACTGATATGGTGGCGGCTGAGGGCTCGACTCTCTGCATCTGTTGCTGAACCGTTGGTTCTCAGCCGCGATCCTCGAGGATGACGAGCCGCAGCTGATGCTCGAGAATGTAGGGGCAGCGCAGGCATAAGGGAGCGGGCGGTTACTAGGTGGTTCTATCGGAAGCGGAATACTAGCGGAAGCGGTGGTCACCATGCGCTTCCCATCGTCTGGGGTGAAGCAGACGGTGACCCCCGGTGAGCCGGCGTCTGCGACGAGGCAGCCTGCGGACCACTCTGTCGACGCGTTGCTGGGCACACCTGCTGCAGCATCGAAGCAGTGGCTCGCCAGAGCGCTGTGCGCAGAACTTCGCTGGTCGGACTCACCGCAGGCAGAAGGTAGCTGGCCGAAAGCAGCTATTAAAGCAGCACTCCATTCAGGCCAGGACCGCTGTTGGATACCTTCGTAGCTTTGCCATGCCTTGGCGGCACCTCGAAGTCGCCCCGCTGCAACCAGCCATATCGTGTTGTCGGGCCAGGCATGGCGTGCGCCGAGCGCGTTGGCGGCTTGCAGCCACAGAATGGGGTCATTGTCAAATCCATGGAACTCCGGTAGTTCTGAGGCAGCAGGTGATGGCAAGGCTGCTGGAGAAAAACCGGAAGTGGCTGAAACTATGTAGTCCAGCTGCTGTGACAGCAGCGAGATGGCTCGCATGACGTCCGTTAAATTGCCGCTTGAGCCGCCCGTTGAGCCAGGGGCGGAATCCACGCACCCTGAGGCCGCGGCAGCGGCCGCAGTAGTCGGGCCAGCCGGACCAGTGGCCAAGGGAGCGTGAACGGCATCCATTGAGCCAGAGCTGGTGGCGGCCGCGTACTCACTGTAGCCGTACGCATGGCCAGGGGAGCGTGAACGGCATCCCTTGGTGGCTTAGTTGTTGAGGATGTCGTGGGGCAGAGATCCAGGGCATCGGAAGCGTAGACGGCGTTCCCTGGCCGCAGAAGGCACCCACGACGGCGAGGATCCATGTCCAAGGCAGCGTGAACGGCATGCCTTGGGGGCTCGGAGATCCAGGTATTCGCAGGTGAGGCATCCATGACAAGGGAAGCGTTGACGGCGTTCCCTCGCCAGACGGACCCTGGCCGGCCAGATGCCGGAGGACGGAAGGCCTCCGCAGCACGGTGCTGAAGGCTGGAGCGCCTTAAGTCTGGGCTTTCGTCGGCTGCGCCATTGTAATGAAGAGAAGCAGACAGGTAATCGGCCTTCCGCCAGAACGCCTCATGTACTTCTGCTTCTTCTTCCTCGCTCTGTACGCGCCCGCAGTCCGAGTTCCCGCGCCCAAGTGGCTGTGTTCATCTTCACAATATATATTTATATATATATATATATATATATATATATATATATATATATATTGTGAAGGCGTTTAGTAGACCCCAGCCGTGTGGCCCGTCCTTTGTTTGAAGGTCCAAGCTCTCAGCACGAGCGGCGTTTCTCGGGGTAAGCGCCGGAGGGATCGACACACTAGAAAGGGCTGGAGAGCGTGACCCGCTATTACGTTCGCATTCTTCGCTACAGTCACCCCCGGGAACGAAGAGGGAGCCGTGGGGCGACCTAACAGCTGGTCACTATGACAGGGTGAAAGTAGGTCTTGAGGCGCTCGACGTTGACAGTGTCGCTTCCACGAGGGCGCTACGCCACAGAACTGCTTCAATCACGTAGTTGACGGGAGATGTGCGTTCGACAATACGGTAGGGGCCTTCATACTTGGGCACTAGTTTGGAATAGAGACCAGGTGTAGCGGATGGAATCGAGAGCTCCACAAGCGCGCCAAGGAGGAAGATGGCTGCAGAAGTGGTGTCACCGTGTGTGTTCTTCTGCCGCTCTTGGTCATTGGATGTAAAGACCCGTGCGAGATCGCGGCACTCCTCAGCATGTCTTGCAGTGTCAGAAATGGGCGCACATTCAGATGCATCCGGCCAGTACGGTAGAATTGTGTCGATGGTGTGCGACGGGTGCCGATAATACAGTAAAAAAAAGTTGAAAAGCCAGCGAGCGATGTAACCGGCATAGCCGCACGCAAAGCATATCGGCCGGTGGTCGGAAGTATGCCAGCGGTTCGCTGGGATAGGTCCCAACCATGTAAGAGGTCGTGTAGTACAGGGCGGCTGCTGGTATGACGGCATGGCGGGCTGCGGTCGGGGCCTAGCCGCAACGTCGCCATAACGGAGAGGCACACTCGGAGAGAATGGTTGAGACCTCGCAACGACTTCAGCGTAGCTGAGTGGTGCCGCCGTCGGGACCTGTTGGGGCGTCGCGACGACATCAGCGTACCTTAGTGGAGCGGCCGCAGGAAGATGTTGGTGCTGGTCTTGCAAGACCTCGGCGATTTCCTGCTCGATCACGCGACGGAGCGTGGGCATAA
The DNA here is from genome assembly GCF_013339745.2 of Dermacentor silvarum. NCBI lineage: Eukaryota > Metazoa > Arthropoda > Arachnida > Ixodida > Ixodidae > Dermacentor > Dermacentor silvarum. Next base: position 165,554,412 of record NC_051157.2, read on the forward strand.
CATTCGTAGCGGGCTGTTGCACATGGGGCGGCTGAGCGAAGCTCAGCAAGGAGAGCTGGCGTGCAAGTTCCTCCCGAACGAACGCTTTCATTTCTGTAAGCAGTGCGGACTGGTCGGAGATGGTGGTCAAACCAGCAATGTGTTCTTTACGCAATGAAGGGCGACGTGTCAACGAGCGCTGCCTTCGTAGCTCCTCATAGCTTTGGCAGAGAGTAATGATGTCTGACACGGACTGGGGATTTTTCGCAAGTAGCATGTTGAACGCGTCGTCTTCGATTCCTTTCATGAAATTTCGTATTTTGTCGGATTCCGACATCGTCGCGTTGACTCTTTTGCACAAGTCCAGAACATCTTCAATGTAGCTAGCTGGTAAATGATTCACCCGGCTGCTGTGCACGTTCGCGCAAACGCGATTCTGCTCGCAGCTTGCGCACCGCAGGGCGACCAAACACCGCCACCAAAGAAGTCTTGAACAAGGACCACGTCGGAAAATCGGTCTCATGGTTGCTGTACCAGAGAATGGCTACACCCGCAAGATAGAAGATCACATTGCTGAGCTTTCCGGGGTCGTCCCATTAGTTGTGAGCGCTTACCCTCCCATACGTTGTCAGCCAGTCCTCCACATCGGTTTCGTCCGTGCCGCTGAAGATGGCAGGGTCCCTGTGGTGAGGCACACCAGAGCACATGACAGACTGAGGAGGCGCTTGCTGGGATGGGGTAGGTGGCACTTGCTGGGATGCATCTTCGGGCATGGTTGACCGTAGGGTACGGGATCGAAGCTCCAGGATTTACGCTGTAGGCAGAAGCACTCTCCACCACATATAAAGGCGTTTATTGAACACCAGCCGTTCGGGCCGTCCGTTGTTTGAAGGACCGAGCTCTCAGCACGAGCGACGTTTCTCGAGGAAAGCGCAGGAGGGATGGACCCACTACAAAGGGATGGAGAGCGTGACCCGCTATGGCGTTCGTATTCTTCGCTACAGTATATATATATATATATATATATATGTGTGTGTGTGTGTGTGTGTATGTGTGTGTCTGTGTGTATGTGTGTGTATGTGTGTGTCTGTATAGGAGGTTAACAAACAAGTTAAGGACCACGCAGCGAGCGATAGAGCAAAAAATCTTAGGCGTAACGTTAAGAGACGGAAAGAGAGCTGCGTGGATTAAAGAGCAAATGTGGATAGCCGAAATTCTAGTTGACTTTAAAAGAGAAAAATGTAGTCGGGCAGATCATGTACTGCGTAGGGTAGATAACTGGTCGACCATTAGGGTTACAGAATGAGTACCAAGAGAAGGGAAGCGGCAGTCGAGGACGGCAGGAAATTAGGTGGGGTGGTAAAATTAGAAAATTTGCAGACATGGCTGATTGGGCATCGCAGGGCGAAGTCATCGTCCTGTAGTGGACATAAAAATACGTTGTAGATGATGATGAAAGTTCAAGAATCGTGCAGCGTTCACGATCGACCGATCCGGGTATTTACGCGAGCTAGGCGTTGCTCGGACCATTGACGAAGCTCGAAATGCTCTATTTTAATGTAATATTAGTGCTATACCTGTCAAAGATACAACCTCACTGTCACAAATGTCACAATTGAAATGTTCTGTGACCAATTATATTGATAATAAAACTAAAACGCTAAAAGAAATACGCTATAATGTCGCCTAAAATTCTAGTATTGTTTCATTGAAAGAATTTCAGTGAAAAATTTGCAGTACGACAGGTTTCAATCTAATATAAATCGTATTAGGCAGAAGAAAAAGTGAAGGAACGATAAATTAGTATTTCGCAATAAATTGAACAGGTCATGACGTCAAGGAAAAGCTTTAGGAAAACTTTCATTTTATTTGAAACGCAGAAATGTTAAGCTAAGAGGAAATGAAATTGGACGAGAAAACATCTTGCTGCCGGACGTAGCCGAATCCACATACTACCAAATACGCGTGCGATGCTTTATCATTGATCGACGGCGACGGTTGTTCCCTTGTGTACGTTCTCGGGTATTTTTGTATGTGTACGAAATTTAACCCCGGGAACGTTAACCCATCGCAACTCATTGCCGTGCTGGAGAATGCGGCACATCACATTTCGACCACTGGTGTTCTCTTAGCCAGACACCCAAGAATGTGGACGGTGGAACACCCGTAGCTCAATGGCGAAGTCTCGCGTGCGCAATGCGGATGGCGTAGGTGCGCCTCCTGCCGGTGGCAAGCTGTTATTTCGGACACCTTTGGCCTGATCATTTCTACATTTCAATTCAAGCGACAAGCAATTTTTTATGCTTTTTGTGGCAAAATTACCTGTTAGCTTCATATGGTTGTGACTAGAAATAATCTGACCCCTCTCCCCTTTCTTGTTTATCTGACTAGCAAAATTTTCGCCGTGGCACGTGATTATGATATTCCATTCGCGGACAGTAATGTAAATTGTGCGCAAGGACAGCAACACTACATAAAGCATGATGCAACTGCTGCTTGAAAGCAGCTGCCTGCAAGTGAACTTTCGAAATCGTTTGCACCAACAAAAGTTCCAGCTATGCAGAATCAAATGATAGTAATGAGCGATATTCATATAGAGTCCCCTAGCTATCATGCCGTGAGTTTTTATAAAACATGGATTATTCTACGCAAATAAGAACAAATGTATCTTTTTCACACTCAAGAAACCACCAGGAAATTTTGTTCACTGGCAATCAATAAGTAAGTAAGTAAAAGTAAATTGCAAAATATAATTGTTAATCTCATTTTAAGGATGTCAATTAGGAGGTTTTAGAGTATGTGACAGGGGTAAAGACGAAATGTTTCTATTATTGCAAAGTTCGCGAGTGAACATTTCGCGGCAAATGAGAAAGTCCGTGAAATATGAAAAATACCATGCGAGTTGTGCACCCGTGCGCACTAAAGTCCCTATATAAGAAAAGTACCGCCATCCTTTGATCAACGCCGCTTCTATCTCTCCTGCATCTCCGATTGGACGATGATAGCGCGCGCGCTTTCACTTCTTTATATTGAGTTTTTTTTCGCCTCAGAGCCATGTTGAAAGTCCTCTGCGCAGCCGCAGTCGCCGGCGGCGACAGCGGCGCGCGCCCAGCCTGAAAGCTTCAGCGTGGACTATCTATAGGTGAGCCACCGTCGACTAGCTTTCGCAAGCAAAAAGTAAAGAAAAAAAACAAGCGCTCTAGGAGAGGAGGCGGCGGAGGAAAGAGTTTATGGCGGTAATTTTCTTCTTTGGGATTTTAGTGCGCACGGTATAGCAGCTCCATCATGTAGTCTAATTGGGAAAGCGCGCTGTTCGTCTGTCACTGGACGCAGTGGCGGCGATTATTGTGCAACAATATCCAAGAAATGTGTTGGCCTGAACGGTGAGCTTGGGACAAACAGCTTGCCCCCCCCCCCCCTCCCGGCTGTTTGATGATGATTACATTCAGTGCTCAAGAGCGCGCAGTCAGACGGCATGCTTTATGTTTCTCGGGCTTTCGCTATATGACGGGAAAAGTAAACAGGCGATTTGTACCTTGCTGGAAGCGCCTCAATTTGACATGTATTAGGATTATCTACAATCTAATTACAACAAGAATATAACAATTATAACGAGAATTAGTCGCAATGTTCGAAACATTGTGAGGCCTCTTAAGAGCTTTTCACTTTTGTGCCGAAGTGTGAATGAAATAAGTGTAAGTTGGAGCAGACTCTACACCGTAATTCAGCGACACAGTGTGGCTGACGATTTCTGCGCGGTATCCGCACTCATCCGCTCCCTGCCTTGCGCTTGTTTGTTTTGGAACTACAGATGCTACTGCGGTATCCACCACTTGGGTGGATACCGCCCATGGCTAGTATATGATCGAAGCTGGACTGCCGCCATAGCTTGTAACCTTAGCGAATAATTGTATGTCCACTATGCTTAGCGGGAGGCGAAAGCGTTGCATCTTCCCAATGCCACTTACACGAGCGAAGACCAAGCGTTCGCGTTAGACCACTTCTTTTTTTTTTAGCACAGTGCACCATTTTATCGGAGCCAGCAGATGTCGCATCAACAATCTATCTTAGAAAAATGTGGGCCTGCAGGCACGGGCACAAGCGGAGGGAAACAGACAACAAAAACGTTGGCTGTGAACTGAAAGCCCGCACGGTGACGGAGATCAAGCTAGGAAAAAAATTTACTCAGCGCAGGCTTAGGAATGGCAGCGCCACCTGTCAACGTTAACTACGCAAGTTTAGGAGAGGCGGCTCCAACCGTCAATATTGAACACGCACTTGGCCTATCTTTTCCTACCATGAATTCCTACCAAATAAATCAACTTTCTCTCGTTACATAAGCATCGACATTGCATGGACACAGATGCGATGGGATAATATACATTTGTAAGATAGCGAAAGCATGTGTGGCGCTTTTCTTTTATAACTTAGGCTTTTTCTGCAAATTCATTTACTACTATCCAAATGTATTTTTCGATGAAGCTAATTTGATTATTATGCAAATATGAGACCCGGTAACGCTACTTACCAAGGTGACTGGGTAACGAGCGCTGCTGCTATTTACAAGATAATTTCCCGAAAGGACAGTCGGCGGCAGCACACTGCAATTTATCACGCTTATGTCTGGGTCGGCCAGGTAGGAGACGACCACAAGAACATCCACGAAATGTTGCCTGCAGTAGGACAGTAAAGTTAATTAAGGCACAACGGAAAGCTGTCATTCAGCTGGGATACGCCCAATGGACGTAATCCCGATCAGTATTTTACAATCACACGGCACGACTGGCAATGATGATTGGTGACAAAAAATTATTATCGATATGCAAGCATGATAGATAACTTTTATGTGACGCTGCTTAAGAGTAAAAACAAGATAACGCCGTAACAGTAATAACGCATTGCGAAATTGTGAGAACGCATAGCAATATTACGTTCATTAGGTCGTCATGCACGCTCCGGAATATACCGAACAAAATTCACACTGTGCTACCAATCGCTAAAATGACGTGAAAACAAGTTGCACTAGGCTGGTAACGGTTGACTGTATGCGCAAGGATTTCTCTTGCAGGGCCGTCCCAGGACGTATCTTTGGGAGATCTATTTCGCAGACAGCGGCGGCCATATTTAAATATTCATTTATTTTGCGCTTGCGTTAGACACATTGTAGCCATATAATAATATAAGATTATTATATGCATATGTCGACATACACATAAGATGCAATGTATATATTGTGACAAACAGGATATCACCGCAACGTGAGTTTCGGAGGTGTCAGAATTTCCTAGCCTTCCACGTCCTTAAGCATTACTTTGTTTAGGCGTATTGATTAACATAATGGGCGCAGGTAAACACATGACTGATTAAGGAGATACTTGGATGCAGCGTGATGCTTTTGTGCCAAGGCAACTATGAGACTTCTTTTCCAGTGCCAAAGACCTAACTGCAGGAAAAATACGCTTGTTTTTTTTTTTTTTTGTTGTTGTTGTTTTTTTTTTGGGGGGGGGGGGGTTCTACGCGTGTCATTATGCAGCTTCAAAATAAACAACTTCTGAAAATATACCTAAACCTATATTCATTGTACCGATGTGAAGTTCCTACGTATAACTAGCATACCCAGTAACTCCTTCAGTGATGTGAATGTAGCTCAAAGCTTTTCTGCTTGTATCCTTAAACCATTTGCCCAAGTACCTAGTAGTGTACTTGTGATGGTGGTAATTCATCTCCACAAAACCCGTATCTGTGGCCTGCACTAAGCAAAGTCATGCAAATGCTGTGATTTATACAAGCTGTGCAAGTAAACATCTACAGAAGCCTCACTTTCAGGTTTCGTGCCTTAAGAACAGATCATTTGAATTTCTAAATTGAATACGGGGGTTTTTATTTGCTATTTTCCTACTCCAAACACTTTTTAGAGGTGGCCAAATATAAACAATTTTGATTACGAATATCGAAAAGCCGATATTGATATTGATTTCGATATTGAATATCGAAAAGCCAAACACAGAGGCATATGTGGACGGGGCATTGCGCAAGCGGCGCAGCAGCTGGCCGGTGTGTTTGTTTGATTTTAGTAGCGGCTTTAGGCATTCTTTCTGCCTTTTACCCTGCGCAAAGAAGCTCGACTGGTCCTCAGAAGCTTGAAGAACAGTTCAGAAGATCTGTTGTGTGCAGCAGTGCCGTCGTGGCTACGCAGGGGCGGACGAAACGAGCTGCAAACCTCCGTGAAATTAACAGCTGGGAGAGAACATTGCACAGACGTGTTGAAACGTGCTTCCGAAGTTAAAATGAACGATTGTCACCCCATGACAGCCGTTCAAATTGAGTTTGAGGCTGTGTCGATTGATTTCAGCGAACGTTACGCCTATCTCCGCATACGATTTCTTGCACCCACTACTGTTCGACCTGCAGTAAACGATAAGAAAATAGGACGAAAGAAAGTGCTTTTGTATATCAATTCAGACCATAGCGATTTGAAGTGTTGTATGGTGCGCACACAAGAAGGGGTTAGCGAAAACTCTGCGTCGGTGTACGTCAGCGTTGCCGACCGACGGCTGCCTGTTGCACTCGCCGGCGCTTCCTGGAACGTAATGAGACTACCTGTAGTGGTAGCCCTGTATGTATTGTCCATGACCGATAGAGGACGTTGTGATATTATTATGCGGACACATTTGTTTGCCTGTTATGCGAAACGGGCAACAAGTTACATCCCCCAAAATACTGCAGCGCCAGTGGCGTAGCCAGAAATTTTTTTCGGGGGGGGGGGGGGGGGGGCTCAAGTTGCAACGCGGCCTCCTCCTTATAAAAGTTGTCGAGGCATCAAATACATCAATAATAACTGCATTGTCATTGCCAATGCCATTGTATATTAGGTGCTGAAAACGAGTTATTTAACGCTACGCACAGTCAAGACAAGTAAATTATGTGTTTGTTTCGTAAAAGAATAGCTTCGTATGTCCCAAAAATTGTGGCAGTAATAGCTGATATCAGTGCTTCCGCGTTTTTTTTTTGGTCTATCTAATAAGCAAAGAAAATATCACGTGAACTTTAGAACTATATCAGTTCGAAACCAGCAAAGCAGTGCATGCAGCTGGTATGAAAAACGTAAAGGCCATAAAATGAACAAGTTGACAAATATTTTGATGAATCTTTGTCATTTAACAACCTTGTTTACATTTTTGTACATATGCAACGGTCAGGGAAAAACCTCAATGACGCTGTCCTTCGTTGCAACGGATTGCGCAGCAGCAGATGTTACCGCACGTATATTGTAATTGCACCGAAATTATAGTTGCAACAACGAGTACATATAAAAAGCAGAAGTTCCGCAAAATATACATTAGAAATGCGAAGATAGAATGGAATATACAAATGGCAAGAAAGTGTCGCGTGAAACCAAGTTCACTGCTTGTATACACAAAACCTCGCAACAAGATATTTAAATATACGTATAAGTCTGCAATAAATCTACGTATCTAAGGAAACGTCATTGTATGCAATGCGTCAAACAAGACAAATAAACATGTTGCGCAGTCACAGACAGTAAACTTCACGCATACGAACATAAAGACAGACGATCCCAACCTTTAATAATCAAATTCTGATTCTGATTCTGATCCAGACAAGAACAAAACTATGATCTCAGAAATTGTGATATGCATTTGGGCCATGCTGCGATCGCGACAGCACCATGTGGCTAGAATAAGAGAAAAAGAATGCAGAAATCAATATGAAAATGCGTATTTTAACTGCCTGCACAGCGGCAACAATTATTCTGCACCCCAAGTCAAAGAAGGCTATTGCTTCGTTTAAAAAAAGAAGTAAATCCATGTAGCTAAAAAGGAAAGAAAAGGACAAACGAAAGCCACAGATGATGCGGCAAGTTGATTTACCCAACATCCGAGTGCGTTTTTGGGAAACGCCGCGTGTGCCGGGCTTTCAATGAGCAAGGTTTGTCAAAATTGGTTATTGATGTCCCCGTAATTTTTGTATTCCCAGGATAATTTTGATTATCATGCTAACTGTTACAACAAACGGTGAAAATTTCTGTGGTTTTAAAAGCTAATGAACAGTCATACGTTTTCATAATTACGAGCTTATATAGGAACGTGAAGGAACACATATTTTTACAGGCATTGATTTTTGCTGCTTCGCTATCTAAACGATAAACTTTACTCGGCGGGGAGGTTTAGTGAAGCGTTCAGCAAACTTCCGACACGTTGATGGCGACGTCTCTGTCGGCGTATAGAAGCGCCAGCATAACCATGCGTTCCTCATTGTAAAGCGCAAGTGCTTTTTTTAGTAATCTCATGTTTGAAAATCTCTCTGCGCTGGCAGTTGCACTGGAAGGGCGACTAGAATATGCAGCAGTTTGTACTAGAGCACTGCACGGGCCGATTTTTTCAGCTCGGACCCGGCCCGGGCCCGTTTTTACGTTGGGCTGCCCGCCCGAGCCCCAACAAAACTTTCATGGCGAGACCCGGGCCCGGCCCGGGCCCGGAAATAATCTACGTTACCCGCCTGGCCCGGCCCGCCACCCCTTTACCTCAGGCCCGAACCCGGCCCGATACCGAAAAATACATGTTTGTCAGAGTTCAGACGCCCGAGAATACCTCGATGCACGTTACATGCACACCACGAGAAAGCCCGGCCCGGGCCCGGGTCAAAAAGCACACGCCGTTCCCGAGCCCGGCCAAAGCCCGGCCCGAGCCCGTGAAAAAACTGCTCTACCCGGCCCGGCCCGGCCCACGGGCCGGGCCGGGCCCGGGCTTTTGGGTAAGCCCGAGCCCGTGCAGTGCTCTAGTTTGTACACATGTACAGTCAACCACAAAGGTTTGCGGACCACGTGAGCGCGTGGCCAAAAGCCTCTTCGCGACACTTCCGCTACGTCACCAGCGATCGACAGCAGCGCTACGTTGAAGACGCATCCCTCCTTAAATCTATGGCCTGTCTATTTTCGCACTGTGCGCAAATATTTTCTACCTATATCTTTCAACGTGACGCGCTCTTTGTTAGCCAGGGCTACTTGCTTATATTTTGAGAGCAGAATATCAGTACAAGTAATCAGACAGCGTATTCTTCGGCTGTTATCAGTTCTATTTTCGCGTAGCCACGCTGTTTTTTTTTTTGTTTTTTTTTTTTCGTGAGTGCGTGAGTGAGCGGTGAGGCAGCCATGGGACACAGATGCTTAGTCAGTAGGCAGAATTTTTCCGTTCCTCCCCCATCGCTAAGTGACAGTAGCGGCCGGGATTTGATCGCCGGCGCCCAGGTTTTGCTGCGCAAAGCCCGAACCACCGCGCTGCTATAGTGGTTACATTTAGAAAAATAAGAAATAATCGGGTGCGATGACTCTTTTTATAACCCTTTGCGACACGGCGTCCTCGTTTGGGGACTCGAACTTCGGAGGCGCGTCCCACGCCACGTGTTTCTTCAAATGACCTAAAACTCAGTGTGCACATTCGTGTCCGCTTCCTGATGGGACAACTAGCGGTCAGTTAACTTCATTGTCCTGCGCATTGCTGCAGATGATCACTTTGCTGGAGACACTACCATGTTAGACAATCGTTTGACGTGCCGCGTTCCAAGACCAACGTCAAGAGTATTTTTTTTCTCCGGTCGACACGAATACAACCGAAAAAGCAAGTGTGCATGCGTTTCGGGCCTAATAGTTGATTCTTTTTACGCAAGCATTGAAGCTGACGGATTTCAGAATAATTAGATAATGAGTTATACGCTAATTGATGTTTTTACTGAAACTCGCACAAAACAGCACATTGCTTCGTCTTCTTTCTTGGAATGTAATAATGAGCGTCTTGAAATGATGCCATGCGCATTTGACGCATTTGCAGACAGTGCATCATAATTCGTGTCTGAAGGGGATGAATTTATTCACAAGACATTTACAGAAGTGTCATGAAACATAGGTCTCTCAATGATCTAGTAGGAAGTGAAATGTCCGCCGTTTTCTAGCACCTTATTGATGCGTGTGGGCATCGACTCGTACAAAGATTCAGTAATCTCCGGTCGACCTCGCAGGCTTTCCCATTCTTGTGCGATCGCTTGCCACAGCGTATCGGCCGTGCGGCCGCGGTTGGCTCGTGTGGACAGCCGTTTCTTCAACATGCCCCAGACATTTTCTATGGGATTGAAGTCGGCGCCACATGGAGGCCACTCAAGCTGGCAAACAGCATGTTCTTCTAGCAATGACTGGACGATACGTGCTTTATGGATCGGGCTGCGGTCGTGTTGAAAAAAATAGCAGCCGTCGCTGAAGGGACCGTCCAGCGCATACGGAACGAGGTGTCTAGTGATGACGTCGCAGTACCGTGACGCAGTGAAGGGCCCTTCCAGACGCACAAGGGGACCAAGGCCATCTTTGCTGATTGCTCCCCACACGCTCACGGAACACCGTCCACTGGATAGAACACTCTGTGTGTAATTAGGCAGATATCTGCAAGAAATAGCATACAATTGGGTTCCAGCGGCGCGTCTAAAAATGTTGTGATTCCTCTTGCGTATGAACTTTATAATGCTGTTATAGAGTTGCAATAGAAAACGTGCAAACATCATTAGATAGTACTGAAAGACCCACTGGCATCTTTTAATTAGCTTCAGAGTAAGTAGCACTATGAAACAATCGTTAATGTTTTCAACATAATATCACTACAGAAAAATCTCGTAATGTCCAAAAGCTCATTTTACGTGAAAGATGTTGTGATGCAGAATTAGCTTCGTGAATTAACTGCCAATACACTGTAAACACACCTGCAGTTTAGTGGACGCCAAACCCGCTTCCGTTGGTCCCAGCGCGTGGAAAATGTTGACTCGTCGCTAAAGATGACATCGCCCCATTTCTCTGTTGTCCAATCTTTCATTGCTGTAGCGAACATGAGTCGTTCTTGTAGCTGGCTGTCTGAGAGGCAGGGCTTCTGTGCTGCTACGAAAGACTGCAGGCCAAGCTCACTCAGCCTTCTTCTTACAGTCTCAGACGATACCGTGAGCGAGAGCGCTTCTCGGATATCCTCTGCACTTTGAAAAGGATCAGCCACGATGGCGGCCGTAATCAGGCGGTCCTCTTCCTCAGTCGTGGCCCTTGGACGCCCACTGCGCTCCATACCTGTGAATCTGTCATCGTCGCGGAAAGCTTGAATAATCCTATTCACGGCAGTCCGGCTCCTGTTGGTTCGGCGGCAGATTTCGCGCTGAGATATTCCCTCTATAAATAAACGCACAATGTGCCTTCTTTCGTCAAGTGGAACACGCAGCGGCATCTTTCCAAATAGGCAATCACCACGTGGCCTGAAGCAAGTCTACTACGTTTTCAGCGACTGATGCGAAGATGCGCCTATGTGTGAAAGAAAATTTTCTATGCATCCGCTTTTTCTTTATTTTTGATGACAGTGAAACACCTCCCTACCCTTTCTCTCAAGACGCAGAAGCAGCAACACTCATTGGACCAAGATGCTGCCAACCAAAGTGCGCCAGTAAACGTCGCGTAAAAAAATCGTCGCAGCGCTTCGTGAAACTTATCCACCCACTGGCACACCAGTCGACAAAGGTTGCAGTGATTGCTCCGATACTGCTATCAAGCCAGATATGTGGCGGTCTTATCGCAGACAGCGCTCTGCGTCAACACAACGAACTAAAATGTCATGCACGGGAATAAAAAATTAACAGGCAGGCGAGTACCAAGAGGGTTCATATCCGGGAGAGCGCCCCTGTCGCCGCTAGGTGGCGTACCGCTAGGTGGCGCGGATAGGCAGTCTGGCACGCGCTCGCGTGTTCCGCAAACTTTTGTGGTTGACTGTACATATAACCTGCAGTCTCCATCAGAGAGGGCATCTATTCCTGTGCTGAAACCTAAAAACACTTCGATATCGTTTCCTCAGCACCACGCTCGACAAGGTAGACAGCCGTCCTCTTACGGAAGCCACAATTCTTGGTCCCTGGTCCCAGCCGACGTCGGAACGAACTGCTTTAAAAGCGCTATTACGCTTTTTAAAAGAAACAGGACTTAGTGAAAAACTATAGAATGTGCGGACTGATACGTTTCTTTTAGTTTTCTTTTTAATCTTCTTTTGTTTTCTAATATTTTCTGCCCTTACCCCATCCCCCTGTGCAAAGTAGCCAATCGGACACTTAACCTGATAAACCTCTTTGCCTTTCACCTCTTATTTTCCTTCCTTTCTTCATTCGATATCGTTGACATCCTTGTTGACGTACCTTGCACAAACAGTAAGCTGTTCGATTCCAGCAATATCCGTCGTTTCGTCAGCAAGTACGGAGAAGCAGCCTGCAGCGTTCACTTTTGCATCTAGGCTTTCTTTGGTAATTTCACCACAAATTTCTATAATTTGGATTGGTACATCTGGTTTAAATGCGAGGCATTACTGGGGCAACTTTCGAAATGGTTCTTCAGATGTGTATCTCCACAATCAGCTTGCATGCGAAGAAGCGTTCTGGAAATACCAGTAATTTCAGCGGGGGCTTTACTTAAATTCATAGGACCAGTGTCCCTATCGCCACGGAGAGCAAGACCTTGCCGCCCGCAAAAAAGAACTGTCTCAAATTAAATAGGCCGTTGAGTTTCTTCTGTTTTCTCTTATTTTACTTTGCCCGCCCTGGTCCAGCTTATCGATCACATTGGACGCGCTTTCTGAAAATGTTTGGAGAAAATTATCAGATGCCAGCTGACAGTCGCGGTGATATTTAATACAGGGTGTTTCAGCGAACACTTTCAAAAATTCTTAAAGGTTGCCTGTGGCAGATAGCACAATTCTAGTTCATGAGCTGGTGTACTTGAAGAGGCGGACATTACTTACACAAGAAATTGAAATGCATAATCGAATAATTAGCAGGAATTCACTAATTAAGTTTTTAACTAATTACCTGATGGCCCATATTGCAATTTACAAATTGTAGCCATGGAGTTCGTAAGGCGGATCCACTTGGAACAAATTCTCGGGACGACACCAGTTTCGAGATATTAATTCCCGAACCTTGCGGAGAAATGCATTGGCGTTCCAGTTAGGTTCTTAACAAAACGTTGCTTTATGCATTGAAGCACAAAATTAACTGGAACGTCAATGCATTTCTCTGCAAAGTTCACGAATTAATATCTCGAAACTGGTGTCATACTGAGAATTAATTATAAGTGGATCCGCCTTGCGAACTCTACGACTATAATTTGTAAATTGGAATATGGGCCATCAGGTAATTAGTTAAAAACTTAATTAGTGAATTTTTGCTAATAAGTGGATTATGCATTTGAATTTTTTGTGCAAGTAATGTCCGCCTCTTTGAGTAGACCAGCTCATTAACTAGAATATGGCTATCTGCCGCAGGCAAGCTTAAATAAATTTTGAAAGTGTTCGCTGAAACACCCTGTATTTTCCTCTGCGTGGAAGATTGCGAGCACGTGCTTCTATTTCTGGAACGGCTTAGACACGCGCGTTCGAGTGCGTGCATGTTGGCCCAAGTTTATAAAAACATTAAACCCAGAAAGTTCCAGAATTAAAAATCAGAAGCACGCCTTTGGAAATGTCAGTGCACTTTCGCGTCAAAAGTGTATGAGAACTTTATACTCATGAAGTTTCGGAATTGAAATCCATGCGCTCCGTAGATTCCGGTGCCGCTGCGAGATGCCGCGACGCGCCCGCTCGCTGTCGAAAATCCCTTGAAGCTTTGTGCTCGGCTGGGGCTCCTTACGTTATGTGACTCTAGTTGCATGGGCGTTTGCACGAAATCCAGCCCGAGTTCGCAATTTTCGCGCCGAAATGTCCTTTCGAGTGTCAAAAAGACATTGTAGACAAAATCCACAATAATTTCCGGCGCCGGTGGTTGTTTTGGTCGGCGGTGCATGACAGCACGAAAAAATTTCGGGGGGGGGGGGCTGAAGCCCCATCAGCCCCCCCCCCCCCCCCCTGGCTACGCGCCTGTGCAGCGCCTCTCACTGAGTTATGCGAGTATACAGTAGGCATCGACGTTTTCAAAGGAATTTAAGCGCTCCCTAACTGAGCGCTTATACGCCCGGAGTTCCATTTAACAATACTTCAGCGAGCACAGTTCACGCGCGATAAAGAGTTGTAAAAAAAACGGCGACAGCTTGCAGTAGTGGTGCAAGGCTGCAGTAAACAGCGGAGCTGGTGATCGACCTAGCTAGGTTTGACTAAGTTTTGCTAGGAAATGCTAAGTGCTGCTAGGCACGGTATTCCGAATTAGCTCGCCGCCGAGGCGCAGATTCTCGCTTGGCCGCGCGAAGCGCTTCAAGATGAGCGGCTTCGTCGGGTGTACATGTATTCCCCACAGAGTCAACGAGAGAGCTGCCGCCGTCGCGGCGGCTCCAATATACATCTCCCCGGGGACGTCAACGCCAAGCTGCGCCTGCACAGTTGCCGGGGCGTGGATGGTCGAAACCTGCCGAGCCGCCGCCAGAGGCGCCTGCGGCTGTCACGGACTAAAACCCCTTGATAATTAGAAAGTAGCGACACTCTCCTCCCCGCAGTGCTTTCCTCCTCGATTCTCCTCGCGCGCCGGCTGCGCTGCGCACGGCACGCTATTGCGCCTGGGCTCCCGCGGACGGGCCACAGAATTCGACGGAGGCACATGATTTTGGGCCAGTTGCGCGCCCCAGTGGCGTAGAAAATTTTGAAAAAATGTGATAACAGCATGGAGAATGCTGAAGGCAACGTTTATGAGGAGGTTGGTTTCATCTTAAAGCCGTATGAATGACACACTGATGTAAAAGGAGCTTTGAGGCGAGTTCTACACTCCAGTTATTTTTTCTGCCACATGATACGCTGCTTTACTTTGTGCATCGGATCTAGTATTCCTTGTGGCAAATCGCTCTGTGTTTGGCAGTTTTTCTTGCATGTGCGCGCGTGGGAACCGCAGGTATTATATTCAGCGTGCCTTCTTATAATGAATTACTGGCGAGTGCATCGTCCATCCATGTATTTGTCTCAATGTCAAAGGAGCTTTTGCGCTGTGGTTTCTGCATTGAATAGGATGGTTGCGCAATTGCAGTGCGATGAAGCGGTGCCGGTAACCACTCATCGCCCACAATAACACAATCTGAGGAAAGGTATTTACATATTATTGTTTAGGCGTTGGTGTCAATGAAGCTTAAAAAATACTCGGTGTACCTATGGGAGAAGGCATTCTATATTTTTATGCCAAGGAAACGCCTCTGGATAAGGTATTCGGTAGTTCACACCGACATACCATTAAATTATGTAGTAGGATAGTCAAAAATTGTGATTTTGATTAGCGGGGGCCCCTATTGCCGACGCATTGTAGATTTGCGGGCAAGCATGCTCTGCATAAATGATCATAGTGTCGTTGGCTACGTCGTTGTCGTTAAGCGACCGAGATCATTATTGCTGAAATTATTAGAGGCGGGACAAGGAGCAAGGAGCTCCTTGACAGCATGCCGCTGTCGAGGGGGCTTCCTGTGCTTCACGACAGGTCGGTGGGTGAAAATTGGTGGAACTGCGTTGGGCTTCAGCTTTTTTTTTCCAAGTTCTTTATCATGCGCGGCTCAAATTGGTCTTCAGTGAAATGTAGCTAGGACATCTATCGAAGAGTTAATCACTCAAGCAGGATGAATAAAACATAGTTGATACAAGTACAAGTGGCTAATACGCTGCAGTGCTAAACATCATTGCCTACATAATATTACCTGCATTGCTACATCATAACCATTATCATTATTTATTGCTCAACCTTCGTAATCAAAGCGCATTGATACAATGACATCGGCTCGTGTTACATGGATGGAAAATGTTTACCCACAGAAGAAAATCGAAGAAAAGTGATTGTAACCCATTCGCTATTAAATCGAAGATTCCCGGCCTCCGCCTAGACCTCAACAGCAAGGGTGCGCGATCGCCTCCTGCATATTGCCTGTATCCGTGAGAAAACCAATTAATAATCGTCACCCACTCACGCGTGCATGGCAGCCCAGTTAAAGCAAATTCAAGAACTGAAAAAGATTGCCAGGTGTCCTCAGTTATCGCCTAAGAACGCGAATGCGATTCTTGTAAAATCTACTGTAATTCACCTCAATTCACACTAATCCACCTTCACGCACCTTATTCGACCTTAATCTACTCTAATCCTCTTTAATACACTTTAATCTACCTTAATCCATCTTAATCCTCCTTCATGCACTTTAATCGACGTTAATCCACCCTAATCCTCCTTATTACATCTTGATCCATCGTAATCCAGCTTAATACTCCTTAATCGACCCTAGCCCTCCTTATTTAAGCTTTACCCACCTTAATCAACCTTAAACACCTTAATCCAATCATTAATGAGTCATGAACTTACTTTGCTAATCATTATAATCTATTATACACGGCTGGACATGATTTTGCTCGCTTCTGGCCTTCATTAGGTCTCGGTACTTTCTGTACCTCAAGCGCTCACCTTGAAACATATCCAACTAAGGGTCTCGCCTTAAAATGTGGACTAGCTGGCACTCATCACCTGCAATACCACGGGTATGCTTCCCACAATTTTTTTTTCAGGCCCTGCATTCATTGTATTTAAGTGACTGACACACACATTGAAGCTGTAAATAGCTCCTCTACAGGCTGCTATTCCGATTTTCAATAAAACAGGCAACGGATCCTAACAATCACGAAAAGTGCGATCGAGAGGCTGTATCTTCGGTTTGTTCAGTGGAAATCAGAATCTATAATGCTGCATTTCCGATTGAATAACAGTTCACGACATGCGAGGTGATGGAATCCCAGCAGAATATTCAGCATTCTGAGGAGAACCCCATTTTTATGCAACGTACAAATTGCCGCAACAAAAACGCTAATTAGCAGGCCGGAAGAATTAAAAAAATCCAGCATTAGGGAATGCTTTGATATAAGCAATAAGAAAGGCGCCTTACCTCGCAAAAAATACTGTTCCTTGTCGGAACGAAGTTCTTTCGGACAATGTTGCCACTGCTTCTTGCGCAAGCTATCACGCTTTCCTTGCGGTATCGTAAAACTCCATAACCATCATCACGCTTATTGCTGCAGTTGTATTCGCAGCAGCACGTCATAGCGCTAGCAGACAGTGCACGAAACAGCGTGCAATGTTAGCATGTGACGTTCTCTATTGACCCTTTTCGTGGAGCAGTTTGTTTTAGAGAAACGAGATGGCGCTTATAGCGGCGCGCCATACGTCTCCTCAGCGACCGTGCACGAATACGAAATCATTACCGCTTTTACCTTGCTTCGGTGCGATCAGCTGTCGGAAATGAAACTGTGTTTTCGCTTACACACTATGCTCTAATCGTGCTAGATTGAATCATGCCGATTGAAGACATGTGCAGTAGTTGGTTGCAAAAATAGCGACTGCCATGTTATGGAATGGAATGAATCTATGTGGCCAAGTTCGCGAACCGCTGCTGCAACTGTCCGAACGTGTTACCGGCACTTCGAGATGTACGGCTTTTCTCGAGGATACAGAAATTTGCTCATCCGCCAGCCTTGTATCGCTAACCTTCAAAGAAAGGGCTTCAGCAACAGAACGTCGGCAAGAGTGAGTACCACTCGTTGAACAATGACAAAGGGAGTAGCGCCGCTTCCGGTCGTAGTAAGCTTCGCGCGCACGTTATTTTTATGCATCGATCCCAAATGGCAGGAAAGCTTACGCCCACTCAATCGCCGAAGTATCAAGAATAAGTGAATGGGCGCACACTTTAATGTATGCGCACTGTATGCGCACAATAAATGACGGACTACACCGATGGCGCACGAATGGTCAAAGCTGAATGTTTCGTGATGGTTCACAAGAGTAAGCGAGTTACTATCGGTATTATATATTTGCTACAAGGTATTACAATGTACAAAACAGCTAAGCTCCAAGCCTTGCGCGCCGCAAGAAAAAATCTATCAGAACTGAGCACGCCCGCGAGCGATTAGGCAGAAAATAATCAGATAGTGGTCGCACGGAGGAACTTCACTGAGTCAGAAACTGACAAGCCGCTGCTTCAAAATATTTGCCAAATAAAGAGCAAAACACACTAATCCTGATTCAATTCATGAGCGAAATGTTTGGATAGATTAGAACACATATTTAGCCCCGCTTTTAGAACAAGCACCTTACATGCTGCTCGCGACGTTAGGACAAAGGTTAATGAGCTTCGAAAGCGCTTTTACATGTTCTCTGAAGCTGTGATCAAAGCTTCGTGTCGTCCATCCAGCTACGGTCAACGATATCTCCCAAACCAGAGGCTTTCTAAGCCGCGCCGGCATCATACACTTCCATTGTAAACAAGGAGGCAACGGAGGCAGTTGAGGCAAGCAATGCACGCGTCACCACGTGATCAAACATGGCAGCGCCCACGGGCTCGTCGCGAAAAGGGTCAATACGCAGAGGCAACCGAGCTAACGCGCAAAATGGCGTGAACGAAAAAGCAGAACACAAGCAAAACGCAAGCTCCGCTCGTTTCCAAGGGCAACGGCAGGGAGACCAATCATCGTGCAGGAAAACGGGCGCAAGTCTGTCTGCCGTGAAGATGACTCGCGAGGGGCGAGGAGGAAGCGAGGAGGTCGCGCGCCGGCGGCAGAGTACAAAGAGTGACGCTACTTTAGAATTATCAAGGGGCTTTATCACGGACACCGCACGCATTCGGCGCGAACGCGGGGAGATGGGGAAACACGGACGGCATCGGCAGCAGCTCTGCGCTTTGCTTCGTTGGTGCTGCTACAATTTCTTTCTCTCTCTCATTTTCTCTTTCTTACTCCCGAGCATAGCGCCCCCCTCCCCCCTCCGAGTTGCTGTTTCCAAAGGGTCCCTAAAGCCGCTGGTGACTCCGATCACGCAGATCGTCTCAGCTACTGTCAGGCGACGGCGCTCATGTTCGCAAATGAGGACGTCGTGCAATATTTTCTCATTCTTTTGTGTCAACGCTGCGCGGTTGACACAAATAATTCCCAGCCTCCAACTTTCTGAACCACTATAGGGAACTTTGTTTTTGTATGGCCCCGTTGTTTGTGGTCTCCACATTTTTCTGCCACCAAACATCCAATCGCCTCTTCCTAATCTATTGCAGACATTTTTAGTTTCGCTCTGCTATCGCTAAACACAAGGGCTTCAACGAGGCCAGAGGGACCCATACCGACCACTGGGCAAACATCTTCACATTCTCATAAAATATACTCTATCCTGTCCGTAGCTTTACCGCAGTAAGCACATGCTTCTTCCATGTTGTACCTCACTTTATATGTACGCGTTCTAAGGTATCGCGATCTGGCTTCGAAAACAGCCTCCCTTTGAGTTATCATAAATTGTTTCTTTCCTGATTTCGCTTTTTTCCTCTTATGTATTTACTTATAGCAGGTTTCTTTTCCATTTCCGCGACCCATGAGATTGTCTCAGCCTCTCTGACTGCGTTCGACGTTCCTTGTTGTCATCTTGCTTACTATACTGGTCGCATACTTGCTGGTAAGCTTCCTAGTTCTTTTCCTCCACTATCAGTCAATGTTTTAACAGCGGAGCTGTTTAAGTTTTCGTTTCCACGCGTAGCGTTCGCAGAAACTCGCCTAGCATTGACGTCACTGCGCACAGCTGGGCCTCGCTTCACCTTGCGATAGCCAATGAATAGCTAATCGATAATCGATCAATAATCAATAAATTCCGAAAAATGCTGGGGATTACTTGGTAGTACTTACCCTAGCCCAAATACGTGGCAAATACCTTGCGATAGTCAATCAGTAGCTAATAGATAATCGATCAATATTCAAGAAACTCCTGAAAATGCTGGGGATGACTTGGTAGTGCTCACTCTAGCCCAAATACGTGGCCAATACCTTGCGATAGCCAATCGACATCCAATCAATAGGTAATCGATAATTGATCAATAATTAATAAATTCCGGAAAAGCAAACGCATAAGGCCAGGACCAGCTAGGTGCCGGTCCGCTCCGCTGTTTCTTTAGCCTTGCGCCACTAGGGCAAGCTACGCAAATTAGTTTTTTTTTCTGTAAAGATATCTGGACACTCCAGCAAGCCGCTTGCTTTCATTCATATTCCACAGTCTTTCCTCAAACTCAATCTTACTCGGAACTTCCCTCCCTTCCATATTTGTCCAGCCCATATCACCCTACGCAGCTTCGTTTGTAGTCTTCCCGTGAGCGCCTAGAGCGAGGCATCCCATTGACCTTTGGTTGCACTCGAGTCCTGATTGTACCCCTGACTTCAAGGAATAAACCGCATTTCCAAATATAAGTCTTTGAATGATTACACTTTTCCACATACCCTGGAGCACCTCATACCTGTTTCATTCTCATGGCGTTCTTTGTTTCATTATGGCCGGATTCCTCTTCCCCTCTGCTATCATTGCTTTTTTTCATTGTTTCCATATACCTATTGCCTTCGTTTATCCATATACCAAGGTATTCGTATTCTTTTACTCGAGGTTGATGATGACTCGAGGTATTTCCTGGCCGGGTATCGACACTGGTAACTTCTTTCATTGAATGCCATACAACCTGAACTTTAACGCCAAATTTCAACCCTAAAGGCACACCTTCCTCTCCACAGATATAGATCAGATGATGCATATCACTTTGCTTGTTAGCAAGCAACACAATGTCGTCGCCATGAAACAAGTCTGGAAGCTGCCGCTCTATTATTGTGCCCTCCTGTTCGTATGAGAGATTAAACCTGATATTGATTACCTCTAGCATCCTCTTCATCCTTACCAGGTACATCATAAAAATCAGCGGAGGTAAAGAGCACCCCTTGGTGATATTAATTTTTCCCACGCTCCTCCTCCCTTCTTATTCAACGGAAACTGTATTTTCCAGGTAAATCTTCCTCAAAAGCTGTATACAGTCGTTACCTAAGCCCTCCCCTTCCAGAATACCCCACACAATTTCGCGGTCTACGTTGTCGTATATACGCTCATGCAATGTCTGAGAAAGCTTCATTAAAGCTATCCTTTCTTTGGTTATTTCAATACACTGAGTAAGGAAAAGTAAATTATCATCTAGACGACTATCAATTTTGAAGTGCAGGTTGAGAGGTCGCGTTCAAAACGCGTGCTCATGAAGCAGAATGAGGGTCCGACCGACATCTCAGGCAGAAGAGAGAGCGACCGAGCCAGTGCACGCACCCAGTGGCGATCGAGCGGCTCAAAGCCGAAGTAAAAGGGCCGAGCAAGCGTCGTCGCAACCTGAAGCCTGTGCTTGAAAAAATGCGAGAAAAATTCGCGCTCCCAGATCGCGACGAAGCAGCGTCGCGATCAGAACCCGCGCTCCTCGAGCAGGAAGAGGAGTTAGCCTCGTGGGTAGAGCAGGCAGCCCACGCCCCGGAAGTTACTAAAAGCCAGCAGTTGACGGCTGAATTGGACAAAGTGCGTGAGCATCGGCTCTAGGAGCTGCGTTCAGAACCAACGCTCGCGAGCGTACAACGGACGTGGCTCCCTGCTTGGACCACTAGGTATGTGCTCTTGTTCGAGATACCGCCAAGGTTGTTCCTTCGTCGTTATTCGAGCTTCGCGATCTGACTAGTCATGTCGTCGTCATGACGCCTTCAACCCCGACCCCATCGCCAAGTTGTCTAATAGACTGAGCCACAAGGTATAATACTCGTATTTCCGCGTGTTTTCTGGCTCTAATGTCAGTGCGTTCAACAGCGACGGCTCAGAAAATTAGCAACGCCGCTTCGTGTTTGTTACTACTAATACTTCCTTTTTCATGTCCACCACCTGGGCGCCTTTGCAGTAACTAGCTGTGTTTGCTGATGGCGCCACGAAGAGTTGTTGCAGCCTAGTTTATTCAACGCATTCAAATAGTTTAAATATACTCGAGGAAAGCATGTTGGAAAAAGTTTTATTGTATTCCTATTCTGGTAAATACGTTACATGGTGCTTTAAAATTGTTGATGCTACTTATACAACGTTTTATATACGTAAGAAGGATAAAACGGCGTTTTCTACGTTCTTTTTTGTTATATAGACACAAGCTATGCTCCGTGAGTGCCAAGCAACGCCCCGTATGATTGCTCCGCGACTTCAGCTAGGCAGTTCAAGTTCTAGGATGACAGACAAAACACACTCGTACGTAAGGGGAGAGGTAACGTGAAGGAAAGTCGAAAGTGTTCAAGGTGCTTCCAATATATTAGCCACTAGAACAAAGCCTTTCACTTAGGGACCTTTAGCAAGGACGGTAGGGGCGTTGAACCGCCTTTACCGCTAATAAGACTCAGCTGCAGTACTTTGGAAGTATTGCTTTATTGTACGATTTTACGTGGCTGCTTCAATCGCCTGAAGAGCCAGGATACATGGACGTGGAATAGGGAAATGACTCAAGTAATTTATATGCAAATAGTTTCTCACCTGAGTACATCGACGACAAATGGCCCATTTGTTTTATAAGGCATTACATGAAACAGAATCGCATAACTTGGGCGATGTGTATCGTCCTTCTTGTCATATATTAAACTGGAAAACATCTACAAAGAAAGAAAAGAATAGCAATATGACATGGTGAATGCTTTTTCTCAAGGTTTAAATCTTACCATCTATTTCTTTTCTGTAGCTTTTATTAAAATTGATATTTCAAGTAGTCTGTGGCCAATTTCCAAATTCCGCCTCTTCTGCCTGATTACTTCAAGAGCCACACAGTTTCAATTAAAAAAAATAAGAAAGGATTGAAATTTTTTTAAGGTTTCTGATTCCAAAAACGAGACCGATAACAACAGAGTTGTATTTGTTTTGCAGAAATGCAAAGATTGCCACACGTTTGGTGATTACCCATCGTTAGAAAAGATAAGGAGCATGGCGCACTCCTTTAATAATGAAGAAAATCATTCTTCCAGTTTGGTTTATTCCAAAACGTCCTGGCTTCCATGTCGGAATTTGCATTGCCGAAATTTTGTGGGCCATGCCTACCAGCTCTTCGACGAACGAAAATACAGGAATAGAAGGATCAACGGGCAACTTTAACAAGAGTTTCGACTGCGTAACACGGAGTGTTTCTAATAGTGCATAATGAAAAGCAGCCTCGGTGCAGAATTTTACGTTTGAGGTACGGGTCGATGCTTAATAAAAGGCTCGCCAAAGTAGCTGTTTTAGTACGTACCATAAACAGCTCGAGCCTGAAATAGCAAGGCAATGACCTTTGTGGTATCGTAGAGATTTTCCCTTTTAATTTCTTTCTTCCCAATGTTGTAAATCTCCATGGTCTTCCTTGTTTCCCTTCTTACCATGCAATTCACAGTTTCTTTGCTTCTTTTTGATGGCTCCTGGTTGTCTATGTACACATACATTTACCCTAACTTGGTTGCCTACTTCCTTGACATCTTCCTCCATTCTGTTTCCACGCTTTTCAGCTACAGATACTACTGCACTTCACCTACCAATTTATTTTTATTCACACATCCTGATTCATTCTTCAAAAGTAGATTTGTTCTGCGTTTCTGTGAGTTGAAAAGAGGCCCAACCCATGTCACCCTGCTCTTCCTCATTCGTATCTTTAGCGTGGGTTCCTAAAGCCTACTGGCCTACCTATCTTTGGTTAGGTTTTAACCCGGCAAGATATCCGATTTTGAGCACAGAATGGCATTTCTAAACGATAGCGCTGGCACCATCTACACTTTTCCTGATTAAACGTACGACTTCATAATCATTGTGGCCCCAAAGTGCTCTGTTAAATTATTGTTGCAGTCTGATTTCCCTTTATGTTCAAATTATCTTGGTAAGTGCTTGAGTAAGTCTGTCCTTCGTTTCTGTATACCTAACACTGCGTCACCACACTTATTCGCAAGTCTCTATAAATATACTGGATTGTCAGTTAGTAGCACTATGCCCTCTGCATACATAATCCAGGTACCTTCTGCTGCATCCTTTGCCCATAGCGCACATAGGATAAATCTAAACCCCTTAAAACTATTTCGAGTTGTCATTTTATGCTCTTAACATAAAGTGTGAATATCAATGAAGACGGAGGACATTCATGCATTAGTCCTTGGTAAATTTCGGCCACTTAATTACGTTTACCGCCCTCCCGTACAATGTGTACTTGGTTGTCTCTGTCTCCGTCAATAGCTCCACCAAATCGTCATCAATGCCTTTGCGCTTGAGAATATCCCTTAATTTTCCTATCTACGTTGTCGTAGGCTCCCTTAATATATCGAAAGGTAAAGGATATTCTGAGCTACTGAAATCTCCATGCACCGCGTTAGCACAAACATTGTTACGATGGGGTGCGTTTATTTAAAGATGAATCGATGAAAAGGGGAAAATGGTTGCCGCGCCGGCACCGAGCCGCTCCAAAGACAAGCACACTTCGTTCTTCTCTTCTTCCGTCCTTCCGTAGCTTTAGCGTAACATTCCTCCCTTCACAGACGAAGCCCGCTGGGCGAGTAACTGTTACGTCCACTAGGAGTCACGTGGATGACAGCGTTTCAGAAGTCAGAACGGTGTCAAGGAAGTTGCGGGGTGGTCTACCATAAAGAAGATAGAAAGGGCTGTAGCCTGTAGTTTCAAGCTTTGCAGTGTTGTAGGCGTATGTGATAAAAGGCAAGATGTCATCCCAATTTTTGTGCCTGGAATCCACGTACAACGAAAGCATGTTGGTCAAAGTTCTGTTAGTGCGCTCGACGAGACCATTTGCCTGCGGATGATACGGGGTCGCGTGGCGAAACTGGCAAGCACAGAGACGCAGCAGCTCTTCGACTACGTCGGCCACGAACTAGCAACCGCGATCGCTCACAATAACACGAGGTGGTCTATGCAGTGTTGCGAGGTCCGATGAGGCGGCGTAGCCAAAATTAGAGAAGTTGTAGCCCAAATGTAGCCAAACAGAAAAAAAGTGCAAAATATTTCGTAGCCAAATATAGCCATTTTTATTTGCAATTTTATTTGTGTATACATTTTCACATTCGACTATGCCAATCCTTTCTTGCACAACCCGTTGTAACAATATGTCCGTGCCGCCGTTACGGTCGCCCTTTACATCAACAACAGCGACATCATGCTTGCACAGAACACTTTTTGGTTGGCGCCGGAAGCTCTTAAGTTCCAGTGAATCGCTGCAGAGAGCGAATCAGTGCTTTTATTTTATTTTTAGTTATTTAGAGTAATATTAACTACTAACTCTGCTTTTTAGCTGTCGTGAACACAAAATAATGTTCAGCAGTCATCGATCTCTCACGTTATCTCTGCCTACGTCGTAGAAGTTCAGCTGTCCAGCGATCTGCGATGTCGACGTGTTCACGGCTTCTTTTTTGATGAGCTAAAACAAGTCTTTCGCGCTATGATATCTCGCATTATTTGTCTCATCGTCCTTTCTTGTTTTCTGCTTTTTTGTTTTTGTTTTTCAATTAGCTTGGCCCGGATTAGCCGGGACACACACTACCTACAAAGTGTCAATTTACATCAACCTGGCCGCCATCTTAGGTCGCTAGCACGCCAAGAACATGCGTTAAGAAAAGGGACAGGCAACAGATGCCACTCACTGTCTGAATCAAGCGGAGCTTTAAAAGATTACTGCGCAAACCGGCACACTAGTGTAGAAGCGCGCAGTCGTTTTCGGCGACGAGCACGTCCCGAACTAACTCGCTCGAAATGGTAAAAGCCGCGGCGGCTTTTAATGGATAACAGTGGTAATGCTGTGAAAACCGGTTACTGTCAAAACGCAAACCATGTTGATGACAAATAACGTTTAATAATATGGGCCAATAAAGTTTGGGGCCCCAAAGAGCTTTGCAGGTGTTAGCGTTGGGGCATGCAGGAATGAAGAGTTTTGGAATAGGCGTTTTGCGTTTGCGGATAGAGTGTTGTGTTTGCAGCGTCACTACGGCGTCAAAAAAAGCTGTTATAAATATTAAAATAAAATATACCATTTCATGATGAGAAAAGGAATTAATACATTCGTGTTCTCGCCTTTAATTACAATTTAGAGCTTACTCTATTAGCACCATGCAACTTATTGTGCTTAGTTTTGAGTAACCAACTTTACGCACCTTCACCCAGCCAAGTCAATCCGTGATAGGCCTACGAGCCATGAAATCGACAATTGAATTCGGAATCAACGGCGCATAATGAATCAATTTTAATTACACGTGTTAGCTGACAGAAACCGATAACCGCATTCACTTCTTCTAGCTTACGAACTTTACGCGATACCACGAATCGAGCACAGTTTTGTACTAGGTTGGAGCCATCGCTTCGATGGGCGCCGCCATGTTTGTTGACGAAAGCTTTTGGGGTAGCTTTTGGGGCTCCCGCTAAATCGATGAAATACAGTGCCCGACGCAAAACCCAAACACAGTTCCCGTCGCGCGCATGCGCAGTGGCTTCGACGCTATTTCTTTGGGGCTCCAATACGTTTGAGGCCCCTGTTCCAAAGCTCTAATAATTGCTGGGGTTTTACGTGCCGAAACCACGATGTGATTGGGAGGCATGACGCAGTGGCGGACTCCGGATTAATTTTGGCCCCCTCGGGTTCTTTAACGTACACCTAAATCTAAGTACACCAGTGTTCCTGCATTCCGCCTTTTTCGAAATGCGGCCGCCGTGGCCGGGAATCGAACCCACGTCCTCGAGCCAGCAGCGCGACAACTCACATACTAAGGTAACACTGTGAGTGAAGTTCATGTAACGTGCTGCACTGATGTCATCGTGGCAAACGTGTTTCGATAATAGCAGAATGAGTATTTTCATCCGTGATATTAAGGGCAAAGCATGCATCTAGAAGTAAAAGCACCAGAACCCACATCTGGCTCGCTGTCTTGCTCCCATTCTTTTTTATACGTTCTCGCATACTTGGCCCACTTCCCCATCTTTGGATTCTCCTCTCTGAGGAGGATCCGATCTTACGTCCAACCTATCGAAATGAATCTCGAATCTAAGCACGAAGAAAAATTCATCTAGCAGGAAAAGGAAAATGGCAGCAAAGCTTCGTGCCAGAAACGTGGAGTAGGTCGAAAGCTGTGCCCGGCGCGATACTTCATCTGGAAGACATGGCAATCAACACACTGGGGCGTGTCATCCACCCGTGCTTCCCTTCTTTCATGTCGGTGCCACGATCGCGTGACGGCCCCGACCCTATGTTATTGCTCTCCCTTCCCGAGCATAGTCATGTTAGTATAGTGTACTGTGCAAAAACCCACTACTCCCAGGTTCATCCCGATGTCCGGGGATCGGGTGCCTAACGGTCAAGCAGGGTGTAAGTTTAAGTGCATCAAAGATTAAAGCCACCGGCTCAGGCAACAGCGCAGACAGGGAAGGAAATGTGGGGGGAGGGGGTCATTTCGCGCACGCGCACACGCACAGCCACGCGGCCGGCTCAGCCAGCTAAAACACAGCCTTCGAGATTTGCTTCTAGCCGATCAGAGCCACCTCTGGTGCGTGAATTAGGGCGCCACTTATAGCCCAAACACAGCCAAGTCGCAGATTTTCAGTAGCCCAAATATAGCCACATAGCCAACTCGTCCAAGTCGACGCCGAAAAAACTTTCCCGTAGCCCAATTTGGCTATATATAGCTAAACCTGGCAACACTGGGTCTATGACGCAGTATAACGGAGGACAGGAGGAAGCTCGAAAACTCAAGAGCCGTGGCCGTTGGATTCGCTGCGGTTTCAGCATAACGCGTCAGGTGGTCGACGCAGACTATAATCCAACGGTTGTTGTTGGGTGAGCACGGGAATGGGCCGAGAAGATCAACTCCAACCATTTCGAAAGGAGATGATGGTGGCGCCACAGGGTGAACGAGTCCGACCGGCACAGTATTAGGACGCTTGAATTGCTGGCACTTGTTACAACTGGCCACATACATTTCTATATCGCGTCGCATACCAGTCCAGTAGAATCGGCCCTGAATGCGGTGGTATGTTCTGGTGAAACCCAGGTGACCCGTGGTGGTGTCGTCGTGCATAGCACGGCGTACGTGGTTTCTCAAATTCTTAGGGACCACTAACAGGAGGCGTGCACCCTCAGCCGCATAATTCTTCTTGTAGAGCAGGCCATCTTGGATGACGAAGCCATTGTTGCCTGTTGGCTGAGCAGCTGAGGCGAAGAGGCCATCCAGGCTGCGGTCGTTACCTTGCTCGTCCCGGAAGGTGGCCAGATCAGGAAAAAGAATGTCGTCGATGGCGGCCAGAAACTGATCGAAATTGTCGGCGTCACATTCACTTGTCGGTAGAGGGAGCCTCGAAAGACAGTCAGCGTCCGCATGATGCCGGCCACTCTTGAAATGGACTGCAAAGTCAAATTCCTGCAAACGTAGCGCCCATCGAGCAAGGCGGCCAGACGGGTCGCGGAGACCAACCAACCAACGTAGTAAATGTTGATCAGTAACGGTCGTAAAGCGGCGCCCGTAGAGATATGGCCGGAACTTCTGGACTGCAAAGACAACAGCGAGGCACTCTTGCTCAGTGACGGTGTAATTCTGTTCGGCCTTGCTCAACGAACGGCTGGCGTAGGCAATGGCATGCTCGGCGTCACCAAAACGCTGGACGAGGACGGCGCCGAGGCCGATTCCACTCGCGTCGGTGTGCAATTCTGTTGAGGCAGAGGGGTCAAAATGGCGAATTATGGGTCCGCAAGAAAGCAGGAACTTCAATTGATGAAACGAGAAATCGCAATCTGCTGTCCAGATGAAAGGGTTATCCTTGCGCAGCAATGAAGTCACAGGGTAGGCAGTATCGGCAATGTTGGGCACAAAACGTCGGAAGTACGAGCAAAGACCTAAGAAGCTCCTCAGCTCGCGCTGTGACTGCGTTTGTTTAAAGCCGCTAACTGCAGCGACCTTCTGTGGGTCTGGTCGCACCCCCTGCTTTTCCACTAGATGTCCAAGTACTAGTGCCTCTATTTGGCCAAAGTGATATTTCTTTGAGTTGAGGGTAAGGGCAGCTGGCTCAAGGCAGGTCAGAACAACGTCCAGTCGATGGTTGTGCTCTGCAAAGGTGCGGCCAAAAATGACGACGTCATCAAGGTAACATAAACAAATCTCCCATTTCAGGTCGTGCAGTACCGTGTCCATAAACATTTCAAATGTTGCAGGCGCGTTGCACAAACCAAACGGCATGATGTTGATTTCAAACAAGCCGTCTGGGGTCACAAAAGCGGTTTTCTCTTTGTCAGTTGAATGCATGGGTATCTGCCAGTAGCCCGATCTCAGGTCTACAGATGAAAAGTAGGATAATGAATGAAGGCAGTCGATAACGTCATCGATCCGGGGAACTGGATACACATCCTTTTTCGTCACAGAATTGAGACGCCGGTAGTCGACACAAAACCTCCAGGACCCATCTTTCTTTTTCACGAGGATGACCGGCGCAGCCCAAGGGCTAGATGAATCTTGGATGACGCCCTTGGCTAGCATGTCGTCGACCTGTTGAGCGATGATCTTGCGCTCTGACGCGGAAACGCGGTAAGGCTTCTGCCTTATGGGATGCGCGGGCCCCATGTCGATCCTGTGGCGAGCCCGCGTAGCTGGAACGTGAATTTTGTTAGCGTTCTGCTGCGAAATCAAACATTGACGCATGCTTGCTTAAGTCGCTGACCCGGGCTTGACCCTTCTCTGACGACAATGACTGTTGATCATTTTTAGAAACGGCAACGAATCTTCAGCCCCGTGCTCTCGGGATTCATGGGACGTGTCGTCAGTTAAAGCGCCTATGGTGAGACTGGTATCCACTTCAAAAGAGCCAAGTCGGATACCGCTGGGTAGCACAACAGATTTGGAGGCTAAATTTGACACCCATAGTGTAGTTGTACCGCAGACCACAGAGAGGTACGAGCACACTTTTCTTCACAACCATCGAAGGCACAGGCTCAACAATTGCATCAAATGTATCGGCGTCAACACCGCAAGCAGCAACTCGTATTCTGGATAAGGAACGTGCCGGTAAGACAGCATCTTCAATGACGGCGAGAGTGCGTGAACGTGTAGCAGGTTGGTCCGCAAGAGGAGAGAGGAAAAGCTCGCCGGTACCGCAGCGAACAGTGGCACCGCACTGTTGTAGGAAATCGAGGCCAAGAACTACGTAGTGAGTGAATTTAGCAAGCACTGAGAATTCGGCTTGATACACGTTATCGGAGAAATAAACGTTCGCGGTGCACACACCAATAGCTCGGAGCAACTCGCCACTCACAGCACGAAATGTATTAGAGGTGTCCCAGCGAAACATCACTTTACGGCCTAGTCAGATTTTGAAATCCTGGCTGATAACGGAGACATTCGGTCCAGTGTCCACTAAGGCCAAAGTAGTAACATTGTCCACTACAACACGGATCTTGTTATGACACATGGCGACTGGCGGACGCATATGATCATGTAGCTGATGATGACTGGCGACCGCACCTCCATTGGTCGCGCCGCCTAGTTTCCCGGCGGCGGTGACGTGAGACGCCGTCGCGGAGATGGAGACCTGCGCTGGCGTGAAGGCGGCGTCGTCAAGCTCCGCACAGAAGCTGGTGAGTCGCTACGGTAATTCGCCTGGTACAGCGTCCTGCTATCAGAATCAGGGGACCTACGTGTATCGTCACCTTGCCGGTTGCCCCGCTGATAAAAAGTACGCGGTAGTTCATAGGGCGGTGGTGACGTGCGATGGCGATGAGGACAAAATCGGGCGACGTGACCGAAAATGCCGCATTGGAAGCAGATGGGGCGTTCGCGGGACGCACTGAAATTGTCAGTAGGAGGATAACTGGCACGGCCGTCCCACTCTTGAGGAACTGCAGGCGGTCTGCGTGAGTAACCGTTGTGGAACTGGTAACTTGGATGCGCGTTCATAGTAGGATTTGACACTCCTGGACGAGGCGCGAAGTTGTAGGCATCTACGGAGGCGGCGGTAATGGACGTCTCATCGAAGTCGCCGGAAGAGAAAGGCTCTCGAACCCGAGGAGTCGAGAGGGAAACCGCCTGGCGTCGGTCAAGCTCTTCGCGCACCACTTGTCGAATCACTGAGGCGAGGTCGGATGGAGCTGGAACCACGTCAACACTGACGACGTTAGTCACGTTGGCCAGGCGGCCGAACTTCGGTGTGATACGTCGAGCTTTGAGCGCTTCAAATGTGCGGCAGTGCAGAACGACGTCCCTTGCGGACTCCAGACGGTCTTTTTCTATGAGGACCTGGTACACGTCCTCAGCGATCCCTTTCAGCAGATGACCAATTGTGTCCTCTTCTACCATCTGAGGGTCCAGGGCCTTGCACAGGTTTAACAGTTCCTCGATGTACGCTGTGCAAGTTTCGCTGGGGACTTGAGCTCGCTGCATTAGCGTTTGCTCTGCACGCTTCTTCTTAGCTGTCGGATCTCCGAAACACTTCTTGATTTCGTCTACGAACTTCTCCCAAGTTGTCAAGCTTTCTTCATGGTTTTCAAGCCACACAGACGCTGTTCCCTTCAGGAAGAACTCGACGTTGTTAAGCTCGGCGGTGGCATTCCAGCCGTTGAACCGACTTGCTCCTTGGTAGAAACTGAGCCATCCCTCCACGTCTTCTCCGTCGTTTCCAGCGAAGGTGCGTGGCTCGATGTAGGGCTGCCATGGAACGCTGGTATAAGGTGGCGGATTGTCGCCGTCAGAAGCCATCTCTGGTGGCAGACCTGCAATTCGGCGATTTCGGCGATGCTCCACGGATTGCGCCTCAGCGGTCGGTTCGTTGTCGTTCTTCGGGGGCGCCGTTCTTTTACCCCGCACCATCCACCAAAACTGTTACGATGGGATGCGTTTATTTAAAGATGAATCGATGAAAAGGGGAAAGGGTTGCCGCGCCGGCACCGAGCCGCACCATAGACAAGCGCACTTCGACCTCCTCTTCTTCCGTCCTTCCGTAGCTTTAGCGTAACAATATTCTCAAAGCCTGGTCTGTCGGGCCTGAAGCCATTCTGTTGTTCCCCATTATACCATTTTTCGCCACCCACTTTGACAATTCTAATTTTATGGTTTGCAGTTCTATTGTACATATTACCGACGTTACTGTAACTGGCCTGTAATAGCTCGTCTTATCCTTATCACCTTTGTAGATGAGGTTCATGTTGCTCTCATGCCATTCAACCGGAATTGTGTTCGTTTTAATCAATTGCTCTATGGCCTTATGCAGCAGTGCTTTGCTCTTTGGACCTAGGGTTTTGATTACTCGATTGGGATTTCATCGGGTCATTCCACCGTGTTATTAGTGACATTTTCTGCTTGTTTTTCTAGTAAGAGGGTTTTCGGTAAATTTTTATCTCTCAGGCTCTCTGTTTCTGGATCTGTGAGTCTGACCTACGCTATCTTTTGTGTCGTATTTATAACTAATAACCTCTGTGATGTACCGCAGCGAAGAGACATCGACACACCTCTTTCATAGAGCGAGCATGCACACTTGCCGCCGCCGCATTTAACAGTCGCGGTATTGCAGAACAATTTGCAGCAGCTAAAGAGCGAGAAGACCGAAAAGACGCAGAAATACTTATCATCATATAATTGCTTCGCAGCCTTCGCCTCACGCTTTGATCGACAGTCGTCATCAGTCTGAAGCTATCGCTAGTGCACGCAATACGGCAACCAGATTTTAAGTGCACGCGGCAGCTGCGCGCGCAAAGGGGCCGCGCACCGTTCTGGCTGAATTCATCTACATTGAACAGCCGTGATCTCCCTATCTTCGGCCACAAGCAAAGAGACATCGACATACGTCTTTCATCGAGCGACAATGAACACTTGCCGCCGCCACATTTACCAGTCGCCGTATTTCAGAACAATCTGCAGAAGTTGAAGAGCGAGAAGAGCTCTTTTAGTAAAAAGCAGAAGTTTTAAAAGAGGGCGCATCAGCAATATTAGGCGATATAAGACGCAAATCTTGATGCTTTTGTTCCATTGGAAAGGACATGGTTCAAGTGATTGTCATCGACGGACTCCTAGTGCAAGCAAATGCACGAATCCTTACAGGAGTATTACCATTCATACTTTTATTAGTTTTATAGAATATAAGGTCATTAGTCGTCAACATCGTGAGCGTAGCCAGAGGATAGTCATGGATTTGTTTAACTATACACATAAAAATGTTAAAAATTGGAACAGAAAACATTCTTGTTTCACAATAATTCAAGCTACGACATCAGCCAAAAGCGGACTGCCGGTCGTCTCTACTGAACTAGTTCTGCCCCAAGATGACGGTATAATTATTACTACAGGTAGCATTTCCCCTTCTTTCTGGGGTTTCACGATCCAAAACCAGTTGTGATTATGAGGCACGCCGTAGTGGGGGGCTCCGGATTAATGTTGACCACCTGGGGTTCATTACCGTGCACTACAACGCAAGCACAGGGGCGTTTTTGCAATTAGCCTCCATCGAAATGCGGCCGCCGCGGCCGGGATTCAATCTCGCGATCTCGTGCTCAGCAGCGCAAAGGTAGCATTTCCCCACCACAACATGTGCACGAAGACTAAACATTGGTAGTTTAAAGATCACTTGGTGGAACTGCTTAGTCTTTAGAAGCAATCGAAAAAAAATATACGTCAGAAAGAGAACGTTTCCTTTATAGCGTTTAAGAATAGTAATTACTTACTGCAACGTCAGTGTCTTTCGTAACACATTTTTGGGACATATTTTGCGCAACTGTTGGCAGTCACGCCGTTTCTGGCAAGTGTACAATCATATGTGTTGTTACCATCATCCACATTTTACTTGACCTATTAGAGAACTAAAGCATGTTCAAACGGTATTTTATTTCACCTATTTTGCATACACCGGCTCGAATCTCTTAAGAGAAATATGGACTCTGATCCCACCACCTAGTGCCCTGCACTTGCCTTTTCTTCGCACCCTTTCTTCTACGCTTCGACCACGGGTTACTTGTTGCAAGCCTGATGCGCAACTCCAATTCCATTAAAACTGGAGTATAATTGATATTTGCTTCCTGTCTAAACCACATTGCTGTCTTTCTATCTCACACTGTTGTACCTATCATTTTCCTTTCCAGCACTATTGAGCCATCTGCAGCTCTATCTAGAGGTCATTTTTATTCTACTTGTTTATTACGCAGTTTAGTACTACCTGGATACAATATTATTTTCGTTGTTCGTTGGAAATGGTGGTCGGCTTATTTTACTAATTCCATTCATTATATTCCTTTTGAACTGTAAAGCTAAACTGCCGTTCATGTATGCACAGTGTCTGCATTGTTTGCGCTAACCCATTTTAAAAGGAAGCATTTTTTAACCTTTTCCCGTGCTTTGGCGTTCTTCGCCCTTTCTTCACGGGATATATTTGTGAAATATAGGGTGTCCCTGCTAACGTTAGCCAAGCTGTTATAATAAAAAAATACAGAAGTTAAGAAACCCGGTGCAAGATACGGTTATAAGACTTACGGTGTTCTGTAGTTAGAATTGTGACAAACGAAGAAAGTCGGCTTTATAACTGTATCTCGCACCCTGCATTTTTCTTATTATTTTTCTTTTAACAGCTTGGCTAACGTTAGCTGAGACACGCAGTATAGACAACTAAGACGACCGGGGTGTGTGTGCTGTCTGCAGTTTCGACGGGTGGACAATTGACTCATTTGGTGTGTTTGGCTGAGTGTTTCCCCATTCTTGGCCGATCCCATAAAATGAATGTGCCAGCGACACGAGGGGTGTGATACCTTCATTGTGTTTGGATATGTGTCCATAGACAGCTCGCGTAAACATCCTTCCCCGACAAGCAATATACATACACTGCATTCGTGCACGTGGCGTAGATAGCTGTAGGCGACGAGGCTGTGTAGGTCTCATCAGCTCCTGCTGCTATCTCGCTAACTGAAAACAGATTCGCATCATTTAAATTCCAGCTATGCTTTATATCTGCGTGTTTTTTGTTCTGCTTAAAGGCACCTTTTGATTCGAATACGCTACTGCTGCTTCGTCTAGATAAGCGCGTTCCTCTAGAGCTTCAAGATGGTGACTAGCAAAGATGAGCGCTTCTTTATTTTCCACGCTCTTGTACATCGCGAAATCTAAAAGACGTATTTTCGTGTGGGCATTCTTTAACTTTCGCCGTGTGATTGCTTTAGCCGAAGCATCACTCTTATCTAGTTATCAGTTGCCTGCAAGGGGTTCTTGAGCAAACTGCCATACACGTTGAATCCACTATGATACCGGCATAGACCATCATAGCGAGATGGTACGGATATCTCGAGCGCTGTAGTACATTTTCGTAAGAAACTTAACCCCGCCAGCTATTCTGTTGCCAGCGGTGACGCATGTTGAAACACCCAATAGAATCATTCGCCGCAAATTAGTTCATTCGCTTAACTTGACTGACTGTCACGTTGTAAGAATTGCATAGTTCCTTCGCAATTACAACATCGAAACTAGCACTGGGTTTTATTTTGCAGTAGCGTTACAGACAAAAAAAGCTAGCGCGTCATATATTTTAGAGCTTTCCGCATAAATAAGTTTGCAGGTACGACATTTTACTAGAGTAGTAAACAGCCATTAGAGAATTATTTCTTATCTAGAAGACCATACCCTGACATTACATTCAAAGTATTTACGCAGCTAAGACAAGAAAAATAACGTAAGAGTAAAGCAAATGAGTGAGCCGCGAGCACAAATTGAATCAGTTATTCAATTTATCAATATTAATAAATTAAATCAACTTCTAGGGCAAATATCTATGCAGCTATTTAATTATTGAGTTATGACTAACTCTGAAGCTGTGTTTTTTATTTTTCTTATTGCAATGGAGTGCAGGCCACCGACATACTCAAAAGTGAGGCATGTAAAATGCCCGTTCATAAGGGTGAAACAAAAAATAATAGCAGGCAAGACTACAACAATGCATGCGTGCGATCAAGGAACTTACCCCTAACCCAATAGCTGCAAGGTTCACTTGACTTGAGGCCGTTTTGTTTGGAGGCCTGAACGCACTGTTGACTTGGCCATAGTGGTAAATGTGATACTGTTCCCACAACTCTTCCAGGCGCATCTTCGTAGAGCTGTTGCGCACAATTTCTTGCATAATCGTTTCGTTGCTGCATGTGCTAATAGAACAAACAAAATCGCCATAAGTTTGCGAGCTTTTCAAGCGATCGTTGAAGGTGCTTGTAATGAAAGCCAAATCAGAAAAAGCAAATTCTAACATGGTGGGCACATCTAGGTAAAACTGGAAGAAAACGATAATTTTTTGCAGTATTAAGAATAATTTCGACAAAAATAATACACAAATGTTAGAGTAGTTTTTCAACAAACTTTAAATAGTTAGGCAGAAGCGATAAGAAATAGGAACTTGCATAGCCGGGCTGACATTTGGCAAATTCCGAAAGAAAATCCGCTGTGTCAGAAGCTCAGCGGAAAAGGTGATGACAAATTAATTTATACCCGTCGCGATATTTCAGTGGCTATGGAATTAAGCTACTGAGCACGTGATACCGAATATGATTCCAGCCGCGGCGACCGCTTTCCGATAGAGTTGACATGCAAAACTGTCTATGTACAGCACATTGTGTGCTCGTTGAAGAACCCCCGGGCGGTAAACAATAATATGAAAGCCCCATACTACGGCGTTTCCTCATAACCCCCAGTAATGTTCCGGGGTGTTGGATCCCACGATTTGGACAAATTTTCTACATTCGTCGACGAGTGTACTGCTACGCCCGTGGATCGAAGTTAATGTATTTATCTATGTATGGAAGAATAGGCGCAATTTTAGACGGGACAGTCAGAGAAACAAGAAAAATGCTCCTGTCTCTTGCCTGTCTCACTGTACTGAGGGGACAATTCCGGAATGACTTCGATTTAAGCGCTTCTTTAATCGCCGACGTTCGATTCTCTGTCATCGTGATATATGTGACATTGTAAGTCCTCCCACGCCGCTCACGGTAAAAACGGAATTGTCTAGATATTCGCTTAGGG
Source organism: Dermacentor silvarum (assembly GCF_013339745.2). Taxonomy (NCBI): domain Eukaryota; kingdom Metazoa; phylum Arthropoda; class Arachnida; order Ixodida; family Ixodidae; genus Dermacentor; species Dermacentor silvarum. The sequence goes on from NC_051157.2 coordinate 165,591,224, forward strand.
TCAAACCGTATTATGGAAACAGCGCGTAGAATACGAGTATTGAATTCATGTTGCATCTTCTGCAATAAGTGCCACCCTTCGATTTCAGTGACCCGCAAAGGATCTCACTGCCATATAACCTGCTTTTTCGGAAACAATTCATTTAATTCTACCCGGGGCTATGTATTTCAGTTGAGGACGCCTGTCAAGGGGATGACAACTGGTCCGCACTTTATGCTGCCCCTTTGCATCTTTGCTAACAAGCGCCAATGAAACGTTGCCCGTTATACAAGTTAAATAAGTGCTCTTCTATACTTCCAAACCAAGGATTATACGAGCATAATCTCACTGAAAGCAATTACGTTTCTAACTTTAAACGCTGCCCTGTAACCCAAGAGTATGACAAGGGACGATCTTGGCAAGATCCTCAAAAAGTGAAAATAGCAAGAAACACGGAAGAACACACGAGCACTAGCTCACAAAGAAGGAACCTAGGTTGAGCGTGGCGTAAGCACAAAGCGATCCAAAACCGCAACGTTCTGGTCAAATACACCAAAACTAATATACAAAAACGATGGAATATATTATGTTTAGGCTTGAAAAATACCCTCAATTGAAAGAGATGACAGGGAAAGAGACTGCACCAAGTTTGACCACTGAAATAATATAATCTTTTGGAAAAGCCTACTTCATTTTACCATTGTCTACCTGTAGAGATGGTGTCTTTTCCACAGCTATTTGTAGCAATATGACGCGCAGTAACTTGTAATGCATACTGCAATCCCTTGATATTAGTTCGCGCAATAACCAATGAGACAGAATTGCGATGAACATACTTTCATTACCCCTTCCGTGTGTAGCATATGATGCACAGCACCATTGATTGTGCCTATATTTGCTACTGGTGGTGATTCAGTGACTATCGCATACTCATTTTGAGGACGAGGACGCGGGTTTGATTGCTGACCGTGCTGCTTGCTTTATATGCGGGTACCGCACAAAAACGCTGGTGTACCTAAATTTACCTCCGCATTAAAGACATTTTCTTTGTGAAAATTCTGCCGGAGCCCTTCCTCTACACGGTGTTCCTCATAATCCAATGTTCACTTTCGCGATGCTCAACCACACAGCTATCAACCCATATTTGGCAACTCTCCTTACTCTCTGTCGATGCCAATGCCAAACTCAGTAATTCCGGCGGCCTTCGCAGTTTCCAAGAAGTACAGGAAGTCTTCATTGTAAGGTGGTTGCAGTGTGCTTCCACCTGTCGTGTACAGTGAGTTGAACATTATGATTGTGCACAGTCCGTCAGGTGGGAAAGCATACGTGGCCTTCTTGAAACCTTGCTTTAGTGTGCAAAGCAGCGAACCTGGCGGTAGCGGTTTTTCTGCGGGCCGAAAACAGAGCGGTAGTAAGGCACGAGGATGCACACAGAAGAAACGATAACTGGTAACTTCTTAAAGCGGCACCACTCATTCCGAACATTCCTACAACAATATGGATTATATGCATACACTGTTACCGCCCTGTGCGACAAACTATTTAGACATGAAGTCGTGAGCCTTAGGGTTCATCAATACGTAGTGCATGGGCATTTGTACCAAAGCTATTGAAAAGGGCCAATGAAGTTACAATGATGAAAGCGTAACATTTCAGTTCAAAATAAGAAAACTTCTAGAGGAGAAGCATATATTCACTTTGACATTCTTGTTAAGAGCTCACAAACAAGCATAGCGTCGACGAAAAAAGATGGCCCTTTTCTTTCCTGCTCTGTTTGTTCTCTAGCGCTCAGTAATTATGTCAATATGCACCAACTAGGCCCTAAGCAAGTCATTGTAAGTAATATTGTCATTGTATTCATCGCAAGAAGTAAAAAACGGAAAGTTACACCACTATCGATCAGACAGATCTAGTGCACTTTGTAACACGTGCTAAGAAACTTGAACTTACTAGTGGTGGTGCTAGCGGTCGTATTCGGCATGACCATCGTGATGTTAGCGGTCGTGTTTGACGTGGTTGTCGGTGGCGGAGCTGTGCTGTCGGAATGTTTTTCCATAGCGCCAGTGGTTTCCACATGCTCTGAAATGATCAGGGTAGCTTCCATAAGCATAGACATATTGGATGAAGGTTGCCTGCAATGATGTGCGAGAATAGATCGCAATGCACCATTCACTTTTATTATTCGTATTAGAGACAAAGAAACATCTACTTTCTCCGCCAATGGATGCTTTTACATAGTGATGCATTCCCTCATTAGTTTGTATGTTTTCCACAAGAAATATGCTATTCATGTGGCGTGTTCGCTGGTGGCAGTTTCCATGATCGCTATGACCAAGATATTTCGTTAATAAGCCTTTACTAGAATGCGGAACATATACGCTTCAGTGCCCGCAGTATAATATAATTAAAATTATTCTAAACGGCCTAGAAGCGTGGTTTGAGGCACATCAATCACGTCTGTGTGATACTGTTCATAAATCTCAGTTGTTTTAGAAAGCTAAAAAAAGTATGTGTGCAATTTTGTGTTTGTTAACAGTACGAAGGACGACTGGTATTTCTGAATGTTCTCAGTGGTAGTTTTTCCAAGACAATAGTCCTCTTCGGAAGCACGGTTGATGAATATTGTAGCCTAGCCACACGCGACCTTTTATCTACAGTAGGTCCTGTTTCAAAAATACAGGTGATACGTAGTATGCTAACACCAGTAGAGACACTAGGAGAGAAAGTGAGCTCTAACACGTGCTCTATTTGCGTAGTGGTGACTATTTTTCTAATGCAGGCTCTATCAGGATTCAAATGCGCTATTGTAAAAACCTCGTGCTTGTTGTGTTGTGATACTGGCGGTGTCATGACATCTGACAAATGCGTTAATTTTCTGCTAGCGTTGCAATAAGTAATGAATTTCACAAAGTGCAGCCGACAGATTTTCTAAGAGCATAAGGGTCATTCGCACCAGGATTTTCTTCATCAGAGCATGCCGCATATGTACAGTTCACTAATTATGTAGTGGTGGCAATAGGTCAAGAGGTCAGAGGTAAAACGGCTAAATTTCGTTCTAGAAAGCAAACTTAATAAGAGAAATCTTTGAAAGACGTAGATCTGTTGCACATGACGACATGACAGTAACTTTATTTGAGTCCTGAGGAACTGAGTTCTAGGGAAGCCTTCGAGTCGGTGGCTCCGCCCACGATGGGACCGGGAGACGGAGTCCCATCGCTTTGTCGTGGGCCCTCTGGACTGCCTGGAGTTGAATGTGAAGATTGCTGCTCCAGGGGGATTGCTCCCATTGCTCTTTCGTGATGGGTGGAGAGGCGTTAAGGGTTGGGCACAACCAGAGCTGGTGATCAAAGAGCATGAGCCATGACCACATTTGG